>NW_009970725.1:2098962-2099674 GCF_000747805.2 Chaetura pelagica
AAAAAAAAAAAAAAGCCAAATGAGACTATATATTGCTCAGAAGGGCACTTATTTTAGTTATTTCCAAGAAAATTTACCCTAATTACATTTTTTTGCCAGTCAGTAAGAAATAAAAACCTCTGGACAAGGCAGCATGATGATCACAACATGGGAATGGATGTTTTAATTATATACAGCTATAAGGGAGACCAAAGGGATTCCGGGATTCATGGGATTCCCTTGCATCTATTAGCAAAGAGGAAAGAAATGTCTTCTGGGCGGCAAAATTGCTAGCAAGAGATTTCAGAAAAGGGAAAGGGGACTATTCTCTCTGGAAGGGTGTTCCTAAAATAATTCTTAAGGACTAATCTTGTATATCATGATAATCAACAAAGTGGAAAATACAAACTGTTGTTAAACAAACAAAAAAATAAAATTGAGTAGAATTAATAGGTCAGAGAGTAATACCAACAAAGCTTTAATGCAGCTACATGAAACTATGGTAAGGTCTCATAACTACTTGTGTCTTTCAGATAGTACGGCAATGTGAAACAAAATTCAGAGGATGATATCTTGTTCAGAAGTATATTCAGAATAATTAATGTGAGGGAAAAAGTCCTTCTTATTACAATATTTTTTTCATCTTGTCACCCCAGGCCAGTCTCTTTGACCTTTTGTACACCTAAAGCATGTAAGTTGCTGTTACCTGGCTCACTGTCACCTTCTGGTGTCT
>NW_009970725.1:2099957-2110825 GCF_000747805.2 Chaetura pelagica
ATGTGTTAGGTGGATGTAAAGTCACTGAGAGTTCGTAAGTGCTGCTTTGTTTCTTTTCTATGAAAATGTAAACAATTAAAGGCAAAGCAGATATAATCAAGCTTTTTGGGGTAAACCTCTCCCCTGGTACAATTTTCTCCACTTACTCTGCTTTCCCAGCACTTACCAGAACCATCTAATAAGTTAGACCTGGGCAGATGCAGTCAAGATCTCACTGAGCAGTGCTTTCTGGTAGGCTTCACGCCATGACATTAAAATACATCTGTTCAAAAAATGAAGCTGTCTGCAAAGTTTATGCCTGTTTTGCTGTAGATGTGGAACAAAATGCACAAATGAGATAACCTTGCTGATAAAGAAAGGATGGTCTTCTCTTTGAAGCAAAAAAAAATTGACCAAAGGACTGGTTTATTTCTGTCATTGATACCATTCTTTGAGGCTCCTGGAACCAATGCAGCCCATTTTTGTATTATGTGCAACTTGCTTCCCAGGTTTCTGGCATAAGGTTCTGAGTGGCTTATTTCCACATTCCCGAGAGCAAATACTTGTGACTGATGGGAGACAGTTCTGCCCTGAGCACTTACAGATTTGCAGACTATTAAACTATCCTGAAAGACTGACACCAAATGGGAGTGGAAAATTTTTACTTCTAATAATTCTGTCTTCAGTTTCCTGCCTGCAAACAAGCAAAATGCCTAGTAGTCTTTCAGTACCTGGAGAAAAAATACCTGTTACCATTTCAGCTGTGTTCTGATATTATAGCAATGAGTACCATAAGAAACCCAGGAGATTTAATAATCCTCACTTCAGAATGAATTAAAAGAGCATGCAGTAAACAAGGAATGGACCAGGCTTTGAATGATGAGTAGAAAAGAAAATCTTGAACAGTTGTTTATTAAGCACTGTTCATTTTGTGTGCTAAATAAAACAAGAGACCTCTCTAAAAAAGCAGTAGATTACAACGTAATTGTGGAGATCAGAGTTTTGGTGTACTTAGTAATACCAGAACAGTACTGCTCTTTTAACAACAGGATTTGTTGGATTTGGGAGAGTCATGTGCTTTAGTTTTGAGATATGAAAACTTATGGTTGCCACCTATGGAGGTAATGAAGGCAAACAAACAACACAAAAAAACAGTTGAAAATACATAAAGCAATACTTAGTGAAGAAGATAAATTGTGAGTTTTACACTCTAAACTAACAGGACCAATCAACAAGGTTGAAATGCACAGTTACGTCTTCTTTTAAAAGCCTCAACAATGAATACTACATAACAGGATGAGCTGGAATGTATGATATTGAGGCCAGGGATATAATGTATTTCAAAGGTATATTAGACATTGATACAGTTTAAGAAATATATAATGTCCCATGTTTCAGTGTTAGAGCCTATCTTGAAATAGAATTAAAATATATACTTGTCTGGTAGCTGGTTCATAAAGCAGTATTTACACAGATGTTAAAATTTTTATGTCTCTCTTTGAAGACCACGGCCTTTGACAGAAACTGTGTAAACATTTTGTGACAATTCCAGTGTGAAATTATTATTTTTTTTTTCTCCCATAAATTATCTTTATCTTCGGAGATTAGTAAAACTAATTTTCTTTCTTTCCTTTCCTGCTCTGCTATTTCTTTAAAACTGAAAAGTAATAGGAAAGTTCTGTGATGATTTTTTTTTTGCAGGTGATTAATTTATTTACTTAACTGAAAATTCTAGAACCGAAAAACCTAAAAAAAAAGAGTTGTTGTTTGTTGTTGTTGTTGTTTTTTTTTAATTGGCAACCTCATTTGGTGAACCACACATCTTTTGTCTTGACTCTGTGAATTCTGCTGCTGTTTTTCAGATTTATATAAATTCTGTTCCTTTATATTTATTTTGGGCTAAAAAGTGCATGTCATTTGTAGAAGGTGATATGTACATGAGTATACAAAGTGCCATCAATACTGTTCAGTCATTGCAAATTAATAAAGTCAAGTTCTTGCAGGAGTTATCAGACACATCTTTGAACCTATTAAAAAGTTCACATTTGTCATTAAGAGTATGACCTTGAATACCATTAAATACCTTGAAATCATCAGTTAAATCCTCGCTATTGGCGTTGTCATAGTATTTTTCACATATAGGCTAAAGATCAGGTATTCAACAGAAAAACAGATAAATGCTACTGTATCCAAAAGGCAGATATATTTTTGAGAACAGGAAAGCACATTTATTGTTTAATTCAGAGCATAGATTACAGCACATTGCAGAACATGGAAATTCAAATAAATTTACCTTCTTGTATCCATCCTCTTTTATTTCACAACTAAAACATTAAGGATTTGCTGCCTTGGCTGCTCCAAATCCAGATGCCATAATTAAAGAATGTGTGGTTTATCTCCAAAGCAAAGAGGCTTAGGAGAAAGAAGTCATGCAAGTTATTAATGAAGAATACTAATGAATAAATGCTCTCCTACTGTAACAGCAGACAGAATCAGACTTTCCAGCTGACAGTGACTCTAAGTGAGCTTGAATTCTATACTAATCTCTTCAATGAGCCTTGAAAAGGTGGGGAAAAGGAATATTGGTGCAGGATGTGCTGGGTCCCCACTACTTGGTATCTGTCTGCTGGTGACAGTTAGTATCAAAAGAGGCTTTGAATTGCAGAGTGAAAGAAGATTATTTTATCTGCTTTAACTTATTGGCATTTGTGGCACCATGGCTCTGCCATGGAAGTCTCAGCAGGCTGCCACTGCCAAAAAGCCACTCTCCTTTAACAGTTCCTTCCACATTTGCTGCCTCTGGGATTGCTTACAGAAGATGCCTAGAACAACTGATGAGAGCTTGAGCCTATTGTAAGCACCTTTAAAAACTATCTACTGTGTAAAAGCCTAATTTCCCTAGCCCATTTGTTTTAGTTTTATTTTTTATGTTTATGATTCTCCACCAAGCACAATGTATCTCTCTCCCCAGAATTCAAGTAGAAGTTAAAAAATAAAATACTGCTGGAAAGTAGCTGAGTTCATGAAATCTGAACCAAACATTCAAAGTTAAGTCAGAATTACTAATGCAGTCTCAACTCATAACACATGCTAGTTTATTTTTAGCTTGTGCTCAATTAAAATTTCAATCATGAAGACTCTGCTATTTACTTGAGTAATCGTTCCCCTTTAGGTTTTCTTCCAACACACACAAAAAAAGTAGTACAGTTAGGACAGAATAGTAGCTTGGAGCTTATAACTTGCTGCTAAGGTTTCAGGAAACATGACATTAATTCAGCCACATGCTTGCTGTGATGTTAGAGCTGTTCTCAGCCATTCTCAAACAAAAATTACCTATAACACATTATAAGACAGAGGCATGAGTAGGAGATACAGGTGCTAGCTCTCCTTCCACATTAAGCTTCCAGAATGCTACAGTATATTCTCTAAATGGATACAAAAGATTATGGTAAATATTAATTCATTTATGTTTGCTACAGATTAAAGAAGTCTAATTAACAGCCTCTGTCACATTTTTTATATATCTATTACAGATTTTTAAGCTAGTTTTTGTACAGACTTCCCAAAGATACATTTGCTTATCCTGTATGACCATGTCCATAGCTTTCTCATTAGGCAGAAGCAGTTTATCAGCTGCAAACATATGGATGCATTTGACAATCTTTTACTTTTCTTGTGCTGGTTGTACTCATTAGCTATCTTGAAGAAAGCTGTTAAATTACTGCATGTTTTGAACAATTTTAACTAGCGAAGATTTACTGCATTGTTGATTATATCAGTTTTAATTCTATTACAGGTGCCATAAGGTCATTTTATACCCTGAAGAAGTCTATTATGGTTGAGTTTTGCTTTATATTTCTTTATATGTACTTATCTCTGTACCTGAATAATTAACATAATTTGATAATAATCCAATGAGAGCAAGAAACAACTCTGTATGCAAAGTCTACCATGACTACACTATTCTTGTTTCATAACACAACTCTGGTAAGATAGTACAGTTATCAGAGCCATCTGTAGTGTTATTTATCTTCTGTTCCTGTGGGATAGCAGATTTTCTCTGAAGCTCTGCTCCCAGACTATGCAAGTTGCTCCACCTTCCAGAAGGCTGCAACGGACCTTCCTAATGTAAAGTTTTTGATCTCTTCCTTCTCTTCATGCTCTTTGTTTTCACACACATTTGATACATCTATGTGGGTAGAAATGTTTCTGTGCCTCTTAAGCAGCAGGAGATACTAAACTCAAAACTTGTATTATACCCTATAAGAAAGGTCTGACCCAATGTTTCCATACTAGAAGACATAATGCAAGCCTTGACAGTGACAGTCACACATCAAACACAAAACAATGTCCAGGAAGCCACTGGTGTAATGTGTAAACACATTTAAATATCACTAGACAGGGATAAATTATTCTAATGCTTTGGTTCTAATTAAGCCTTTGATTTCTGAAGTGATTTGCTGTTAATACACAGGAAAAGGCCTCCAAGGCTACATCTATCCTCCCAAATTAACCATGCCCAATATTGTTTTCTGGCACTGAGACAAGCTGGCATGGAGTAGCCCTCACACATACGGCTGCACTCTCTCACTCTCCAGAACAGGATGATGACATTCCATCTCCTTATGGCAAATGGTCCAGCTCAGTGCTCACTCCGTAATCCCACCTGGAATTACTTGGATACAACCTGGGCCAAGTATGTGCCAGGAAACATTTTAATCAATCATTTAACAACATGAGTAGGAGTCTAACACCATAACAAGTGAACATTTCAGTTCCAGTGCTCAGGAAATTCTAGAGCATCACTTTACTTACATCACCAGCATCACTTTTGCTGCAAAACTTTCTACTCTTTGGCTGACTACCTGTCATCTATAATAGATATATGTTTTCTCTATCAGTTCATAACAAAAGGTCTAAATAAGTGGAAGCATTTATTCAAAGTACTGAAAAGTGATGTTACATGAATATGTCATATACATTAACATAAAATTCTATTGTTTGGTTATGCTGGTGCTTGTTAAAAAACACACACACACACAAAAAGGAAAAAAAAAAAAAAAAAAAAAGAAAAAGAAAAAAAAATGAGAGAAGGAGAATTAAGTACTTTTGCACACTATTTTACCAAATTGGCAAAACTGGCAAAAAACTCTTAATGATAAAAAGCTGGACCCTCAGTGGTCCTTGTTTGACTCTTACTGACCTCTAAAAGATTGATGAACTATTACATTTTGAAGTTCAAATGTAAGATTAAAGCAAATCTTCAGATATAATTTTGAATTTTGGCCCCAGTTCTTCAGTCTACAATGACAATTTATACATCCTACCGGGGTCTTGTTAAAAAACACACCCCCCCAAAAAAAGGAAAAAAAAAAAAAAAAAAAAGAAAAAGAAAAAAAAATGAGAGAAGGAGAATTAAGTACTTTTGCACACTATTTTACCAAATTGGCAAAACTGGCAAAAAACTCTTAATGATAAAAAGCTGGACCCTCAGTGGTCCTTGTTTGACTCTTACTGACCTCTAAAAGATTGATGAACTATTACATTTTGAAGTTCAAATGTAAGATTAAAGCAAATCTTCAGATATAATTTTGAATTTTGGCCCCAGTTCTTCAGTCTACAATGACAATTTATACATCTTGCTGAACAGATGCAGAGAGCTATTGATTTCTGCAGAATTAATCAATGCATTGCTGCTGCTGTGACTCACCTAGAGCTACTCTGAAATAATTTGATAACACTGTCGGCTGACCTAGTGGTTTTTATACAAATATTTTGACTTAAGTGCCTGTTACTTGAAATTGCCTGAGATGGGTCAAGTAGAAAACAGGAGATGACTCACAAGAACCCACAAAAGGGTCGTTTAGAGAGAGATAATGCCAGAACTATTAGATTTGATGCCTCTGGCCTCTGTTGACTCAGGGAATTGATTTGGCCTGAGAGAGGATAAAAGCCTGCCAACACAAACCAACCAATGAAGACACCTTTGTGTTATTCAAAGGGATATAATGTGGGGTTCTGACTCAATATGTAGAGCAGAAAGAATCTGCCCAGATACAGAAATCCAGTATTGTGTATGTGGATTAGTTAGCCCTTCTCATGACCTACAGAGCCATTGTAATATGGAAAGGCATGACATAAGAAAACTGACATATAAATTATTCAATGCCTTGTAACCCCTAAGTTTTCTAAAGCATTTTGGTAACATCAGAATAAAAGCAGTCTGGTTTAAGAATGATGTTGGTTTACCTCAGCAGATGCAGGATCATAAGGGAATAAAGGTAAAGGCTACAAAATGCTGTGGGATGTAATCTTACACAAAAGAAATGAAACAGAGATACTTTCAGACCAAGAAAGTGGCCCTAACTCTGAGATTAGTACATTTCACAACACTGGGGAAAAATCATGGCTACAAAATTATCACATAGTTAAGAACTATGTTTTAGATTATCCACAGAAAGAACAGGTTCTGTATTTGTAGTACATCTGCTATTTATCTGCGCAATATTCTCATTAAAGCATGAGAAAATATAATTCATTATTAACATTTTCTCTGTCAACTTCAAAGACCCAGGTTTCCCATAAAATTAAGACACGATTCCTAAATCCCTTTTCCACATCTCTCTTGAATGTAATTGCCAGTCACCTCCAATTTATATGCAAGTAAACAGGATATTTTGCCCTTCTTGTTCACTGCCTTTGGTGAGGTTTTCCTTATATCTAGGAAATTGCTGTCTTCCCACAGAGAGAGTAAACAGTTCCCTGACTAATGCTATCTCTTTATGTTCCCTCCTAGTTTCTTTTCCCTATGTGCCTTATAAGCATTTTCTTGGTTAATTTGTCTTCTACTCCAATTTAAGCTACAATGGCAGAGAGAGAGTTGAGATATCTGAGAAGGAAAAAAGGCAAGCAGAGAAGTTATATAGGGCCAAGAGGGAAAAGCCATGGGAATATTTATTGCATAACTTGCATTATCTGACATCGCCAGCATCACATGTACAGGAACCCTGTGAACATCAGCAACAGTTTTGCTGCTTTGGGATACTCTGTGAAAGAATTACTGGAAAAGGAAAACATATAAAAGCTTCTTCTTTAAAAAAAAATAATTATAAGGCATTATCATGTTCATATTAGATTGAAGAAAGAAGACAGAAGATACTTAGCAGAAGCTTGTAGAGGTGTACAAAGCGTGAATGCAAGCTGTTGATCACTAATGCGAGGTGGATATATCTACAGAATATATTCAGGAAACTTCTTCCTCATCATTTTTCTGCTCTCAGAAGCCCCCAAAGACACACAAACAGGTTTCTGAAAGCTTAAAACAGAGTTGGCTTTTTTTTTCTTTAATTCTTTGAAAGTGGAAGAGATTGACAGAAAAACTATTTTACTCTTTCTCAAAGTAATTAAGGATACAAACCTCTGAGCTTGTTAAAATGTATTTGTTAACAGAAGCATGAATAAAATTGAACAGGGCAGAAGATGATAAATTTTCTTCATAGGGAATATTTTATTCAGAATGAAAACACCATCAACATTTAATATTTTTTAATACAAAATCCTGTTACTTTTTAAGCACAGAGGAATAATTTTGTATCTTTCTCTGAACATAACATTCTGACTTATGTATCTCTGATAAGATAGACCTGCTTGAGTCAATATGTGTCCATTTTCTTAAGTAGGCATGATCACTATTCTTCAATTGAGCTCAAAATATTTTAAGTTGGTATACTCATTTTTGAGATGAGACAGTTAAGCCATAATGAAGGTAAATTACTTGCCAACAGCAGACAAGTTGCAAGTCTCAAGATTTCTGTTTTACAAAGCCCACAGTTGCAAGCCTGATGGCATCGCTGACCCTCATAAGAAGTAAAAGGGTTTCTTTTTCAGAAAACATCTAATTATCATTTCTGGCATTTCACAGAATCATAGAATGGTTTGAGTTGGAAGGGACCTTAAAGATCATATAGTTCCAACCCCCCTCTATGGGCAGGGACAGCTCCCACTAGACCAAGTTTCTCAGGGCCCCATCCAACCTGATCTTGAACACTCCCAGGGAGGAATCATCCACAACTTCTCTGGGCAACCTGTTCCAGCGCCTCACCACACTTACACTAAGGAATTACCTCCTAATGTCTAACCTAAATCTCCCATCTTCTAGGTTTGATCCATTATCCCTTGCTCTCTCACTAGAAGCCCTTGCAAAAAGTTCCTCTCCAGCTTTCCTGTAGGCCCCTTCCAGCACTGGAAGGCTGCTATGAGATCTCCCCAGAGCTTTCTCTTCTCCAGCCTGAACAACCCCAACTCTGTGTTCAGAGGAGATGCATTCCAGCCCTCGGATCATCTTCGTGGCTTTAATTTAATCCTACGGAGAAAAAATTAAAATAATATAAGATACTATTGGCAAAGTAAATAAGTCTGTAATAAACTACTGACCACTTCCAAGAAGTGTCTCCTGTTCTTTCTTTACACCTCATATTGCTTTAAATGTAAAGCAGGAGTTCTCAAACTGTGAACTTGGCATCATGGGGAGACAAATGAGACAAGTGAAAACAAAAAACTAATGGTTTTAGCTATATTCCATTGCCCCTGCCTTGAATTTCTGTCACGCAGAAAAGGACTTGCAAAAATAGTGTATCACAAATACCAGTTGTGGTACATGGTATGCTTTAATTCCCTACTTCAACTAAAAGTAGATTAAGGTCTGATAGCTAACAAGCATTAAAATGTTTCTATATATGTGTTTATAGTGTTAGAAAACATTTTAGGCTGTGGTAAAAAGTAAAGTCATAATATATATATATAAAAATAAGTCCAGAACTTGTTTGCATTTTGAGAAATTATTGTCATGAAACAGGTAGTGACAAGGACATAAACATTGATTTAGAGGGAAGGGAGAAGCTCAGTAATTGCTTTGATTCTGTCTGGGGAATTGGGGGAAACTCCCACATCTAATAAAGTGTTGGTAGCAGATAGGCTGCAGGAGCAATAGCATATTGAGAATAATATGCAGGTGTAAAATCACAGAGATGTCACCAGGATAAGATAGCAATCACCCAAGGAACTCAGCTGCAAAACTGAAGGATTATGACAAAGGTGGATACCATTCACAACTGCCTCTGAGACAAATAACAGAACTTAGCTCATCTCTAGTTTCCTATGTTCACATCTACAAATAAGGTTCTGGAGGGGATCCTGGGAGCTGCAGACCATTGAATTTCATGCACTGCTGTGGCAGATGAGTCTATAACAAAGACAGACACTACTGAATAATTGCATAAAATAGTGTGCTGAGGAATAGTCAAAATCTGAGAAGTGAAATGCTGCCTTACTGATCTACTGGACCTCTAGGAGAGTGTCACAGGCTACGGATAAAGGAAAGGCCATGAGAGTCATATAACTGGATTTTTAAAAAGACTTTGACCACACTCCACACTTGAGTGCATTAACGAAACTGAACTGCCACCGGGTTGAAGGAAATATGTTTTAAAGATAAGAAGACTAGAGCTTAAGAATAATTTTCCCAGCTGCAGTGGATTCCTCCAGTGATCAGTCCCAGTCAAATTTTCAGGACATAGAGAAGGGAGTCTGTAGTGCATATGCAAGTTTGCAGATCATACTAACATCTTGCAAATAGTCAACCTCCATAGTAGCAACAAAGTACTGAAGAAGGACTCATCAAATAAATAGTTGTACTAAAAGGTAGTAGTTGAACTTCAGTGGACATTAAAATATATGAAATAATTTATCTAAGGAAAATAGTCTAAATTGTGGCTCTGCACAGCTGAATTTGGAACTGGAATTTAAAATGTGTCAAGGTTAAAAGTTTGCTAGATATTTAGTTCCACCTTCAGCAGTAGAAACAAAAAGTACCAGAATGGAGTCTGGTCAGGATGGATACTGAGGGGAAGATAGACGGTCATATTTTGCTATTAAAAGGAAATTCTGCTGTTCAGACCATAGCATTCTAGATTGTTCTGGCCTCTACATCTCAGGAATGACATAGTCAAGTTAGATAAGATACAGAGGAGAACACCAAAACCAATGAAGGGGATAGAGTATCTTTTGTCTCAGGAGAGACTGAAGAGGGTCTGACTCTTTTCATTCTGGAAAGGAAGAGGTTGAGTGGGGAATAAAATGAAGGTTTACAAAATCATGGAGGTGATAGGTAACATGATTTCAGCACCAAATGCAACTGGGCTAAACCACAGGCTTTTGATCTAACAAATATTAGGTTTGTTTAAAACATACAAAAGAAGGTAATTCTTTGTATAATGATCTTATGAATTTAATGTCACAAGAGTTTGTGGGAGAAACCAATACTGGCAAATTTAAAAGATTAGGTAACTTCATGGACAGCAGTTTAAAAGTGGTACTAAATAGAGCATTGATGTGTCTTCCAGCATCACCAATACAGCATTTCTGGATGGTGCAGAAGTATGAAATATATCTAAACACCATCTCTGATTTCCTGTCCTTACATATTTTCCCTTAGGACCAGGTGTCTGACTGATAAAAATCTCAAAGCCCACCTTGAGAATCTGTAAAAGTTAAGGGAAATTATATTACCAAAAAGTCAACAGTCACAGGGAAAAACAAATTAAGAAAAGGAAGAGGGCGAAAGTAAAAAAACATAGAAATAAGGAATTTCAGAGAGACTTTGCACAAAGCAGCCTTCCAGAGTCCATCACTCCCTGATGACATCCAAGAAGCCAGTAGATTAAATTAATTTAAAATGTTCAGTAACAAAAATGTCAACAGTTGTTGTTAGATACCATACAGCTAGGGTCTCAAAATAAGAAATTATGAGGAGTAGGGAAATCTGTTAGCAAAAGGTTTATTTTTGAATGTGACTTTCAAAGAACTGGGAAAAAAAAAAAAAAAAAAAAAAA
>NW_009970725.1:2110985-2150520 GCF_000747805.2 Chaetura pelagica
AAAAAAAAAAAGGGAAATCAGCATATTTTTACTGTTTGAAAGTGGACCATCTTTTTGTACAAAATGTTTTTTTGCCACTAGGTTTAAAAAATCTGAAAGAAAAGGAGTACATTTAGTTTCTTGCTTCTTGACTGATTTTCTTCGTTAAGACACTAGAAGCCTTTATCTGAACTAAGTCTAGAAATTTTTTTCTGTTGTCTTAAATGTACTTGACAGATTAATTCTAAATGTGTGAACAGGATTAAGTAAAGGATTTTAGAGTATAAGCTTATGACACATCACAAATATATCAACTGTATGTACTTTTTTTTTTAAAAACTTTTTTTTTTAAATTTTTTTTATTAAGCAATCTCTTTCCAGTGGAAATGGGAGTCTGTCCTGGGTTCCCTAGGTAAGAAATATCAATCATTCATAAGCAATTTGTTGAAAAATGAACCCCACCAAACATTAAAAAAACCCAGAAAGGTGTCAAGAGAAGTTCACACTGCAGGTAAAGATGCTGCTGAAAAAACTTTGGCAAATGGTGTAATCAGTGTAAACATCTGTAGGAAAACAGTTTAATGAAAATAACATAACTTAGCTGTCAGCTTCGAGGGATAATTTGAAAGAGCACAATGGAAATCAGAGAGATTGCTTGCAATATTCTGAAAATATGAGACTTGTAGCTTTTTTTCTTACAGAACTTGAGAGCTTTATCTGGCCATTTAGGTACTGGGATTCAACAAAACAGGTGAAAGCACACATCTTTTGGAACAGATCTATTACATTTTCTTTTACATTTCAGATAGATTTTTCTGATCACATGTTCACACAAAATTTAATAACTGAAACAAAGCAAGCAATTTATAAAGGGAATAACAATTATTTTGTGGCTTCATTATTGTCACACATGGCCTCAAAATAATACTTCAGCCTCAGTAAAGTGCACATGAAGGTCAATACAGGATTGATTCAACATCAATAAATAAACAAACAAAGAAATAAATAAATGTGCCTGTAGCCTGGAGTAAAAAAAACCCAAAACCTGAGGAGAAAAAATCTCCACATACATTCTCTCATCTAGGGACATGGAAGTTTGGAGCAGATGCCCTCCTGAACTAGCCTATGACACTATGATTGTCTCTCATCTTTGCTCACTTTTGTGACACCAGTGTTTTTTCCTATAAAATATTGGAAGGAAGAACTAGAAGTCTCTCTCATTGAGATTAGAAAGGATCAGATTGACCTTTTTGTGAAGGACACAGGAACAGGACAACCTTACTCTGAGAAGGTGATGGTACTACCTTGTATCAATTGACCCAACAGCCTCCTCATGAATCTGCTCATGGGGGCAGCTTGATGCCTCTTGGCACCCAAATGTCAGGTGTGATTGAAGTCTAACCAAATGTAAAGATGATTAAGGGAGTGGAACATCTCCCTTATGAGGAAAGGCTGAGGGAGCTGGGTCTCTTTAGCCTGGAGAAAAGGAGACTGTGGGGTGACCTCATTAATGTTTACAAATATGTAAGGGGTGAGTGTCAGGGCGACGGAGTTATGCTTTTCTCAGTGATGGCCAGTGATAGGACAAGGGGTAATGGGTGTAAATTGGAGCATAGGAGGTTCAAGGTGAATATCCGAAAAAAATTTTTTACTGTTAAGAGTGACAGAGCACTGGAACAGACTGCCCAGGGAGGTTGTGGAGTCTCCTTCACTGGAGACATTCAAAACCCACCTGGATGCATTCCTGTGTGATGTACTCTAGGTGACCCTGCTCTGGCAGGGGGGTTGGACTAGATGATCTTTCGAGGTCCCTTCCAGCCCCTAAGATTCTATGATTCTATGATTCTATGATTCTATGAAATGTAAGTATTTACTATGAGATAGTCTGATGTATTACACATCAGAAGTTATTTTTCTACGGTAGCAATTCATAACTCATTCCTTAAAGCTAATGCTAGATACATATATACACATTTAAAATTTAATGTTGCTGTTCATTAAAACTAATGCTGTTTTGCACAAGCTATTAATGACTACAGATAATTCCCCAGACTCCTAGGTGAGATTAATCCTTGAAAATATTTTTTTTGTTGTTTATGTATTAATTTGCATTTCTTATTTTTAAAGTCCTTAAGATCAATCACACAGCAGTTAAAATAAACAGACTTGGGAGTTAATTTATGCACAGGAATAATAATAATAATGAAAAAAAGATAATGCCACTGATTCATTGACTTTCACCTGTTCATATTTAAAAAGAAAACAGAACTAAAAAAGAGAATACCCCACCTATTGAAACTTCTAACATTCTTTATTGTGTTTTTTGTGTTCCACAAACTCTGCTCACTTAGAGTGAGAAAGGGTTTTAAAAATGTGATTTCTGTGGCCTAAACAGAAAGAATAATGTAGAACTGATTTTGTCATTGGAGTTCTGTCCCAACCAAGGCTATCTGAATGCAATCCTACCGCAGAAGTTTAAAAGAAAGAAAGATGAATCATTCAGAAATAAACTGTCTGATTGCAAAGATGGAACAAGATTTGATAAATGCTGGAGATATTTTACCTCTGGAAGACTATTAAAAAAAATAAAAATAATAAAATTCCTATGAGCTTTCCATTCTTTTGCCTTTGTCCTTTACAGGACTTTTTATTTTCTTCTGTTCAGTCATGACTGGAAGACAAAAGATGTGGAAGGGAGAGGATTGTCATATAAATCCTCTAACCTGACTTCCAGAAAAAAAAATATTTGCATCCAAATCTACCTCTTTACCCTGATACTTCTTGGAGCTGTCTCACTGAAAGCTAAATCTTAAAATGAAGCCTTGTTTCTCTCTGCCTCCCCTTAATATAGGAGGGAAAAAAAAAAAATAATTAAAGACTCTTCATTTATCTTCTGCTTGATAAACTGACCTGTTCTTATACTGCATCCTCATTATTGATGAGCTAAGAGCCAATCACATGACGGGAAGAACAAGTAGGTCCATGATATACTAGCTTTTCACATGGTATCTGTGAGTAACCAGTGTGATGTAGGCATGGAAATAACTCGTGCAACCAGTCACAGCCTTTGCAGATGCTTGGCAAATATTATGGCCATAGGGCAGGACATCAGGGAGATAATATTTGGAGTGTGGTTTAAGGTGCAGTAGTCACAGTCAAACTGGAACAGATTTAGAGTAAGAATGCATCACATTAGGACAGAATGGAAACAAGCCAGGCAACCTGATTAGTGAATGTCTGCACGGAGCAATGAAGAGCAGTGCAGAGAGCCCTGAGCTGCCATGGACTTTATCTGCTCTGGAAGCAGTACATCACAGTGTGGTGCTGATGGGCTGTATTTATTATCTTAAATTGCATTAAAGTGGATGAACTGCTTCTGGCCCTGAGCTGGTATTGCTGCAGCACAACAGGTAGACATATCAGCTGGAGTCAGCAATAGCTCAGGAATCTCTGCACCAAATTTCACTGCACTTCATAGACATCTTCTATATGAGCTTGGTTTGTGCATTCAGGCAAAATGAAAGCTGTCAGGGCATATGATTGCTTGCTATAAATATGTTGAGGAGAGGAGCGGAAAGGGGGGACTGACACCAGGGCTGGAAAGCAACTATTTAAATTAGGGGATAAAGCTGGCACAAAATCAAATAGATAGAAACTAGTTACAAATAGGTTTAGGCTGGAAATTAGAAGACAGTTTCAAACCATCAGAGCAGTGAGATTCCAAAAGTCTTTCCAACAAGAGGAAGAGAGCCAAAAAGCCTAATTACTTTTTAGATGAAGTTCAAACATTTGTGAGAGGGGTTACATGACATGACTGCCTGAGGAAGCTGGATAAGATTCAGTGGCTCAGGCTGTTCTTCCTAAATTTATATTAATCTGAACATTTTCCTACCATCCTGGAAGTCCTTTGGTCCTTCACAGGAGGACCCTAGGTTCCCCTAATCCCCTTGGACAGCTCAGATCTCTCTTACACTGCACCAGCACTGGAATTCTTGAACTCCCTGTCAGGGAAAAGCCCCATGCACACTCCTGTGAAACTTCTCCCAGCCACAAGAAACACAGAGACATGAGTGCCCTTTGTCTTTGATGTTCCATTTTAACCATGGTCTGAGCTCCATTTTTTGTTGGTTTTTTTTTTTTTTTTTTTTGGTGTAAAATGATGGTAAACCTTAGTTTCATGGAGCTTGCAAATATTTGTCTTCTTGTGTACAGAATGAAAGTTGTTTATGGAGCTGCCCTGATCTGAGCCCTTGCTGCAGCCTTTTTAAACCCCTTAGAAAAGAAAACATTATTATCGCCTCTATAACAGGGTCTGAAGTGTCTAATACTTCACTTATTCTACTGCCATAAATGCTTTCACCCAGTGATTAAAATAATCAAAAGACAGCAGCTATCACTAATACACTGGTAGCATATTGATAAATATTTTGTTCAAATAATTTGTTCAAAAGGAGAATAGAGATTGAATTCTTCTGTGCTCAAACATTTAAGATTTTCCTTATATTTTAATATTTTTGACTCCCTGATTAAAGAAAATCGCAGGTCTACCTAAAGGAATAGCTTTGGTGGGTCAGGGCAGTAAAAGTGCCATACACAACACCCTACTTTGCACATGTTGCACATGTTGCTGAGAAGTCAGGCCAGCAGAGCAAGGTGACATTGCCAACAGGGAAGGAGCAAAGGGAGAAGGGTTGTTGCTGGGCTACTGGAAGGGGGCTGGCGGTTCCACCCAGTAGCAATAGCTACTCTTACCAATAAAAGGTCTAGTCCTTTCTCTTCTTGTAACCAGATTAAAACTTTCAACCCCAGTATTTTTTTACTAATAAAATTTTGTCCACAGTGCTAAGGAGTCTGGATCCAGCCCTGCCAGCATGCACCTATGCCATACACAGCAAAGAAGGAAAGGGCTAGGAAGAAATTCTGCTCACAACTGGGAGAAGAGTGTGCACATAGAGTGAAAAAGCACATAGACAACAATCCCCAATACTCACTGTATGCTTAGCACTGTATGCTAAGCCCTCTCTACAATTTTTGGAACAACTGTATAACAAGATTAACCACAGAGAATAATATTTTCTTCTTCTGGTAAGGAATTAGTTTTCAATTTGTAAAGGGACTTGTGTTTAAAGAGTATTAAAAAAAATAATAAGGTGCTACTACTTCATAAGCACACGTAAGAAAAGCTAGTGTCAAAATACCTAAGAAAATAAAACAGATTAGAGAACTGTACAGCTAAATAAGTGATGTTAATATTATACTGTCCTAACATTTATTGATCAAATGCACAGGTAAATAGATGACAATTTTAAGTGTATGTGAGAATAAATTGCTGTAGAGTTAGGAATACCAAGTACATAAGCTTTGGAACATAAGTACCCAGAATTTAAAGGAACTCATTCACGGACTTCATCTTATGAAACTTCAATGACAAGAACTGTTGAGGTTGGGCTGCTGGGGTGGCATAGGTGGAGCCAGCACCACACACGGCACATCTAAACTGAGCATGAATGCACCCACAGTCACACACCGAGGGGACCGGCTTGAGTGCAGGTAGTCCCTCAACAGGAGAGGGAATTGTGGCAAAAAAAGACCAGCAAAGGGCTCTTTTTGTGGCTTTTCGAAGCTGAGAGAGCAGCTAGCCTGTGCCTGGTGCTGGCAGCTTGTGGGCGGCATGCCGGCCTGGCACAGACAGGGCCAGCACCACTTGGCAGAAGACAATGGCATCTCTCAGCTCTGCACACTCTAGGGCCCATGTAGCTTCCCAGACTGAGCTCTCCTGCGAAACCACCCAGGTATCAGGCTGCAGGGTGTGCCCAACTTGCATACCATGGTAGCAGTGATCTGCCTGAGGGAGATGTGCCCAGGTGGAGGAAATTCTCCACGTAGTGATGGAGCTCCAGCAGGACGTAGGCAGGCTGGGGGCCATTAGGGAATGCAGGAGGGAAACAGATGCTTGGAGTCACACTCTGCCTCCCATGATAGAAATCCAGCAAGCAGAGAGAGCCCCTGCTACAGCAAACTCCCTGTCCTCTCTCTGTCGCACTCAATGTGATGCCTTGGAACACGGGGCAATGGCAAGATGTTCCTGCCCAGTGCAAGAGGTGCTAAAAATGTGTCTGTTCAACAACTACACCACCTTCCCAGGTGCCACTGAGTAACAGATACAGTGCTTTGCAAGTGGAACAGGATAACAGTGATCAGAGATGATCAGAGGACTGGAGGACCTGTTCATCTCTTTTGTTAAAGATCGCTCTGCTCTCATTTTATTTCTGGCCTTTCACTTAAATGTGGCATAAAAAAACCCACAACTTGAGACACATGAAACAAATGTAAGTGATGTGACAGAGGTACGTACATTTGTTAACAAACATCAGCTAAATTGCATCTGGGAACACGGACTGAGGAATTTTTTTCAGCATAAACTGTTAATCACACAGGGGAGAATTCCTTGTGTACAGAAATACCGAAGGGATTCCCAGCCTGAGGTCCAAGAAAGCCCTGGTGACAGCTTGTGGGGGGTTGGGAGAGAAAAGTGACAGCAGCACTGTCACAAGGAAGCTTATCTAGCTTCTCTACACTAGGAGCACAATAAAAGATGTGCACTGCAGAATCTCACCCTAAGTTGGTGAAAAAGTAAAAAGTTGCCTAAATTAAAACAGGCTTCCTCCAGCATCTCTTCCCCAGTAAGGGAAAAAGAGAAACAAAATTGAACTCACAAAAGTTGTTTTTTTCTAGTAGTTACAGCACTATTTGAAAGTTGTTTGATTGCAAAGATATACAAAAAAATACCTTCAAGCACTGTAATATCAGGCCCAAATTAATTCCAACCAACACTAAGACATTAAATGTCAATGGTAAAATAACCTGGTTGTAGGCGAGCTTCATAGCCAGGGGAGAGGTGGATATTTCCAAAATCCTAGTCAGACTTGGAAGTGGGTGACATGCCTTGTGGAAATGATCATATAAGTAAGGAATTGTCATTATTTTTATTAGATAAACAGTTGAACATGGGGTTGGAAATTAACTTTACTACCTCAGGTACTTATAAGTATTTTCTTGGTCTCTCAGACTTGGATTTCAACAATATAAAACTCATACACTGTATGACCAAGTGCAAAAGATTAGTTAAAAAAGTATTTATTTACTTTTCTTTTTTTTTCTGTTATGTTCCATTACAAAAAGAAACAAACCAAAACATAACAAAAACAAAACAGAAGATAGCATTTTATTAGTGGTACATTAATGAGCTTAAACAACTAGGTGACTTATGTTTGTCACAAATACATATTACAAACAACCACAAAACCATAACTAAAATTTAAATAAATAATTTTAATAGTTTTTCTTAATGTTTTATACTTATAAAATATATAGCACTTTCTTTATATTTTTTCAGTCATTTTTATCCATAACAAATTAAAACTTAGGACATATATTGTTGATATGCTAAAGGGATAAGAATAATTAAAAAATCAAAGTTCCTGGAGGTATGAAATAGTAAATTGGTTAATGTTTATGAATTTATTATTGTATAACCAGATTGTGCATATCTTGCAAAAATAGCCATTTCTTCAACTAATATACATATTTTTTCTTTATAGTATTGTAAGATTTATTTTTTAAATGTAAAGCTTCATGGATTTATGCTTCTGTTTTATAGTTGTGCCTAATATGCAACTTTCATTAATATATACTGAATATTTTCCATTAGTATATACTAATATATATACACACACACACACACACACAATGCATTATATATTAGTATATACTGAATGATAAAAGAATTTCCATAATATATAGTTGGGATTATTGTGGAGAAAGTTGTTGATGGTGGAAGGCATGTATACCATAGTGAAAATTGACTAGGTTATGTAAATGAAAGCATTTAATTTTACATTGTTCAATGCATTTTAATAGATGACACAATGTACTGTAACAATACACAGAATCCAAGCAGAAATTTCTTTTTATTTAAGGACTCCTATGCTTTCCACTATGATTTCAAGAGAAAATGAACTGCTCTTTCAGCTAAAATTCCTGAAAATGGAGCCAAGCAAGTAGAAATATGTTGACATCACAGACCTTATTCCAGTAAAATACTAAAATTGCACCCAAGATCTCACCAAGTTATGAAAGCACTTAAGCTCAGATACTACTTTATTTGCTTTAACCTGGATATTAATCACACACTCAAACACTCTTACTGGTACTTGTCTTAACCCTTACTACTGCCCCCTGATTGTTTAAGCAGTTCAGTTATGTAGCTAAGAGTCCAACTGTGCCATTTTTGAGCAAAGGGGGTGAGGTGGCAGAGGAGTGTACTTTAGGACCTCAAAGAAAATATTCAGGTGGTAGACAGGGAGAAAGATGCAGCAGGGAGAGGGCAGACAAGCACAGAGTGGCCTGCTTGCAGTCAGTACAGTCCTGATGTAGCAAGGGAAAAATATGATGCAGAATAACATGCCTGGGCACCCATCAGCCTTTTCAGCTTCATTCAGCCCTTTGCTACAGTACAGCATCTCCCTTCAGGCACTAAGCTCTGGTGGGCTACACTGTAAAGTTCAGCTTTCTAGGGTCCTTCAAGCACCCACAGTGCATGATCAGCAGCTGCTGCAGAGACAGAAATTACTGGCACCAAGAGCTGGTAGCACCTCAGGTGTTTGTTTTTTTTTCCTCTGGACTAATTTCAATTGGACCACATAGTCTGAAAGCCCATCGGGACCTGGAACTAATAGGTGTGATGCTAGTTTAGTTTCATCCTAAAAACCCAGTTCATGTGCTTAAAGACGGCTCTGTGATATGAAGAACAGCATGATGAGTGGCAGCAGTCAGGAGCGTGGCTTCAAGACGTTCCCAATAAAATGAAAACAGTAACGCAAAAGCATTTCTAGCTCCTTGGAGACACATACACACATGCATGCACACCCCTTCAGAGATCCTAAACTGTGTTCCTGCCTTGTATTTCCCTTTTTAAAAGTCTTAAGTTCTGCCTTAGGCATTTAAGACAGGTACTTAAGTCTTGGGAACTTGAGAGTCTCTCATGTTGCCCATTATGCAGAAGTGGTCAGAGGTGTGAGCCCAAGTACAGACTCATAATTGCCCAAGGATGAAAATTTGAAAATGAGCTCAAACGTTTTTTCAGACACACTTTTTTCAGAGATCAGCCTCTGTCAGGAAATGGAAAGTGCAATACAGGGAGTAGTAAAATTGCATTCTCCAAAAGGTGCCTTGGAATTGCCATACAAGAATGAAAACTTGTTTTTCTTTCTTGCTTACAGAATATTTGAAGCTCCAATGTAGCAGAGCTGCTGAATTTCTATGGGCAGCAACTGTACATTCACTAATCTTTATCTTTTTAATATTTTGTTTGATATAAGAAACATCTTAAGGCATTGAAAAAAACAAATCACATTTAAAGTAATAGGGTGTAGTATTGACAATTACATATTCTACTGTCCACTTTGATGTTCTGATAAAGCTTATGTGCACAAAACAAATAATTTTTTGTGGAATCAAGGAGAAATTTGGAAAATAATATTTTTCATTATTCTCATCTCAAAGCATGTTGATGCTGCATATTATTGGTTTGTATTCTTATAAATTTTGGTTTGAATAGACTTTAAATTCTTCAAGTTCATAAGCTGGTTTTAAAAAATAAACCACTTAAAACTAGTTTGTCTCCACAAACTTCTTGTTCAACAAAAAAATACTGGCCAACATTTAAAAAAATCTTGATTTTATTTCAAAAGTGCCTTCATGCTACTAGAATGCAAAGCTCTTTTGAAAACCCGTAAATGTATTTTTAAGTAGATGTAGAGAATTAAACGTGTTCATTCATTGATGCAATCCAGAATAACACGTATCCAAATCAGTAACACTTCTGTAATAAAATTATGTTAATACTATAACTTAGCATATGGTTAGATCTGTGAAGGTCAGATAATATAACATTTCCATAATAAAGTAAAGCAAATCAAACCAAATGTATTTAGTTATACTGAAGAGTACATATTTTTGGTATACTATATAGCATCACTTCAATAGGCACAGTACTATAAAGAATTTTTTAATTAAGCATGTTTAAGAATATAATGACATAAAGAGAACGAATGACATTTTATACTATGGGTTGGTTGGTTTGCTCTTTTTTTGTTAAAATATTTGCTTTAATTTGCATACAGATTTTAGAAAAAGCTGATAGCTCATTATAATTATGTTCTTTTCATTGTCACTGGTCAGTATTGACTAATAAAATACTTGTATTCACTAAAGGTCACATGTGAAATGAAAGCCTGCAACATAAAGCCTGTTTTGACACCTGCGTATAAAATTCACTATGTTTTAAATGGGAATCTCCTGTAGGTATTTAAATTTAAAAAAAAAAAAAAAAAAGTATATTTTAAATTTCTGTTTTTGCTATTTCAGGATTCGTTATAACAGAGTTTAAGATTTTCCCTCTTTGGTTCATAAAATCAGAATGGCTTGGGTTGGAAGGGACCTTTAAAGGTCATCTAGTCCATCCCCCCTGCAGTGAGAAGATTGAGGACTGAAAATCCGACTAAGTTGCTCCAAAAGGGCAAGACTGGATGCAGAGTCATCTCTGAATATTATGTGAAGTCAGTGCACAAACATCTGCTTCACTGATAAACCAAAGCTGACCTGCGAGGCTATAGCATTTTCTATTTTCATAACACTGCTTTCATCTTCTTGAAAATAAAAGTATTGAGTAGGCCCCAACAGTTTAGCTCTTTGAAATATAGTGATGCAGAAAAACTAAATCAGAAACAAACAAACAAAAAATAAAATTACAGGTTAATGTTTGTCTCTTAAACTTCGCATATTTAATGCCCAGTTAGAAAAGTCTCATTGATGAATACAGCAGTTCCACAAACAGAATACCTGATGTAGATCTGTAGGATGCTCTGGTGGAGTCCCAAAAGTTCATGTCATTATCTCACTTCTGCACAAGCAGTACTTTTTCATTGAGTGGAGTCCCTTAACCCACAGTAATTTGCAATGACATATTTTCTGCCAGTTTGGGTAAATGTGACATTCATTTAAACGCATGAAACAATGTCTCTTAAGCAACTCTCAGTTTCAATGGTACAACTGTGCACATAGCATGCACAGCTGAAGGAAAAGCATTCAACTGGCAGCAGATTAGATTTAGATTTTGCTGTTGCCAGCAAAGCATTTATTGAGGTGTTAGCACATGCCAACAACGTGATAGTGGAATCCTGCAGCAGCACATGAAATAGAGGGAGATGATTCGGGACCACAGAGGAGGGGAACTGTCATTAACAGACATTGCGCTTCTGTTTTCAATGTTGTCAATATTCTGTCAAGATTTGTGTTTCCAGTATACGTTCTTGACAAGGAGGGTGCCTGAGTTACTATCATTAGATCTTAGACTGTTGTAGCCTTGGATTCTGGAGTTTGTACACTCCCAGGAAAAAACTCAGAATCACAGAACCGTTCTGGTTGGAAAAAATCTTCAAATCATCGAGTTCAAACATTAGCCTAACCCTACAAAGTTGAGGCTAACTCTACTCGAGATTGCATCTGTGGGCAGCCACGGTAGTATTATATGTCAGTTAGAGACCAGGATGTGGCTCTCTTATTTGGGGACAATTAATATAAGTGAACCCATGAAAACCACTATGAAAATGTTGGATTTTGATAACATTTAAAGCATTTAATAGCTGGATTATGACACCATTCCATTGTATTTAGCATGGAAAATAAAGGTATTACCCTCAGAGGTGTACTAATAAGAAGTAAGCATGTACTAAAAGTCATTTGAAAGTGATAAAGGAGTCCCCAGAAAACATTTATTCAGATTATTTGGAACTAGTATCAAGAGAGATCAGCTATACCTCAAGGCAAGGATACTTTCACACACATAAATCCAAATAACTCTAATGCAATGCGAAAAGACAGAGTCATGGTTTGCCCCTATGGTCCATTCATCTTTTTTCCCTGCCTTGCATTTTCAATTGTTCCCATTTTGAAAAAGTCTTCCTGTTGCTTCAATGTTGAAGATTTAATTCTCTTAATATGTAGAAAGGGATGTAACAGAATTACTCTTTCTGCAAAACAAGGCAGATGGTGTCCATAATTCTTACATGCTATGTGCTTTTATAACAAGTCTAAGGTGGGTGCAGGGAGGAGGGGCAAGTTTTGCTTCCAGTATAATAAACAGAATCCCCACAAGGTACTGTGGAAAATGTTATGCACACATAATAGCTGCACTGTTTTTCCTGTAGTCTTTTAGGTTCTCTGTCCTGTCTAGCAAAAAAACCCCAACTCTCACCTTTTCTGTTGTTTAGTATCCCACACATGCTCCCACCTTTTTATCATCTTCATTATTGTGTCTACTAGCATAAAATCAAATTATTTTGTAAAATTATATTTAAATAAAGTTATTTTAAATTTACAGTTCTCTCAATATAATAATCAAATCATACTCTTGAACTAGTATGTCGTATTCTAAACATCCAAAGATGTTGTGCATTCTGTAATCTATTCTTTAGATGTTATTTAATTTATTCCTGTCAATAACTAACAACATTAACAAGATATAAAATTACTAGGAATTCAAAGGGCAGGCTCATTTTACAAGCATTATGTAGAATGCCTCTTTTTTTGAGAGCCTGAGTGGAACAGAGGTTCTACTTAGGATGTGAAACTTAGGTTAAACATGGAAACAATGTATTAGTTGGATTGCCTCTGAAATAAATTCAACAGCTACATCTGGAGAACAAAAACTATTAGATTTGTAAAATTTAATTCTTGACCAAGAAAAAGGAAGTAAATAGCAGACATGATATTTTACTTAATTTGTAATTGAAACTGAATTTCTGTCACAATATTTTTATTTGAAGAACAGAGAAATACTCATAGAAAAGTGTTTTCCTTTTTCTTGTTTTGTTTTGTTTTTTTCCTTTTAAAAATGTGTTAGTCTGATATGGCTATCTCTTAGTTGTTGTTACTGTTAAACTAAAAGAACAAAAATTAAAAGTAGCATGATTTCATGTATGGATTTACAACAGTGCTTAAAGTGCTTTCTTATTTGAGGAGATACTTACACGAATGTCTTTTCATGCTTATCTCCTTGTCACCAGGCATTATACGCTCATTGCTTGCTCTTATGCAATTTATAATATAATGATAGGGCATTAAGTTCATACTCAGAGTTTAGTGTATTGTTATAAAAAAACATCTGAAAACAGGAAAATGACAATTCTATTTGTGTATTATTACAGGAATTTGAAAAATTTATTAAATACTGAAGTGCTTCATTTCATCATTTATTCCTTCACTTCCAATGTTGCTTAAAGCACTATATAAGTACAAATAGATCATACTAAAAGCATATCCATCCTATTCTGGGGTTTCAACTAGGATTATTTACTGATGTCTTGCAGAACAGAGATGAATTTATGATCCCACGTGACCATTTATCTGCTGATGCTGCAAGATGTGTTGCCTCCAGGATTGGTTTCCATGTACATGGTTCACCAAAGGTTTACATTTTATGACTATTTATACATTGTTACGTCTTGCTGTTAAGTGGCAGTGCAGTAATGTGAGATGTCAAGTGGTATACTTTAATTTGCCAGTACCAGAAGTTGTGGGAGCAGCAGAAGCTGTGGCTTGACTGCCTACATACAAAGGGGCCAAACAAGCCACTTTGGCTGCAAAGAATGAGTGGATACAGTGAAGGACTGCAAACAGGTTGGAAAACTCCAGCTCCTGAAAGTGAAAACAAAGAGATTAAACATGAAACAAAAGAACACCTCACAAACATTTACTGAGGAATGAATCACTATTCAAGTAGTAATAATTTTAAGAGTCTGATGTAATTCTGCTAGTATGTCTGACAATTTTCCACTACATGGACTTAGACAGTGAGCTATACCCATTCAGTAAATAATTGTTTAGAGGCTATGATGAAATTAAGTGCCTCCATAGAAACAGTGAAAGTACATAACTTTTTTTTTTTTTTTTTTTTTTTTTTTTTCCCCCCATGTTAATATAAATCTGGCACTTTTGCAGGTTAATGCCTGCACATCTCTGGACAAGTATTCTATACCCACTGTATGCACAATGAACAGTAACACAGCATCCTTGTAGAAAAGTTGATCAGATATGGGTTTGGTGATCAGGAAGTGAGGTGGATTAGGAACTGGTTGAAAGGAAGGAGTCAGAGAGTTGTAGTCAATGGGGCAGAATCTGGTTGGAGGTGTGTGACTAGTGGAGTCCCTCAGGGGTTGGTACTGGGACCGGTGTTGTTCAACATCTTCATCAACGACCTGGATGAGGGTGTAGAATGTACCCTCAGCAAGTTTGCTGATGACACTAAACTGGGAGGAGTGGCTGACACACCAGAAGGCTGTGCTGCCATTCAGAGAGACTTAGATAGGTTGGAGAGTTGGGCGGGGAGAAACATGATGAAATTCAACAAGGGGAAGTGCAGAGTTTTACATTTGGGGAAGAACAACACCATGTCCCAGTACAGGTTGGGGGCTGAACTGCTGGAGAGTAGTGTAGGTGAAAGAGACCTGGGGGTCCTGGTAGACAGGAGGATGACCATGAGCCAGCAATGTGCCGTTGTGGCCAAGAAGGCCAATGGCATCCTGGGGTGCATTAGAAAGGGTGTGGTTAGTAGGTCAAGAGAGGTTCTCCTCCCCCTCTATTCTGCATTGGTGAGGCCACATCTGGAGTATTGTGTCCAGTTCTGGGCCCCTCAGTTCAAGAAGGACAGGGAACTGCTCGAGAGAGTCCAGCGCAGAGCTACGAAGATGATTAAGGGAGTGGAACATCTCCCTTATGAGGAAAGGCTGAGGGAGCTGGGTCTCTTTAGCCTGGAGAAAAGGAGACTGAGGGGTGACTTCATCAATGTTTACAAATATGTAAGGGGTGAGTGTCAGGGGGACGGAGTTAGGCTTTTCTCGGTGATGACCAGTGATAGGACAAGGGGTAATGGGTGTAAATTGGAGCATAGGAAGTTCAAGGTGAATATCCGAAAAAAATTTTTTACTGTGAGAGTGACAGAGCACTGGAACAGACTGCCCAGGGAGGTTGTGGAGTCTCCCTCACTGGAGACATTCAAAACCCACCTGGATGCGTTCCTGTGTGATGTACTCTAGGTGACCCTGCTCTGGCAGGGGGGTTGGACTAGATGATCTCTCGAGGTCCCTTCCAGCCCCTAAGATTCTATGATTCTATGATTCTATAACACTGAGTTCCACATATGTTCATCACATCACCTCACACTGGTAGCTCTTACCTTACCTATGTTGATTCTTTCACCAGAAAAGAAAAAAAAATAAAAGGGAAAAAAAAAGGGGACACATTTTCAAAAAGTGCTACTATCACACAGTGATATTCTGGACCTGTTTTGATTGAGAAGGTTACTATTTTTGGATCAACAAAAGGAACAGACTCTGTTTCAAACTTCTTAGCAATATTAGACAAAGTCCTTCTTTTTCTACTTTAATTTAAATTTCTTTATAACTCCTCAGCATGTAATTAAACTAGCTGGGATTCTTCTAGACACCACTACAGAGGAAATTTTTTTTTTTTTTTTTTTTTTTTCCCACATGTATAAATTTGGACCTTTGTGTAACTTTATCTGATCAATCTATTTTTGGTTGTCTTCAGTATGTGTTTTTAGAGTTGGCATTTAATCAATAAATATCTGTTCTCTAATGGCTGGAAAGCAGTCCCAAGGAGGAGTCAGGGATGGTAGTAGATGAGAAGCTTGACATGAGCCACCAGTGTGCGCTGGAGCCCAGAGAACCAACTGCATTCTGGGCTGCATCAAAAGAGTGTGGCCAGCAGGGCCAGGGAGGTGATTCTGCCCCTCTACTCTGCTCTGATGAGACCCCACTTGGAATAGTGTTTACAGTTTTGGTGCCCTCAGCACAAGAAAGATATACACCTGTTGGAGAGGGTCCAGAGAAGGGCCACCAAGATGATCAAAGGCCTGGAGCACCTCTGCTGTGAAGACAGGCTGAGAGTTGGGGCTGTTCAGTCTAGAGAAGAGAAGGCTACAGGGAGACCTTATAGTGGCCTTCCAGTACTTGAAAGGGGTCTACAGGAAAGCTGGGGAGGGGCTTTTCATCAGAGATAGTAGTGATAGGACAAGGGGTAATGGTTTTAAACTGAGAGAGGGGAGATTTAGGTTAGATATTAGGAACAATCTCTTCACTATAAGGATGGTGAAGAACTGGAATGGGTTGCCCAGAGAGGTTGTTCATGCCCCATCCCTGGAGACTTTTAAGGCGAGGTTGGACGAGGTTTTGTGCAACCTGGTCTAGTGGTAGGGGGGTTGGAACTTGATGATCTTTAAGGTCCCTTCCAACCTTAATGATTCTATGATTCTATGATTCTACTTGAAAGCAAATACTGAGGTATTTGAATACACACAAGTGTAGGGGCTGTGGTGCAGAGTTCCCATCTTTTTGCTTTGATTCACTGCCTACACAGATTTCTTTGTTGTGATACGAAGCCAGTAATAGATATCTATGTTATATTCTATTTGTCTTTCTGTATAGCACTTGCATTTCTATGCTATGCAGTGCTGAAGGTTTTGGTTTTTTGTTTAGAAGAACACTGAAAATGTTGTAAAAGTAAAAAATTATTCCTAAACCCCTCAAAATTACATTAACCTGCAGTTTTCTGCCTCTTGAGATTTTGTGGAAGATATTGTTTCAGGTATTTCATGGAGATACTCACAAATCTCTCATGTATGAGGGAGAACAACTGTTTGAAAACAGCTGCATGTACATAGTGTCCAGTGATGCACTGAACGACTGAAGCTTTGTTCAGCTCTCTTACAACTTGAGTAGATGTCCTTCAGACATGCTCAGAAATTACTTTATAACATGCCATGGGCTTTTTTAAACTCCCCTAACTACAAATTCTCAATAAAGAAGATAAACTTTATGCCAAGTTTCACAAACCTGCCATCTGTGTCCATTCAAAACAATCTGTTTAGAGACATTCTCATTTTTAAACACTGGGAGAAGGACAATTTTATTACTATGACAAAGATTTTGTTTCTCTTTGAAATTTCAAGATAAGATTTATTAAAGATAGAAAAACAGTGAAAATTCAAAGATGAGGAAACAAGGAATTATGGAAGAGTTTTCAGAACATCAGTCACTGAAATTTTCAGTTAACTCCTTTTTATTAATAAAAATTATTTATCCTTCTGGTAAAGAAATAAAGCTGAAGCTTAACATGAGAGAATA
Organism: Chaetura pelagica; assembly: GCF_000747805.2. NCBI lineage: Eukaryota > Metazoa > Chordata > Aves > Apodiformes > Apodidae > Chaetura > Chaetura pelagica. Next base: position 2,128,229 of record NW_009970725.1, read on the forward strand.
AATATTTAGTGGAACAGTGAAATACTCCTAATATAAAATCCATGTGTAAAAAAGAAAGGTTACATTTCCCCCCATGTCTCAAAACGATAAGCCTATTAAGACAATATTACTCTTTGAGAATCATACAAGTCAATTAGGTAACTCTACTGGCTTTAAGTTCTTACTGTCATAATTTTGGCTACTAGACACAGAATTTGCATAGTGTATTAGTAAACTTATTACCAACATTTATAACAGGTGTTTCTGTCACAGTAATGCATTGAGAAGATCCATTGCTCAATAGACCTTCAAGGAAAATGGGTGAGGCAACAGAACAGCCTCTGAAGGTCCCTTTGGATTACTATTACTGACATTAAAGGCACAACACAGAAATTACCTTGACTGCAAAGATGAGCACCAAGAAGCCAGAACACACAGGATTGTTTTTTGCAGTGGAACATTACTCATTTTTCAATGTAGACACGTGCATTTAATTGGAAATTAAAGCAATGTGAAGCACAGGAGGTTGACTGGTATGTGGTGAGTACACAGAGGCCTGATTAATGGCTGCAGTGCTATTCACAGGAACCTGATTGATGGGAACAGGATCTATCAGGAACAACACTTTTCTGGCAGATTAGCCTAATCACAAGAAAGCTTAATGATAAGGCTTCATGTAGAGCTGCTGACAGAAAAAATATTTCCTCACTTCTGCTGAGAACTTGCACTTTTAGCTGCCCACAGGTCTGCACTACTGTCAGCAGACGGAAGGGAACCCACAAGCTTTTGTGCACACCTAGCCACCCCTGGTTGTTTTCATATATATTGTGTCATCAGTCATCCTCTTGTTTGAATACACTTTCAGCTAGGCAGGATATTGTCTATTTCACACCCAGCTTCAAATGAAGTTTCAAATGACCAAATGAGCAAAGCCTATGAAATGTGAAGAAATATGCAGTGAAGCCATTCAAGCTGCTACCAGTAGGGAAAAACAAATGTTTTTAATCTCCAAAAAAAGCAAAGAAATCCAAATTTAAGGCACACCTACTCGTCCATGCACAAGTACAAAATTCACTATTATTCCTATTTCCACAGTGTTTGTACACCTCACTTATGAACCTACTCTCCTAGGAGTATCAGTGTACCCTTCGGTCTCCAAATTGTCTAAGATATCTCTTGATCAGATTACTCTCACCCTACATTGCCTCCATTATGTTCTCAGATTCTGAAGATTCACAGTTTCTGCTGAGAACAACTTAAGTGGGCAGAGGAAGTATGTGAGAAAGATGCATTGGATATGGTCAGAAGTGTATGGGAATTCTAGTAACTTTTCACAAAGAAAGTTTGGATTGAAAATGCAGAGAAGGAAAAAGAAAACTGAAGAATAGTACCTCCAGATTAAAAAAAAACAAACCAAACCAAATAACTCTTATTACACTATATTACTGATGTAAATAAAACAAAAACAAAACAGATAATCCATATGCAAGACATGGGAAAATTGAGTCACACAAACCTACACAGATCAGCAATTTGACCACAGAATGCAGTCACTGCAATTGGGCAATCACTCTGTAAAAATCCTAAGGATGTATACTTAAAACCCATTTAAAGATGATATTCTATTAATTTGAAGAGCACTGTGATGCTGACAGAAAAACCCTCAAGGATAAGAACAAGGATTAATTTAAAATTATATTTCAGAGAATATACTTGAAATCAGAAGAAATGTCAGTCTGGAAAATGGTGTAAGCATCCATCAAGACACCTTGCAACAGCTGAATGTGAGCATTTTCTTCAAATGACAACAGCAGTAACTCAGGCTATTTGTTTTATTTTTCATTATATTTTTATACATTATAATTTCAAGTACAAATTCATTGGCATTAAGTACTATTAGGTAGTAATATTAAGAGGGACCTTGACAGGCTTGAGAGGTGGGCCCACGCCCAGCTTGTGAAGTTCAACAAGGCCAAGTACAAGGGCCTGCACCTGGGTCAGGACAATCCCAAGCACAGTTACAGGCTGGTCAGGGAATGGATTGAGAGCAGCTCTAAGAAGGACTTGGGGCTGTTGTTTGATGAGAAGCTCAATATGAGTTGGCTGTTCAGCCCAGAAATCCGACTGTGTACTGGGCTACATTAAAAGAAAAGTGGCCAGCAAATCGAGAGCCCATAACACAAGAAGGATATGGAGCTGTTGGAGCAAGTCCAGAGAAGGACCACAAAGATGGTCACAGGGCTGGAGTAGCTCCCTTGTGAAGACAGGCTGAGAGTTGTGGCATTTCAGCCTGGAAAAGAGAAGGCTCTGGGGAGACCTTATAGCAGCCTTCCAGTACTTGAAATGGGCTACATGAAAGCTGGGGAGGGACTTTTTAGAAGGGCCTGTAGCAACAGAATGAAGTGGAACAGTTTTAAACTGGAAGAGGGCAGATTGAGGTTAAACATGAGGAAAATATCTTTAGTGTGAGGATGGTGAGACACTGGAACAGGTTGCCCAGGGAGGCTGTGGATGCCCTCACCCTGGAAGTGTTCAAGGCCAGGCTGGACAGAGCTTTGAGCAACTCTGTCTAATGAAAGGTGTCCCTGCTGATGGCAGGGGGACTTCAACTAGATGATCTTCAAGATCCCTTCCAACGCAAACCAATCTACAATTCTATAACTGAATAAATATTCATGCTAAATCCTAGAAGTTACATTTCTTCCTTTGTTGATAACATATTTCTGCCCTCTTCTATTCTCCACACTCAAAGACATTTAACTGGATCTTCACATTGATGTGCTCATTTTTTTGTTTACCTCAGTTTTGTAACACTCAGTTTTGGGGTTCAGCTAGCCTGTCAGCAAAAGCAAACCTGATACAGCATAGCTGTGTGACCTCACCTGAATTTTCTGGCAAAACTTGTTCATGAATCATAGAAAGACAAGAAAAAAAAATAATAAAAAAAGCCCTGTGAGTTGAGAAAAGTGAAATCACACATTTCTGAGTTATCAATTTGTTTTAAAAGGCACAAAAATTGCTCATTAGTGTGCTTACTTACAAAATTCAAATGGAAATTGCATGTAATAAGAAAGACAGTGCTGAAGCTGTTTTTTATATGCATTTTTTATATGCATTGTAGACTCGTATATTTGGGAGCGTATGTTCAAACAGGATCTCTCATAGATTTAAGATACTCTTCATTTTTGTCAGTAAAATACAAAGCAGTTTCCATTACAGTGCTCCAACACTTAGCCAGGTAAAATTGAAGAGCAAAGCACTCTGAGTTCACTTCAGCCCTGAGACTGTTGCCTCTAGAAGCTGCTGTGATACTGGACAGACACTAATGGACCCTTAAACTATAGCTAGGTAGATAGGTAAATAGATAGCAAGGTGCCTAAGTGAATCTCTTTGTGTCATATAGACAAGGAGAAGGCTTTGCCCTTTTATGCTTGGTTTTTTACAACCAAATCCCAGTAAGAGCAAAGGAGAGTGACATGTAGGCTCCATGTTCTGCCAAGCAGACGGCTCTATTTTGTAGCTCTCAGTCAGAAAAATTCTGTCTGACTGTGCAAACTTGTGCAATATCTCCTGCTGAGTGACAGCTGGGAAATAGCCTACAGATTGCAATGTCTAAGAGGTTTTGGTGATTAATGTTGCTCCTAAGTGGTTTTCTACTCAGAAACCACTTAGACCTTGCCTTAGAGACCTTCAAAGTAAGGTGTTTGCATCCAGGCACACTGCCACAGACCCACTGGTGTGACCTATGGTAATTACTCTCCAGATTTTTCAGACTGGAATTGCTTAAATCTACAAAGAAAAGCTCCTTTTATACTACACTATATATCTTTATAGCAACATTGTATTACTTACAGAGAAGCCAAACAAAAGCATCAGTATGAAATCTCAAAAGAAAAAAAAAAAAGAAAAAAAAAGCAGCATATCTATATCTGAGAGGATGACAAAAATGTTTAAACATGTTAACCTATTTTCAAGTTGAAAACTAGCATACCTAGTTAAACTGTTGTGTGTTGCAAAGCATGCTATTTTGAATTTTTGAAGTCCAGCATGAAGCATGTTGTAAAAAATGTCAGCATTATAAAAATATTAGTTTTTCAGTGTCAGTGAAGGACTTTCTATCACTTTGGAATATAAGATATGATGACAAGTACGTTTCAAAAATGAAAAAATGTTGATTGCGGTTCTGTATTTTTTTCTCAAGTAGTATTTTTTTTAGATTCTTCTAACATTAACAGTGATATCTCTGTATATTCCACCAGAATACAGAATAAATGCTGGACAACTGTCACAATAGCATGTCTAAACTTTAAAATGTTCATGCCTTCTTTTTTCCCCAGCAACATCCATCTACAAATCTGAACATATCTCTAGAATAATAACAAATTTATCTAAATTTTGGGTCAAAATGAAATAGCTAAGCACTCCAACACTCTTTATTCTCTAAAGGATATTATTACACAGATACAACATGCTATAGTCACACACATCTGGGAGAGTAAGAGATGCTAAAAATGTGCAGTATTGTAAATAAAGAAGACAGGAAGCATTTGGATTTTGATAACCCATATTTTTTGCAGGAAAAAAATATCTAGAATCATAGAATCACTTTGGTTGGAAAAGACCTTTAAGATCATAAACTCCAACTGTAAACCTAACACTGCCAAGCCCACCACTAAAACACATGCCCAAGCATCACGTCTACACGTCTTTTAAATACTTACAGAGATGATGACTCCACCACTTTCCTGGGCAGCCTGTTCCAGTATTTGAAAGCCCTTCCATCAAATAAATTTTTCATAATATCCAATCTAAACCTCCTCTGGTACAACCTGAGGTAATTTCCTCTTGTCCTATTGTTTATTGCATGAAAGAAGAGACCAACACCCACCTCAATGCAACTTCCTTTCAGGTAGTTGTAGAGAGGGATAAGTTCTTCCCTCAGCCTTCTTTTCTCCATGCTAAACAACCTAGTGCCCTTGGCCACTCCTCATGAGACTTGTACTCTAGACCCTTCACCAGCTTTGTTGCCATCCTCTGGACTCATGCCAGCACCTCAATGTATTTCCTGTATTGACAAACACTTTCCTAGTCCTGCTGGCCACACTATTCCTGACAGAAGCCAGGATGCTGATGGCCTTCTTGGTCATCCGGGCACACTGCTGGTTCATATTCAGTTCGCTGCCAACTATGATGAAAGTAGTATTATTTTTAAAAAATAAACAACAACAACAAAAAAACCCTATGACAAAACCACCTGATATTCCCAGGGCACATTAAATATATAAACACATTTCATCAGTGTCATAGCTGAAACTCAGAGATGGAGGAAAATAGACCTTAAGCCAAGAAAAGCAGGAGTCTCAGAACAGGAATGCATATGCCATAGCACGTTCTGCATACACTGTGTTACTGTTAAAGACCACTCTCCGTTCTAGTGACTCTCTTTAGAAATGTCAGTGACCTGCCATACCATTCTGGGACTCGTTACTGCTTGGGAATGCAGAAGTGAAGAGCTCTAATATGTTGGGACAATGACTCCTCAGTTTTTTGTTTTTGTTCTCAGCTGTGCGCTCTTATTTCACTATATTCTGATTGTTCCCTGTGTAATAATATAACTAGCAAAAGAAATTACCTTTACTTAAAGAAAATGCTACCCTGTATTTCCCCTTACAACAGTGGGTCTCCAGGCCACCTGACCCACGGAGATGCATTTATCAGAGGACAATAGCTGTGGCCATGAATATTCATCACAACCTTTAACTGATGTTTTACAAAATTCCCATCATCTGATTCCAAATTAAGCCTGCCATACAGTATGCACGAAACCTGGCATTTCAAGCCTTTCTGAAAATCTGATTAACTTTTCCTAATGACCCAAGAGTTCCCCAAATAGCTATACCTCTAACTCTGTAATGCTTGTAAAGTCAAAAAAATAGAGGCTAGATTGTTCCACCTTTTCTTATGCTGATTAGTGCTTTAGATCCATGACAGGCTTAAAGAATACTGAAGGGTGATAAGATCCATGACAGGCTTAAAGAATACTGAAGGGTCCTATCCCTAGTATTTTAATCTATTAAAAGTTGAAAAAATATGTAAACAAATTGGAAGGGTTAGAAGTGTCCAGTACAAACGCCATAATGCCTCCCTAAGACAACATTATCTCACATTTTTTCATCATGATATAACTGGTATGATTTGCTCACCAATAAAGTGAATTAAAAGTAACAAAGCTTTATTGCTAAACTTTATAAGACAGAGAAGCATCCAGGGAACAGAATAGCATACTAATAAGCATGCTAGCAAGTTTGGAATATATTCTGCCTTCATAAGGAAGTAGGTAGAATTTCTATCTTGATGAAAAATAGAAAGATGCAATTTCCTAGAAATAAAGCTCTACTCAATTTGAGTGAGATTAGCAATAGGTACAAAAAAGGTAACAGGATATCTCTAATTCTTAAAAAGTGACTTATATGAGAGATTTAGTTTAAAACATCAAAACACTTTGATGAAAACTGTGTTTTATTCTTAAAAAAAAACAGATTTCATGCTGGTTTTCTTATAATTAATTAATTATTAAAATGTATTCTAGTTTTGCTAAAAAAACCATGGTAAAACATGGTAAAAGTTTCCAATTATTTACTTAAGGGAAAATTATCCTCATGAAATTATGTTGTTATTTTTTCTTATTATTTCTTATTAGAGATGAAAATAAATTAGGTACTATTAAAACAATTTCTGAAGGAAATAGGAAGTAAGAAAACATTCATCTGTGTGATGTAGCAGAACATTAAAGTATTGAAAGCCACAGTCCACCACATTTCATTTCATTGCATTTTTCAACTTTGTTCATTAATCTAAAATTTTTCAATAACTTGGTTTAATTTAATCCTCTGTTCCCCTAGCTGCTTTGATAATCACTTTTAATGTACATTGCTATTATAAGATAAATAATGTATTATTTTTACCTTTGCTTCAATTTGTTTAGTATCTTGGTTTTGGAACAAAAATTTTATTTTGCTTTTTCCATCATCTGAAGAACCTTTGAGTTGGGAAAACTTGTACCTCCAAAGTACAGCCTAGAGGAAAAAAAAGGGAAACAAAACACATACAAAATAAAGTCAGCACAGTTATCATTTAAAATTGTACCAGAAATAACTGGTTTTCTTGCAAAGAATTTTTAACTGGTCTATGGCAGTAACTAAAACAATTTAGTATTATGTGGCCTGATGTTCCTATGATCATACAGACGTAACAGGCTGTGGCAGTGTCCAATTCAAATCAGTTAGACTACCTTTGTGAAATTTAGTCTGAAATTCCTTTATCCATATTTAACCCTGATTAAACAAGAAAATTTGCATGCCAGACAGGAAACATTTTTTTCCACTGATGACCTGTGTATTCTCGACTCTACTTCAAGTGATAACCTGTCATAGAAGTTCTCTCTTTTTATTTCACATTGAAAATTCAAGTTGTATTACCATAAAGGGAATATCAAATTAAAAACAAATATTGTTTTAAATTATAAAATAACAAAAGGAAACCTTTTAATGAGAACTTATTTTGAGTTTATTTATGAGAGCTCTAATCAGGAATTTGAGCAGAACATTAATTCTGAGCATATCAGTGGCCTTTAAAGTAATTATATTATGAATTACAATGTGTTGTATTGAAAAAAAAATGGCAGATTGCTCTACAGAATAATTACACAATTAATAAAATTTACAGCTGGCTAGAAAAGCATCTCTTTTTAAATATCTAGTGTGGATTTATGTAGAAGAAATATACATCTAAAACTACTTTGCTTAAAAGTGGGAAAGAACTTTTTTTTTTTTATTTTATTGTCTTCTCAGCCTCATTTAAAGATATCCTCCCTCCACCTTACAGATATTTTGAAGCACTAACATTTTTCATTGTGATTTCAATAGTACTTCACATAATGTTAAGGTCATCCTCACTCACACCATGCTGTTACATTAATTTCACGTGCATTGAACAACACAGAAACTTAAGGCAAGAAGTGTTGTTTCATTTTCTTTTCTTTAAGTGCTTGTAAATTACTTCCTCTCAGTAACTTAGAATGACACTTCCAACTGTGTGTGTTGTCGATATCTATGAATGACTTACTATCTACTTGAAATTAAACAGAATATGAGGGACGTTAACATTTTTAACTGCTCTAAATCTCTGCAGGTCCTTTTGCTTCAGGATGCATTGATCTTTTTATGTTAATGACTGGCAAGAATGTGTAACCTGCAATAAGCTAAATAAAGTTTGTCTGAGTAACTTAAAGAGGAAAAAACACAAAAGAACAGTATCTTAACTGTGCACAGTACTCAAGGGAAGTGCTAGAATTGTTTTCCCCTATCTATTTGCCCCTGTCAGATAAAAAACCCCTAATCTCAGCACCACTTTCATTCCCTGTATGTGACAGGAGATCTCTCGGCTACCATACACCGAGTTAGGGACATGCTGTTTCAAACAAACTAGAGGAATTTGGCAATTTATGTGAAACTATACAATATTTGTTTCAAATGCTGTCTTCTGAGCCCACCAATCTATGCTACAGAAAATAGAACAGCTTCCCTCATCCCTAATTATGTGCAATTCCTTTCACTTTGTTTGACCAATGATGTTTACTTATGTCTTGTAGACTGAGTTAAAAACCCACAAACCTAAACAACCCAGTACACCATTCAGGTGGCCACACTTCCTATCTACTTTGTAAGCTCCATTTTTTTACAGACTGCGAGGAGAGCGATCAGAGGCAGCAGCTGCAGCGGGTGCCCTGCCTTGATGGCAAACTTCACTGATTTAAGATGTACAGGGAGGTTCCTGGAGCCAGGGAAGCCCGCGGGAGAGTGGAGAGACCTGGCAGGGCTCGGCAGCTCTTTCGAGAGAGAGTAACATGGCAGGTGGCATTTCCAGGGCCACTGCGCGGCGTTGAAACGTGGAGGCTCCCTCAGAGTGCCTGGTCACCAGAAGGAAGGATGGGAACTAGGAGAGGACAAGGGGGAGTGGAATCAGGTCCCTGCTAGGGGTAGCAGAAGAGTTCTCACTGAACCCTTCCCACTTTTCCAGGTGCCCTTAGAGAACAGATTACAGGGCTCTGGAGATAGGGGACCAGTCAAACAATATTGCTGAAGAAGCCCGATCCAGGGAGCTGCCAAAGCAGCCAGTTCGATGCAACAGGACTGCTCCTAAGAAGTTGCCAAAGCATCCAGCTCCTCAGATTAGGACTGCTTCTGAGAAGAGTGAGAGGAGGATGATAGTGAGAGGTGATACCATTCTGAGGGGAAATGAAGGTCCCATATGCTGGCAACAGGGAAGCATGCTGCCTCCCTGGAGCCAAGGTAAGGGATATATAACCAGGAAACTTCCAGGTCTGATACAGCCCCCCTCAGACTATTATCCTCTTTGATCTTTCAGGTAGGTAGTGATGAGGTGGAGAAAAGAGTTTTGAGAGTAGTAAAGAAAGATTTTAGGGCATTGGGATGACTGGTCAAGGGCTCAGGTGCACAAGTTGTGTTCTCCTCTATCCCTCCAGTCTTGGGAAATGACGAGTGGGTTAACAAGACCTCACATATCAATGTTTGGCTCCAAAACTGGTGCTACCATCACGACTTTGGGGTTTTTGATCATGATTTGGTTTACAGGACACCGGGCCTGCTGACATTGGATGGGAAGACCCTGTCCCACAGGGGAAAAGGGGTACTGGGGCAGGAATTAGCAGGATTCATTGATAGGGCTTTAAACTAGGTTGGAAGGGGGTGGGCAATAAAGCCAGGCTTACTACAGGTGAGCCTAGGGGTGGTGTGGTGGTCAGGTCAGCTAGTCAGGCAACCTTACTGGAGGCCCAGCTTAAATGTCTTTATACAAATGCATGCAGCATGGGGAATAAACAGGAGGAATTAGAGATGAGGGTAAGCCTGCAGGGCTATGATCTCATTGGCATCACTGAGATCTGGTGGGATGGCTCCTATGACTGGATCGTCAGAATGGGGGGTTACAAACTCTTAGGAAGGACAGACAGGGGAGATGGGGTGGGGGTATTGCCCTCTATGTCAAAGACCAGCTGGAGTGCATGGAGCTCTCCCTGGGGACAGATGAGGAGCCAACAGAGAGCTTATGGGTTAAAATTAAGGGTAAGAAAGGCCAAGGTGACATCACGGTGGGGGTTTGCTACAGGTAACCAGAGCAGGAGGATAATATAGATGAAGCACTATTTAGACAGATAGGAGCAGCTTCACATTCACAAGCCATGGTCCTTGTGGGAGACTTCAACCACCCGGACATGTTGGAAGAACAACTCTGCAAATGCAAACAATCCAGGAGGTTCCTAGAGTGCAAGGATGATAACTTCCTTTTCCAAATAATCAAGGAACCAACAAGGAGAGGTGCTATGTTGGATCTTGTCCTCACCAAGGATGATGGGTTGGTGAGGGATGTGAAGCTCAAGGGCAGCCTAGGTTGTAGTGACCACAAAATGGTGGAGTTCAAGATCCTTAGGGCAGCAAGGAGGGCTCACAACAAGCTTATTACCCTTGACTTCAGAAGGGACTCTTCAGGCATCTGCTCAAGAGAGTGTCATGGGAGGGTAGAGGGACCCATGAAAGCTGGCTGATATTTTAAGGATCACTTTCTCCAGGCCCAAGATCACCTTCTCCATCCAAACTAAAATGAAGTCAAGTAGAAACTCCAGAAGGCTGGCATGGATGAGCAAGCAGCTCCTAGAAAAGCTCAGACTTAAGAAGGAAGCTCACAGGGGGTGGAAGGTAGGGCAGGTATCCTGGGAGGATTACAGAGAGGTTGTCCGAGCAGCTAGGGATCAGGTTAGGAAAGTCAAATCCCTGCTAGAATTAAATCTTGCCAGGGATTTTAAGAACAATAAGAGAAGTTTCTTTAGGTATGTTGGGGAGAAAAGGAAATCCAAGGAGAGTGCAGGCCGTCTCCTGAAGGAAACGGGCGAGGCAGCAACACAGGATATTGAGAAGGCTGAGGTCCTCAATGACTTCTTTGCTTCAGTCTTCTCTGGCAAGTGCTCCTACCTCAACACAAAGGCCACAGAAGGTGAAAGCAGGGAGAGGTACAGTAGTAACAAGGACCCTTAAAATAGGCAGGCAAAATCCCAGAGTACTTGGCTTCATTCCCAATCAGCATTTCTCATGGAGTTTTGACATTTGCTTCATTCCCACTCAGAGGAAAGAGAGTAACAGTCATACCAAACCACAGGCATGATTCAAAAGCACACTTCAGTTGATGCATAGCATCAGTTTTGGAGAGCCTTACTTAAGTACATTTCAAAATCAGGTCTATAGAATGCAGGGGACAAAGTCCTTCTTGGTACTAATCTCAACAAGACTACACTTCTTCCATCATGATATCAAAACAAGTTCCTAGAACTGACAGTTCAACAGCATACTTTGCAGAGACTATTAAACAGTCTTTTAAAGCGTGAAGAAAAAAAGCTATTGACAATGCATTAAGTTATTACCAAAGGAAAGAACTGTTTCTTCTGAGTGATCTGCAACACATTGCACACATTTTCCCCAAAGATTTCCAAATGCAAGAGAGTTCTTTTTGCAAAAGTAAAAGCGTAGAAGTGTTGTGAGTTTTAAGATATTAAGTCAGGAATACAAAGTATTTCAAATATTCAAGCTGGTCATGCTGGTTACTGTTTTCATTCTAGAGAATTTCCAAACAACAGTTTCTTCATCCTGATTTGAACAGGGATTTTGGTACATTTGATACTGGTTCACTCTGATGCTCTCTGAATGTGTCCACATCTCAGTGTACCACAGTACATTAGAAGTGTATCAATTAGCTTAAATTAGATTTTAAAATTCTAGATAGCTTAAATTGGGTGAATTAGTTATGCATATGCTCAGTGAGACCTCTCTAATTCCTTGTCTCCTACAAAGGAGCTGAAGTGCTGCCCTCTGTAGTCAGAACTATACGTTTTGCATTTGTAGCAGTTGTACAAGCTGATGCAGAATGCTGTGACCAGCAGTCAGATGACTCTCAGAAAATGCAGTACCATAGGGATCCCTGTGTTACTTCTTCTTGTGTTTTCACATATTTTGAGTGGAGTGTTTTTAAATTTTCATGTTCATAACTGCAAAATGCATAAGCAGTGAGCTGGGACCAGACCTATAATTTTTCAATGACTACCTCATGGTGCCAAAGTAGAAAGGAGAAGCAAGACCTACTCACCTAAGCACTGAGTTTCACAGATGTGTAGCTACAGCAGTGACATTAACACATAAGAGATAAATGTTCACATGTTATCTTTCATGTTCTTATGGGCTGACTTCAGTGTCACAGTGCTTTCTCTGGTGACTGTTCTGAATTCTAATTATAAAGGCTAATTCCCCTGCATTGGGAAAAGGAACCCTTGGGCATAGTGATCTGTACCACTGTCAAAGGAAAATTAATGAATTTTTTTTTTTCATGTTTTTGAACATCACAGTTCCACTGGATCATTTGCTGAATGCTTGCCTCAAGAGAATTAACAAAAGTTGGTATAATTTTCCACAAATGTATATATTGATGTTATTAATGTTTACATTTACTCCTAAGCAATAAGTACATTCATAAAATATTTTGGCTTTTCCACAATTTGCTGAAAAAAAAAGGTCATATAAATGATTTCTATATTAGTTTCTATGAATTATAAAATATAAGCAGAAGCACTTACTGGTTTGAAGGTGCAGAGTTACTGAACTCAACATTCTATAATGCATTCTGGCAGGGCTTCTTTTAGTTAATAAAAGCAGCCTGTGCTTTTCAAGTGCTTTGCTTGTACAATCCTTAGTAATTGTGTGTTACCTGCATCACTGAGAATATGTTGCAGGACTATACACAGCATTTTTAACAAGCAGTAAATTTTCATTTACCCTAAAATAGATTTGACAGGTGGACCATGTGGCAATTCCGTTTAAAGTACAAATTGCAAACAAATTAAAAAAGATTCTGTGGTAAATGCTGACATCAGCTTCTCATGAGGACCCTGAGACACTTCTCAAGTCGCAGCACACAAACTTATCATGCCTTGATGGAAGACCAAGATGAGAACTCAGTATGCACTGTTTATTGCCTTTAAAAGGGAACTCTCAATCCATAAGTAGAGACAGAACTTGTGACTAACAGTATGCACTCTAATTTAGAAACTGAGGACTGAAGAAATAGCATATAGTGAAAATACCACTGGTTTCACAATTTGCATATAACCAGTGTGGTCATGGAAAATCTGACATAGTTAATCCATGTTTTGAGAAATGCACTGTAAGAAGACAATATAATTGAACAAATACTGTATGCATCATGCACAATATTAAAAAAAAGGTAGGCTATAAATTTTCTTTCCAATTATTATTCATAGAATACTTAGGCTTCTTTTTACATTTTATACTATTTAATAAAATTAACTTTAAAGAATACCAGAATGCAATGCAAACAAATAAACAGTGCAGACAAGTTTACAAATATGATTTAAGACTTCAGATGCTATTAAATTTTTGTAATAAGTGATCATCAAGCAAAATTCTGTCTTCACTCAAATTAATAGGATTGTTTTCCTTTGACATATCTGGGACCAAGATTCTACACCAATACTTTTTAATGAGAAATATTTTATTTGTAAGTAAACATCTAGGACTCATTTGTTCTAGTCTTTGTAACCAAATTACTGCCTGTTATCTTCTGCTAGTGTTATTTTACTATAATTATCCAAGGATGCTTCTGACAGCATATTCTTAATTTATAGATGGGATGTAAATGCAGTATATAAATGCCACATAGAAGAGAAGCTACTGATTTCAGTACCTGTAATACTTGGCTGATGTTACGTACAGCCACACAAACGAAGAAAATTACATTACTTCTATTCTTAACACTAGTGCTAAAACTAAAACACACATTCTGCAAGAGACCTCAAAAAAGAGTTCCACATTCATATCATATATCAGTTTGCTACTAATTCCCCTCATTTCAGAATCCTGGACTAAACTACATACAATTTTTATGAGACGTTATAAAAAAACAAAACACTTCCCATCTGAACAATGGTATCAGAAAAGTGGGAATGCATCATAATTACCTTAATGTAGGGTATGATCAGGAGGGTTGGTTAGGGTTTTTGATTTGTTTTGGCTCAAGGAGCCTGATTCCAAACACAGACTGGATTACCAAACAGACACAGAATAAATAGGTGTCTCTGCACTTTTACTTACCACACTCTAAAGGAAAATATACAGAATTATGAATGTCTTATGGGGCTGTGGTAGCTAAATGATTTAGCAAAAATACACAGGGCATTTTGCATTGGCACTAGAAAAGAAATGCTTTATTGTGTCAACATGAGAGTCTCTAGCCGGAACAGGACTAATTTGTGTCCTATGGCTTCAGTGATCAACTACCTTTGATTTATTATTAAACAGTCTTGCCACTTCTATATTGGATTATGCACCATGGACCAATTCTGTTCTTGCAAAAGGACAATTTACACTTAATAAACTTGTGAAATAGTGTTTGTACCACATAATGCAATGGTATAATTTCATCTGCCAGTGCTCATCACCAAATACAGGATTTCTCTGTATCTTCCATTGACATGAATCACATAGGTTTTATTATGTAACAGCTAAAGAAGTCTGGCTTTCAGATGCGTGGATGTGGTGGTCCAGACCCCGTGCTCACTGAGCCACAGTACGATGTCAACACAAGCTAACATTGTTTTTGCTTTAGTTATAAGTGCAGTGGGCTGATACAATCCATTACTTTCTGACCTTGCCTACTACAGCAGTGAGTTCAAACACTTGGGTACCTTCTAGTCCTAGTGCAAATATAGCTATTTGGAGCGATCAGGCATTCCCTAACCATACCCAGAACTCTGTTGTCTGGGAAATGTACCTGAGACCCCTCCTGCTTGGATCACAAGCCCACTCTGAATGTTGCTAAAGATCATCTGACTTGAATTGTGGCCATCATGGAAAAATATTGACCAAAGCAAATAATCTTGTGACCCTACAAATATCGATCCTGAAATAAGGCCCTTCAGAGCTCTCTAGGATTGTACCAAGCTGCTACCCCATGTCTCACAAAGAAGTTGGTTTGTCCAAAGGAAAAGAGTAAGTAGTCCACTACTTCACATGAAATGTCATGAAATTCAACAAGACCTAGTGCCAGGTCCTGCACTTTGGCCACAATAACCCCATGCAGTGCTACAGGCTGCAGAGAATGGCTGGAGAGCAGCCCAGCAGAGAGGGACCTGGGAGTTCTGGCTGACAACCAGTTGAACATGAGCCAGCAGTGTGCCCAGGTAGCCCAGAAGGCTGATGGCATCCTGGCTTGTATCAGGAATAGTGTGGCCAGCAGGAGTAGGGATGTAATTCTCCCCCTGTACACAGCACTGGTGAGGCCTCACCTCAAATCCTGTGTGCAGTTCTGGGCCCCTCACTTCAAGAAGGATATTGAGATGCTGGAGCAGGTCCAGAGGAGAGCAACAAGGTTGGTGAAGGGACTAGAGGGAAAGTCTTATAGGGATAGGCTGAGGGAGTTGGGTTTTTTTAGCCTGGAGAAGAGGAGACTCAGGAGGGACCTTATCACTCTCTACAACCACCTGAAGGGAGGCTGTAGTCAGGTGAGGACTGGGCTCTTTTTCAAGGCAACTATCAACAAGACAAGAGGACATGGCCTGAAGCTGCACTAGGGGAACTTTAGGTTGGATAGTAGGAAGTACTTCCTCACAGAGAGGGTGATCAGATATTGGAATGGACTGCCCAGGGGAGTGGTGGAGGCACCATCCCTGGATGTGTTCAAGGAAAAGATGGATGTGGCACTTTATGCCATGGTCTAGCTGATGTGGTGTTAGGTCATAGGCTGGACTTGATGATCTTAAAGGTCTTTTCCAACCTTAGTGGTGGTGATTCTGTGATTTGGCAATTAATAGAACAAATTATAGCAATTTACTATAATTTCGTCTCACAGATGAATCAGCAGTATATTTAATTGCAACTTCTGCATTTCAATGATCAATAGGTACGAAAATTTAACATCTTAACCTCATCACGTTAACAGATTATCTTCTATATTTGTGTATGTGCATGCATCATGCAGTTTCGTTTAGAAAAATTGTTTCTCTAATTGAACTTTTGTACTTCAGTAAGAGGATGGTATTTGACAACCTGTATTTCAAGTAATGCAAATGAAATTGCATTAGAGCTGGTGGACCTTATTTTGAAGAGCTCCAGTGGAAGAGATGCTGTGAGGACACTCACTAATGATAAGATTTAGACTTCATAAATGTCAACAAAGGAAGCAGGTGGCCTTTTCACTCCAGATATATCATTACTGCAAATGAAAGACTACACGATAGAATGTAATCACAGTTCAACATTTTTCTATGTCTGCTTCATTTTAAAAGTTGCAGTTCTGTTTCAAACTGTACATTGGTAAAAAGGAAAAAAAAAAAGATCACATCTTGCACTGGAACTTTGGCTTTAGAGACTGCTACAGAAGACCAAGAACATGAGCATACACGTTACTACTTTTTAATGTGCAGGGAGAGAAATTCTGTACCTGATTGTAATTGGTAGTTTACAAACAATTAAGAAATTATTTGGTGAAATGTTAGAAGAACTGATTCCACCAGGCAGTCTTAAAAATGTTCATTCTCATTTCAGGAGATGACAATGGTTTGTTATGAAGCAACATACCAAATGCATTAAATGATAAATATGGTCAGCTCTATGACCTATCACTCAGAAAATGAGTAAAAGAAAGCAGGGCACATGCAGCAGAAAGGGCCATGATTTATGCCAGTGCTGTAATAATCACATCACAGCACAGATTTGTTCTGAACCACATTTAATACTTTGTCTACACATATTTATCATAGGTCTGTGCAGACACAGAAACAATGTTTTTTATAGAACTACGATGTTTGACTTGAAATAAATTTAGCACAGATGAAGGTTTTTAACTACTAGTTTTGCCTTATTGTATTATATAAAGATTGAATGACAGTAAACAAGGAAACGAGCCATAGAGACTTATATGGCTTTTGTCCAGAAACCATAAACATTGATCTCTATAACCTTGTCCATGAGCATTGGTAGTGAGCTTGGGTTTTAGAACATTTGTCAAATTTTGACTGTGATTTTTCAGCCTTGTTGGAAATAATATCAATTACCTTGAAATGTAGGAGGGAAAAAACAACGTAAATGTTGTTTCATTGGTTAAATAGCTTGAATTCCAGAATAGCTGAACAACTGTTAACATCATTAGTTGAAGAGCTTGGCTTCACTTCAGTTTATTAGTGATTATTATTCACCATTAAAAATAGTTCAGAAAGAACTTACATTTTAGTACTTCCTAGCAATTAGTGCACCAGAAAATATATATAGGCTTTTAATGATTGTACTGAAATTTGGACTGGCATTAATATACAATGGAAATAGATGCTATATTATACACTTGATACAGCACACTATTTCATCAGTTGTACTGAGCTCTTTTAAGGCTGGTGGGAAAAGCATGAGGTACACAGACCATGGCTGATTTCTCTATTTACAGACACCTGAACAAAAATATCTAAACCATAAACTGAGAATTTCTATAATAACACACATCCCACCACAAAATAAGAGAAAGGCAGGTTTTTTCAAAGCTCACAGATCTCTTCAAAACCAAGAAGATTATTTCTTCTCAAAACCATGATGGACCAGTGAAAGAAACATAACATTTAATCACTCTGGGCTTTCATGTGAAATTAAAGAATGAAGACTTGATGCTTGTTTCAGACAGACATTGATACTCACTTTTCAACAAGAACAAAACAATGCAACTTCTCATATAATTTAGAAATCACCTTCCAGTTTAAACTTAACTATAAGAGATTTGACAAGAGATATCTGTTGTGATATAAAAAGAAGTACATTTTAAGGATGTACTATTTATCCCAAAATATAAGAAATAACAAGGAATAATAATAATGTGATGGAAACAAGTCTTAAAAGTTTACCTTTGTGGCAGCATCAAAACAGACAAAGCCCATGCTAAAGTCGATAGTGAGTCCCATAAGATGACTCTCTAAAACACAGGCATACGTCTTGCACTGTAAAAAACAAACAGGGAAGGTTGTTAGCACAGAACACATAACTTCAGTTTCTTTGTAGAATTTCTGTCTTTATTCTAATGGTTGTATATCTCAAAGTTATTGTCATAAATAAGTCATTTGTGTGTAAATATGTCAATTTATTGCCAGTGTATTTCAAATTGAAGGATTTATATTAGTGATGAAGTTTTCTAAGTTTTGGAAAAAGAAGCTTTGCTTCCATTAGGGAAAAAAAGTAAATCTGAATCAGAATTGCCTCAGTGGTTTACCAATGACAACTTCAAAAATGGAAGTATCATTATTTTCAAACTTTCTTATTTGCTTTGATACAAGGTAACTTTCTCTAATGTTAATACAGTCCCTTTAGCTCTGTAAGAAACAATATTTGCATTTGTCAAATATCTCTTTGGCATGCTGCTTATGGTGGTTTTGTGTTGTCCTTAGTCTAAGTGGAAAGCGTATTCTTTCATAACAGGTAGCAACTGACGTAATTATAGGAAATACCTTTTTTGCCTCAGCTAGTGGACCAATATAACTCAAACATTTCTGTGAGAAACCTTAAAATCCTGTAAGACTTCCTCATGCTATGATTTTTAAATCTACACATCTATTTACTTCCATAACACCACACTTCAATACATGCCGTGAGTCATCTATTAGTGTTGTTTTCAGGATCAAAACTGTTGTGCCTGAAGGCTGGCTGAAGGTACACAATTACAAACTTGTATTTTCCATCACAAAATATGTAAAAAAACCCCTCTAAAACATTTCCAAATCTGATGTAATTGCTTTAAAGAAATCACTCTTGTTTTATAGAAATTTTATCCTCCAGATTAAATGAAATACAGTTGTATTCTTCAAATGTTGCTGTAGCCACTAAATATATGAAATGAGAACAAAGATCTCCATGATCCATAATGTGTAAAAGAACCAAAATATAAATTGTAAACATGGGAATAATGTAAGTTACTGAATTATCAGTGTCACAAAAATGCGCATTACTATTCTTGACATTTTGATTATATAGATCACATCTTTACTTATATACTATTCGCATGGGCTCTTTGGATTTTAAATGGTCTTCCCTAGAACACAAGAAGCTGAAAGACACATTAAGAAAGAGTTGAAATAGTGACTGTAATGAAGGAAATGGAAAAGGTCATAGCAATATAGACTCTTTGGTTATTTTAAATTTTATTTCCTTACTTCAATACAGATTTCTTTTCCAGAACTGAAATATCCTGAGTTAATTGTTTTCATTGATCAAATCAGGTTGTAACTACATACAAACGACTCTTGGTTAATTTTTGTGAGTACACCTTGGAGCTTGTCACGGTTCCTTGTCTCTCTCCTGCCTGGCTCACCAATAATGTTGTGGTTTGGGCCCAAAGTGACAACAAAGGAACAGCCCCGTGTCCGCTAACTCAACTTCCCCCACTCACACACACACACACCCTGGGATGAGGAGGTTTAGGCTCATGGGTTGATACAAAGGACAAGGAGGGTTCTTCACCATTAAGGTCCTGGGCAAAACAGACTCAACTTGGGGAAAAAAAATAATAATTTAATTTAATACTAATCAAACACACACAGGACACAGACAACACAAAGAACAGCACTTAAATACATTACCCTCACCCCTCCCTTCTTCCTGAGCCCAAATCACTTTGTTCCTGGTTTCTCTCCCTCCTTCCCCCCAGCAGCACAGGGATACAGGGGATGGGGTTTGGAGTCAGTTCACAGGCTGGTGGTTCTTGCTATGTCATCATCCTCAGGAAGAAGGATTCCTAACAGTCCTTCCCTGCTTTCCCACAAGGTCCCTGCGACAAGAGAGAGTTCTCCATGAACCTCTCCTTCATGAGTTCTTCCCACGAGGTCTGGTGTGGGCTTCCCACAGAGTCACAGGCTCCTTTGGGAACAAACTCCCCTGGAGCCGGGGTCTTCCAAAGCTGCGTAATCAGAGTCCACCAGCAGCAAATCCATTGGCCACAAAATCCAAGTCCAGTGGCCAAGTTCACCCCTCCTGGTGCCTTCAGGGAATGTTCCACCACGTTCCTCCATGAGTGCAGGGGGACAGCTGCCATCTCGCTATGGGTTGCATGGAAACTTCTGCTTGGGGACCTCCTTCCCCTTCTTCCTCACCAACCACCAGCACCCTTCTCCCTCTCCAGCACAGCTCTTCTCCCTTAAGTGCTCCTCTGCTCAGGTGTTACATCAGTTCTTTCGTATGTTAATCACAGAGGTGCATCTATTACTCCTCTAAAGGCTCCTTGTCTGGTTTTGGAGCAGGAGGAGTTTCTCAGCTTCTTACCAGAGCCACTCCTGGGGTCCTTCTACTGTCACCAAAAAAACGACTAAACCAAACCAGAACAGAGCTCTAGAACCAAGGTTTCAAACACAGTGAAGTACATCACTGAATCTGAAGGACACTCTGTCAGTTATCAGTGGGGCACAGGTCCAGCATTTAAGCCAGTCTACAGACAAAACATGGCCATCTATAAGTCAGAAATAAAAAGAATCCATGACACGTGCCCTGACACATGGTTTTATATTACTGCTGAGTAAATAATATGGTACTGTGTCACCTAACAAAGGCATTCAAAAGCTAAAACTATCCCTCAGCAAATGAAAAGTTTCCTTCTGCTGCTGTTGAGGGGGAAAGCAGTGACCGATCTACTCCTGTAATTCTCAACACTGAAAGAAATGTATGCACTTCGCTTCACATGTATAAAATCTGAATTCACATAGCATAGAGGTGCACTTGGTCATTATCACTATTAATGCATAAATCTCCAACATTTTTAACTACGAAATAAATTATTCAGCTCTGCGGTTTTGCAGTCATATGGTATTTGTGTTTATATTGGCAAATAAAAGTGCTCTTTTTTGAGCAGCTACACCATAAAGCTGCTATGAATATGTAAACTTTGATCGTAAATCAACGTTGTTAAAAAAGGAGAGGATATTGCCTTTGGTTACATCTCATTAGGAGAAGAAAAGGAAGTAAAGTAATACATTTTGTAGTGATTTACTGCTTAATGATAAAAAGCTCAGATTTTGCATGCAAAGTAAAAAATGTAAAACTTTGTATAATTATCTTGCTAACTTCCTGCAAGTTGCAAACTACATTTTAATTTCTAAACCTCCAAGATATCTAAAGCAGAGATAGAGCCTTTACTGAGAATTAAAATTTGGCAAGGAGACAGTACTTCAGATTTAAAATATGCATTGCTGTCTAACTCATCTGATCTTTCACCTCACCAGCAGAGGTCAACCTGCAACGCGCATTGCAGCACCACCTGAGCTGGTACAGCTACCTCTTTTTAAGGTCAGCACTGAGCCTGGGCTAATTAGCCTCATTGAGAAGTAAGGCTTTATGAGAAAGAGGACATACCTTTCTTGGTTCAATGCGTCACTGAAAAAGCAACCTGCTTCCCAGACTGAAGGTTCATTCTGAAAAACGCAGTGCACAGGTTGTGGAGAAATACCTAGTTCAGCTCAGTGTAGTTACTGGTAGGAAGAAACAACTCTATAAGGTGCACACCACCCACACCACGCACACTAGCTGATTCTTCACTTATTCTTTGGTTATATGTAAGACCAGTCTATGCCCTCAGCCCATAATGTTCAAAACAATTCAGAGAAGTAAAAATGTGAGAATATCAAAAGGATAATTGGACAGGGAGTTTCAGTTTCCATGGGGAAGAATGTCCCTTATTTTATGCATGTGGTGTATGCACTTGCACATGATTCTGGTCACAGGTCAGAGTAGGAATGGGAACTTTCAGACACTCATTAACCCTGTTAAGATTTTTCTCATCTTTACTTTCTTTGACTTTTAATTCAAACATTTGGAAAAAACCAAAAAATGCAGAAATTCTTCCCAGGAGACTTGATAATTTAAAATGTATTATACATTTACTAAACACTTTAAATAATTTAAAGTTACTCTTAATAATATATAATCTGGATCTTTGCTTTGGTTGCTGATTTCTCACAGATAGCTCATGGAAACCTTGTCAGATATCAAGCATCTCATTCCCAAAAGAAGCAGAAGATATTTCAGCACATATTTCTTGTTCTTTCAGAGAGTATGGAATCTTAAAGTGGGTACAGGAATGATTCAGTGGGTCAGGCAGGGGCTGAAAGAGACAATGCAAAGTTGTTCCCTAGATTCTACTCACTCCATACAGACATTTTT
>NW_009970725.1:2150554-2169316 GCF_000747805.2 Chaetura pelagica
TAATGGAAAACCATACTGTAAGTCCAAGATTTAAATCAAACTTTCAAACTCAGATTCAACTTTAATGGAGACAAATTAAAGTACTGTAACACAAAGCAGCTTACAAAATAATTGTTATATTAGGGAACAAACAATTACAATACAAACAAGAAGGACAGCAAGATAAAATTCACAACGGAAGTGGTGAAAATTTTAGCATAAAGTAGCAGGAACAGAAAGAGAACCTAATGATCATATATAATTGCACAGCATTATGCAAGGTATAGTAGTCTCAGATTCTGCATACAACAATGCTATGAAATCAAAAGGAAAAAAAGGATCTCCATTTCAACTATTTTGTATATATATGTGTGTATTTATATATGTAATTATTTAAATGGATTAGCATCTCTACTCGTCCTGGTTTCTCTGGAGCATGATCAGAGCCCAGTTATGGAGGACAGGCCAATAGTAGTCCTGAGTCAGGTGGGAGCTTAAGTCAGGGCAGCTCTACCAGGCTGACCAACAGGGGTATCCCACACCACTTACCCCAGGCTCATTACAAAGGGGGAGGTGTGTTGGGGGTGGGAAGTTCTAGTTCCTGGGGCTTGTCCTTTTGGCCTGCTGCTCCCTCTGCTACTTGCAAGGACTAGGTGGAGTATAAGCGTACATACTATGTTGTATTAGTTTTGTTATTTCACTAAATCAGTTTGCCTTTCAACCCATGAAGCTTCTCTCCTCTTCTTGATTTCCCTTCTCACTGGGGAGGAGTCATTGGATGAGAAAGCAACAGCTTCAGTTTAGACCCAGATACAGGCTAAGGGGAGACACTACTCTAACGAAAACTAACTAAAGAGTGACAGGTATACACCACAATGGCACCACTACAGCATAACACATATTACTAATAAACTATTTTCAGCTTGACTATATATATTTCTTCCCTTTAAAAAATGCCAAACTGCCTGATTTTTGTTTTAGCTATACCTCTGTCAGAACCTATGATTTACGCTTAAGCAAAATTAATTGCATATTTATGGTGAGGCATTTTAAAATATTTTAATTTGTGATGTATTCTTTAGAATGAAATCAGAATAGGGCCCTGATCAACCTCTCATGCCAATTTATAGTAGTAGTGTAACTGATATTATTTGTATGATTTTGGAATAATACATAACACATTTGAATAACATGAAATAACAGTTTTAAACTGCAGTTATATTTTCAAAATTATATTATTTCATCAGACAAACCTGCACACAGATGGATTATAATTCACATTAAATATGGATATTCATATGCATATGATTACATAAAATACAATTTTGTAAAAATATAAGGTTGACATCTCAATTTTTAACCTGTTGCCTTTTTTTTTTTTTTTTCTTTTTTTTTTTTTTTTCTTTTTTTTTTTTTTTTCTTTTTTTTTTTTTTTTCTTTTTTTTTTTTTTTTCTTTTTTTTTTTTTTTTCTTTTTTTTTTTTTTTTCTTTTTTTTTTTTTTTTCTTTTTTTTTTTTTTTTCTTTTTTTTTTTTTTTTCTTTTTTTTTTCCAGAGAAATGAAAAAACTAATTGGAGACAAATTATACCAACATCTAGTCAAACCCGATTTTATCTGAATCTGCAAACTCATAGATGGAAGCAAATGGATTGCTAAAAGAAGCCAAGACTAGATATGTAAAAATATTCTATTATTTTTCCAAACTGAGATATATAGAGATAAGAAAATAAAGAAAAAAAAAATAATAAAGGTGAATCAAGAGTGTGAGTTCCACAATAACAGTCTATCATGAGAAGCTTGCTCATCCACCTTCAAAAATTTGCTATAATCAATCAGTCTCAGGAAATCATTACTGTGACTTCACAGTTGCTACTCTGAACAGCAGTAGAGTGAAGGGAAAGGTGGAAAGGCTAAAATTAATCTAAGGTTAAGATTATTAGGGAAATTCCTTTTGGGAAGCATGGAAACAACTTTGACTATACGTAATTGCAAAATGCAAAAGAAAAATTCAAACTAGGAACGCTACAGTATGAATCAATATTAGAGAGGAACAAAGATGAAGTGGCTTCTGGTCAAAAGTTATTAAGGAAAATTGCCACATATTCTTTTAGTGATAGCACAGTTGTGCATCTACAAACAATTTTCCAGTCAAAACTTCAAAAGGTAAGACAAGCTCCTGTAAAGAGTAGCAGACTGCATGAACTTAAAGAGAAAAATTTATTCCTTCTTGACTGCTTCTCCAACAAAAGCAATATGCATTAAAACTGACAGCAGTGTAGTTTTTGCAAAATGAATCATTGTTACTACATACTAATTCAGTACATCTGCATGTGCTGGTTTATAGGTCAGAAGAGGGCTAATATATAACTAACTAACAATTTGTCTAAATTAAAAACTGTCAGTGCCTGCACTCCCAGCAGGACACAGAAAATGAGTACAGGGAAAGTGAGCATCAGTCAATACTTGCACAGACCAATATGCTACCGAGACTTTTGCAGGTGTGTATAAAGGCTACATCATGGCAACATCAAATAACGCTGCTTCAACCACATGTCTGATCAGAACATCAATATAACAACTAGGATGAGCTGAATTATAATTGTGGTGGTGTTTTTCTTGTTTTTGTTTTTTTTTTGTTTGTTTGTTCTATTTTAACTAAAAAGGAGCACGATTTTTTACATTACTTTTTTGGTTATGTGAGAAAAGGAGTTGTTGTTAAATACTCTGATATATAATTTTGCTCTAAAAATATGCTAGTTATCTGTGCCTGCACATAATCTGTCTTTACTCTGTCAACTGACAGCTGAGTAAACAAGAAATAAGAAATGTGAAAAAAAAAGTGTATCTGAGGTACAATTTTGTTCCTGCTCACATCCAGTAAGTTCTCTCACTCAGTGTACCATTCCTGGTTATCATAACGACAATTAAATTCCTGCAAGGTTCTCTTACGTTATTGAATTACAAATAAAGTAGCATGCAAGACAGTATGTAAAAATACCTTATGAGGTGGGTTTTGTCCCTAATCTATAGATTGTTTTAAATTTTCTGTTCATGAACTTTAGTTAACAAATATGTAGCACCTAATCATAATAACTCAAAGATTGTATTTGAGGTGATCTCTTCTGAATGTTAGATTGCAAGCTGTCTGGGAAGATCAAAAGGGTTTTTATGTTATTACACACATAAAACAATAACAATTTGAGAGCTGGAGAAGGTCAGACGATTTCTTAAAATGCACCATTATTTCATAGATATCTAATTTGTTAAGGTACCAAAAGGAAATCATCAAGGCAGCTGTTCTCACCTGTATCCGTTCAACTTCTAAAAAAGTTGCTGTTTGGAAGGCTTTTTCCCATAGTGCTAGATCAGACTCTAATTCCACAGAAAAGTAAAGATCTTCTCCAGATTCAGACTGGACACTGAAGCAATGTTTCCGCCGGTCCAGTAGATCACTGTCCTGATGAAAACCTGAAGTTATATAATCTGGCATACATCAATTAATATTTTTAATTCCAAACATCTATGCCTGAAATATAGCATTTTTAAATGGCATTTTTAATTATATAGCACTGTAGTAACTAATGAAGGCTGAGGAACTGAAAATTAGGGGTTTGGTCTAAACATTAATATTTCAATTAATTATAAATGGGACACCTCTGTTCAGAATGGTACAGAACAACATGGCATATCTGGCATAACTTTCAATTTTTTTACAAATAACTTCTGAGAAATGTTATCAGCTATACACTTTGAAATTAGATAAAATCTATAAAAGGAGTCCACTTTCCATTTACATGAGAGGAACAAAAATAATAGCTGTGATCCGTTTGACTCACACACCCTACTTTGTAAGGCTGGCCAAAGGAAGTAAGAGATTTACTTAGGCAGTATGAAAAGTCCACCTGCTCTTTTTTCCCTCTAGAGGATGGATGAAACAAGTTTACATCTCTGGTGGCTTACAAAATCCAAAATAAAATTTGTCAATAGCTGCATACTGCCAGTAGAGACTATAGTGGCTGCCAATGGTTAGGTTGCTGGCTTTGAACCTGGAGGAGGAAGTTACTTTTGTCTTTACTTTCCACACAACATCACACAGTGAATATCAGATTATAAATACATAATATTAAATAATTGCTAGTATTTGTAATTGGCACTAAATCAGCGAATAACCAAGTTAATCAGGAAATCCATCGCTAAAATATTTTTCAATTATTTTATTTTTTAAATACAGGATGCTTTATGCTAAAATTCTGGCATGCAATTTGTCCTTGTGAAAAATACACTTGTCAAAACAGTTTTAAATATTTTTTTTCTCTACTATGGCAAAGCAGTTGTCACAAAGCACAATCCCGCCAGCCGTTCTTGTAAATACATCTGAAAATCCAGGTATGTGTAGCTTCAGTGCAATTTCTACAGTGCTACCCCACAGCAGAGGGCACAGATGAGATCAGTAAAGGAGACCTGCAGGACAGTACTGCCTTCTGATTACACACAACCTGAAAAGATCAAGGTGACCAGAACAAGCTGACACAAGCTGGAGAGCACCTTACATTGTTCAAGCCAGCTCTCTCTGGGGAAGTGAAGCAGGAACCTCAAGCTAACCACAACAGGAAATCTATAAAACAGGAATCTATATGAAACTATGATTTTCAAGCAGGTAAATAGGCAAAGGTAGAGTGATCACTATTTTCCTCTTTCTTTTCATTCAGTGGACATGTGACAGACCTGCTCAAGAAAGCTAGTACAGCATGCATTTCTGAATGCTCTTGGTTCAAAATAACTTTATGGTTTCTAAAAGATTCACCTGCAGAGATAACATCCTCTTTTTGCAATCACCGTGACAAAACCATGTTGCTCAGATTTTAAAATTACCAGTCTCTATGGAATAATTACCTTCTTTACTTCCTTCAAGTCCTAAGCTTAGTAGCTCAATATCATTAAGTCATCAATTGAAAACTCAAAATGGATATAGGCTGTCAGATCTCAAGAAGAGAATTTGAAAAAAAAAAAAAAAAAATAGTCACAGATTTTCCCAAGTGTTCAGAGGGCTGTGTAGTTGAACTAATTGTAGCTGAATGATAGCCTATGTCCTATGACAAATACCTTTGTCTCCTTCAATTTTTTTTTTCTTTGTTTGTTTGTTGGGTTTTTTTGTTCTCCTCAGGCCCTTTTGCTAAACTAAAATTTCAATTCTGCTCACAATATGTTTTGACCAGCATTCAAATAAAAGGGCCATAATGTCTAGGTTGTTAATGACATGTGTTCACTAATGCACACTCAGCCTCAAAGTGCACAGAGCAGCAGCACTATGAAAATGTTACATTTTCTGGATATGTGTAGCAATATAAAACATAGAACCTGGCACCTGACTATACAAACACCAGCAATGGGATCTGGGTGAGTAAAAGCACGGGCCATCCCTCACTTCTACAGTGAAGAAAAGCTATCTGCATACTATAACAGCATTACTTGTTTAACAGGTCTTAAGCGGGGTCTTAAAACCAGAGCTACACCTCACTGAATGGGCCTGTTGGTCTGTAATCCAATGGGCCTATTCAGCATGGAGGCTGATAAAACTTGTATGTAAGGCACATATATTTCCCAAGGAAGGTTCTAGTTCTTTATAGCTACAGCCTCAGAAGAAACTAAAAATATTTTTAGCTCATCTTCACCTATTCCTGTCAAGAGTCAGAAGACAATTGCTAACAAAATTGTCCACAAAACTCTTAAACCTTTTTTGAAACAAGACTATCGCTCTATTTGGAATCACAGGAATCACTGTCACTAAAACAAATTGAACTAATAGTCCCTATTTTTAAATGGGAGGAAATGAAGTGCAATGTTTGGTTCTAGAATGGTTATCTCTGTTTAGCTGGGCACAGATAAGGTCTTGATGCTTTTAAATTACATTGTTATTCTCCCATTCTTACAGGCTTCTTCCCATTGGGAAGAACACACTGGCTATGAAAAAGGCATCAGCTTTTATGTACACTGTGAAAAAATTGTGTTAAAAGTTTTACCGAGACTGACCTCTGTTAAAATGTGTTTGAAATATACAGCAATAAGAATTGTCTTTCAAAGTCATTAAATAAAAGCTTTTACTTCCAACAAAAGATTTTACTGCCAACATTGCTAGCAATAATAGTCCTAGATTTTACTAAGCAGTACAACAGTCCTAGAGAATAAAAGAAGAAAGAAGAGTAAAATAGGTTCTATAATATTAAATAATCTTTTTGCTATTTATATACTATGAGGAGAACACAGATTTAGAAAAGATCCGATCCACAGTAGGTAGCATTTCTCCTTGGTGTTTTGCACATTAAAAGTTTAGAATATTCAACTGCTACATCATATTGTGACAACACAAACATTGTACTCATTAACATAACAGAGTAAACAAAGGAATTTTAAAAAAATGAAAACAATTTACTCATACCAGAAAAACTTTTTTAAAAAAATCTAAATAATTACTATGAGAATTTAAATTTTGTAAAGTTCTTATTTACAGTGAAAAAAATCAACATTTCCACATAAATAATTTTCCACTCAATAATAATTTCATTATTTGACCAGTTCTAATTTGATGATCTGTATGTACTTGTGATTTTGATATCCCTGTCTACGTTCAAGACTATTATAAGAAAAGGTCAAGTCTAATATATGTAAATGTTTTAATTTAGTTTCAAAAGAACTGCTGACATACGAGGTATTGGTTTTCTTCATAGTACTATTTCATTATACTATTAAAAACCAATTTGGTTCAAGGCTCCCTGCTTCTGTTCTTTTTTGCTGCAAGACCTTTATTTAGTTTTTCATTTGCTCAGTTATCTAAAAAGTAAATCCTGTACCTAGCCATGTTTCTATTTGTACAATGGATAACTGTAGGAAACAATATGTAGACAAAAAGAAAATATATTTATCCAAATATTCTCATAAAGGTAGGAATTCAAAGCAAAATTTTGTCTTACAAATCCAACAAAGATTTGTCCAAAAGTCTCTTAAAATTAAACTTGTCCTGAGTTTCAAAAACAGGTCTGGATTAAGGAGGAATCTTAATTAATTAACTTTTAGCAAATATGTTTGTTTTGTTGTTGTGTTTTTTTCATCTAAAATATAAAATGTTATTCTACCCATTTAAGAATCTGCTATGACCATGTATTTTTTAAATCTTCCTAGTCAACGATGGACATGAGCCAATTTAATGTTGATTTTTTTTAGAACTCTTTCCTCCTGTACCATTTGCCCCTGATGTTCTCAGTGTGAATTATTACAGATTCTCTGAAGAGGAACACTAACAAAACTTGTAGCATTACTCTTATTCCCTACTGTATTCCTGCTAAAAGATGGGCTGTAAGGGAAGTCTTTGGTTTACACAGCTTCAGGGTAATACAGCAACTCTGCTGACAGTATGGTATGACTCCTGTTTGCCTTATTAATAATGATGTCCATGTTACATGAGAGTAATAAATTTGGCTAAGGGAACCAAACATGGCTCATTAGGCAGGTCTTTTCAAATTTAGGTAGAATGCTCCTTTATCACTGAGGCAGTGACACTGCCTTCTCTTTTACAGAAGTAATCTTTTCTCTGTTGAAAGACTGCCCTCTCCAGAAGCAGCACTGCTCCTTTTTGATTACTTATGTCTTTTCATTTTATGTATGATGAATGCATGAAATACTCATATGTTGGATATTATTTAAATCCACTAAGAGGCAAGTGACCCTTAACTTTT
This sequence comes from Chaetura pelagica, assembly GCF_000747805.2. NCBI lineage: Eukaryota > Metazoa > Chordata > Aves > Apodiformes > Apodidae > Chaetura > Chaetura pelagica. The sequence continues at coordinate 2,158,263 of NW_009970725.1, forward strand.
ACTATGGTCTGTGAGAGTTGAGTTGTTTGATTCTCCAAAGGTCTGTGCAAGAGAAAACAAAGGCCTACCAGTTTCATGCTCAAGGCATGAGTGTGATATTAATTACAATAATTTTTCATAATACACAGCTGAGAAAACAAAATACGTTTTCTTTACTGACTAGTTTTGACAGTTTTGCAAAAAAAAATCTGTCCTAACACAACTAAGATTCAAACTAGCGTATAAGCTCTCTGAAGATCAAAAGCATCCACCCATCAATAAGAGTGCAATAAGTGCAAGTGAACTACAAAAACTAATCACATCATGCCTTTACACTTGCTCGCATCAGTGCCCTGATTATTTTCCTGTTTGTTTTTTCTTTCACTTAACAGCTACATCTACATAAACATAAATTCTTCTTTCTAAGGGATTCTAACGATCTGCCTCTTTATCTGAAACTTTGGGAACACTTTTCTTGAGCATCACCATTAGTTGCTATGGAGATGGTTCTAATAGCATTTACAGGCAGCACTGAACAGATTTAGTCCAGAGTGAAAAAGAGATACTGCTTCTCCAATATATCCTCATTAATCAAGCAATACAGAAAAAATCACCCATGCAGACATGTATGTGTTTGTACACACCTCATCTTATTTGCACTTTTCTGAATTTTAATGTTAAAAAAGTAAGAAAAAATTTGAAATTGCATATATATATATATATGTACCTCTAAATAAACACAGAAATCCAGGTAAACAAAAACTGGACAGAATACATGTCCAAATGTTATGAAATATTTTCTTAAGGGGAAAAATAATTACAATTACAGGACAAATTTTAATTTCAGTTACATTTCCATTTGAAAGACCTTGAGAGAAACAGAAATGTCCAGCTCCTGTAACTGTTAGGTATGGCACTAAGCTCAAATTAATTTCCTATCCAGCCTGAATAGGAAAATTATTTTCCTATACTGCCTGATTAAAAGATGACGCAGTCTCAAAGATCATAATTTGAATCAGAGCAAGAGCCTGAACACAGGTTTCTTCTGAGCCAGTGCCATAATTATGCTTATTTCTTAATGACCTCCACTCAGAAATGTCTTTATTCTAATGCCATATGTGGATAATTTTCAAAATTTTCATAAAACTGCCTCCTCATTTTGTGAAAAAAAAATAATAAAAAATATTCAAATACTTTCCAGAGAGGCACTGGGGGTTATTCTTTGCTAAAGAGAAATCAGAGACTAATGTAATTACAAACAGATATTAAAAAATGTGCTGATCATCTCTGGAGAGTTATTAAGGTTTTGTACCTCTCCAAATTTTAAGTCATTATTTACTGGTAATTAAGTCTAAGAACAGAACCCAGAAGAGTAAACATAATAATAGATAGCAATGCTAAAAAGTTACCCTGTCTGTTAATTGGGAGCTCTTGTTTACAACTTTCTCAAATTTAAATAATTGTAGCTGAGGTTTCTTTCCACATTAGTTGCCTGCCTGAGGATGTGTTTTATTTCCACATTATAGTTAAAACAACTGAATTGGTTCTGTTAAATAAATTAAGAAAAGGAATTAAATCAGTTTATCTGGGTAAAAAAAAAAAAAAAAAGGAAAAAAAAAAAAAAAAAGGAAAAAAAAAAAAAAAAAGGAAAAAAAAAAAAAAAAAGGAAAAAAAAAAAAAAAAAGGAAAAAAAAAAAAAAAAAGGAAAAAAAAAAAAAAAAAGGGAAAAAAAAAAGAAGAAGAAACAGACTTGCAAAACAATCCACTGAAACTGCTTTTTGGGCTGCTCTGGGCCTTAGTTCTTTCTTTTGAATGGCAGTACTTCAGGGACCTTCTTTAACCAGCAGAAAGGTTGCAGGAGTAATTTAAAAGTATATTTTAATTATCTGTTATTCTTCTTTTCCAATGTGTGTTTATCTTGTTATTTCTTCCAGGAAACAGGATCAAATTCTGAGATTGGCAGCCCAAGCCCAATACGACTGACTCTTTTTTTCCCCAAAAGGTGACAGTTTATACTATTCTAACAGTGCATTAAAAATATCAAAAAGTTGTGTTTTTTCTTTCTTTTTCAACAAAAGAGAAACTTCTCTGAAGTTAAACCGAAAAAATCTTACTTAATAACTTTGCATGTCAAATATCATTTCTCATTCCTTTTCTGAAACAAATTACAAGTTAATGAGGCTTTATACTGTGGCAGTTGTCATGCACCTAACAACACTACCTGTTTGCTTACAAAAAAGACTCCTACATGGTGCTGTAAAGTTATAGTAACCTCAACATCTTTGTCATTTAGGTCCCATTAAATTTATCTAAATTAACATGTAACAGATTAAGGATTGTATCATTATGTACATGTTGAGGAGAAATTAACTGACACGACATACAAAATTACAGAAAATATGGATGATTGCATCACAGGTGTGGTCATCTAGTGCACATCTCTACACAAGGCTTATGCTTATAAGGATCCAGTGATGGAAATTCAATAGCCTCGTCAGGAACTCTATTTCAGAGCTGAATGATACTAGCTTCTGAGAAGTTTTTCTTTATTATATAATTGAAGCCAACAGAGATAATTTATGACTTTAACTATTTTCCTTATAAGAAAAAATGCAATTCTAGTTAAGAGTGTTTCTTTGGAAACATGAAATGCTCTTGAATTTAGAATGGGAAACAATGCAAAGACTGAAAATTGCTTGAATTCCATGAATTGGCACCTGGATAAATCCTGGCTGAAAATCTGATTTTCCCTGGACGTGGTATTAACCTAGTCATAAAAGGGAATAATTACTTAAGCACTTTTGAGTACATGTGAAGCGTTTTAGTGGAATGACATCTTGATGCAAGACTTAGCCACTGAACAAACTATATTAATGACAGACCTCAAAATACATTCTGTTTCTTCACTTTATCTCTATGTGTCTATTTGCAATAATTAAAAAACTGAATATATAAATATTTTCAGTAGGTTCCCATGCTTTTTATATCAACCTTTTCCCATACTCGATTTATTGGAAATGGAGAGCAAAATGACAGAAAAATGAATATAACTGCATGTGAGATTTTTACACATACTAACAGCTAAATAAGGAAGAAAACATAAGTCTTCTGAGACACCAAGTTAATCCTGATTAATATAGTAAGAAAATTATAGATGCACTGATGTGAATGATACCAGCTGTAAACATCAATGATTCATGATCAAGACATATTGCCAGCATTGACTGCATTTCACAATTATCTTCACATTTCATTTCAGAGTTGATCTGGCAGCTGAGTATGTTTCCTGTTTTATGCTAAACAAAGTGTGTTTTTTATTGTAAATCTCCAAATATTTTTGCATGACACATTAAAGATAGAAGGCAAGAGACTGAACTATAGAAAGCATCACCTTAAAATGAAAAGGAGATACTTGGATGAAGCTGAATCACAGAATTGTCAGGCCTGAAAGGGACCCTTAGAGATCATCCAGTCCAACTCTCCCACTAAAGAAGGATCTCCAAGAGCACATTACTCAGGACTGAATATCTCCAGAGAAGGGGACTCCACAGCCTCCCTGGGCAGCCTGTTCCAGTGCTCTGTCACCCTCACCATAAAGAAGTTTTTCCTCATATTTAAATGGAACTTCCTGCATTCCAGTTTGTGCCCATTGCCCCTTGTCCTGTCACTGGGAACTACTGGAAAGAGTCTGGCTCTATCCTCTTTGCACCCACAGTTTAGATACTTGTAAGCATTAGTAAGGTCTCCCCTCTCTCAGCCTTTCCTCATAAGGGAGATGCTCCAATCCCCCAATTATCTTTGTTGTCCTCTGCTGGACTCTCTCTAGTAGTACTCTGTCTCTCTTGAACTGGAGAGCCCACAACTGGACACAGTATTCCAGTTATGTGGCCTCATCAGATCAGAAGTGTGGGGAAGGATGAGCTCTCTTGACCTACTGGCCATGAAGAACATTAGTAACTTGAGCAAACAAGGCAAATTTGATTCCAGAGAAGTGCAAATTTTTCTATTCTTCATGATTTACCTGAAAAATTTAACAGACTTTGTATAACACCATATGGAAAAATTGCTTCAATATTTAAGCTATTTACCAATTTATCAAAGATATTTGCATTTTGTTAAAATACACGCACATATGCACACATATTCAAAATGCATACATTAAAACTGCATATCAAAAACATGAGGTACCAAAAAGACATACACATTTCAACCAGACTGGAAGTACTGAACAAGACAAGGCCATCGATCCATTACTAAAGCTATTTATAGAAGTACCTGCTTTTCTGGAGTATTATAACTTTGAGCCTAATAGTTTAATTAGTTGGCTGTTAATTGGGCTCTGTTCCTCAGAGCAAGAAAGCTGGTGCAGGGTCTAGAGTATAAGCTTTATGAGGAGCATCTGAGGGAATTAGGGTTGTGTAACCTGGAGAAAAGGAGGCTGAGGGGAGACCTTATCACTCTCCATAACTATCTGAAAAGAGACTGTAGCAAGGCGGGGGTTTGTCTCTTCTCTCAAGTAATAAGCAATAGGAAAAGAGGAAATGGGCTCAAGTTGAGCCAGAGGAGGTTTAGATCAGACAGATGTGGTGCTTGGGAACATTGTTTAAACACTGGACTTGTTGGAGTTAGGTTATGGTTGGGCTCAATGATCTTAAAGGTCTGTTCCAACCAGAACGATGCTGTGATTCTGTGCAAACAGAGGATAGGGTGAAAACACTTCTTCCAGAATAAATTAGAAATATTTATTCATAACCAATTCTGCCACTCTGTTGTAAATGACTCAGGTACATTTTAATGTCAGAAGTGGTATCGTTGGATTATCTTGCTTGACAAATTGCTTAATGTGGATCACAGATTTTTATCCATATGGTAGTGTCACTGTCCCACTAATATCACTTTGAAGAGAACTGATGGTAAAGAAAGAAAGTGGTTTACAAGCAATCAACTTATCTTCTAATTTCCTTCCACTGATTAATCATCTGAACTTTTAGTTTTTAACTTCTTCACAATTTGAACTTGCCTGACTTTGATTTCTACTCACTCTTTCTTTTTACCTGATTCTTCCCAAGTATATAGAAGGTCCTGAACACATTAAGAATAGTGATATATTGCCTTGCTTAGGACAAGTCTCCTCCTCTTTCTTTACCTTATAATCTGATGGGGAGAGGGGGAAGAAAAAAAAGGATGCAGTAACAAAAAAAGTGATTTAATAGAAGACTCATAAATATGAATCCACCACTTATAAATCACATAATAATCCCTGACATCTGTAATTAAGGTGCAGAAAGTGCTGCCTTTTAGGTGCTTTGAGGCTGAGAGAATTGTAAACATTGAAAAATGGCATCCCAGTTTCCTGTATAGTTCATAAGAAGAGTCAGAGCCTTTGGAACAGATGCTAAAGGAGAAAGTGCACTCCACACATGCCAGCAACTAAGAAGAAAACATTAGCTGTGGTGGCAGCTGAGTTCTGAGTTTTATTTAACATGTGTCAACTGTATTCCCTTTTGACAAATCAGCAAAGTTGTCTGCTGGGTGTAGACATTAATATTTATTTAGTGTTTCAATATTTTTACTGTCACCAGAAGTGGTAGTATTATCTCATATTGAAACACTGAAATATTAATGCATATTCAGTAGGATCTGGCAGCTCGTTTTCTCCACTGTAGTGCTTCTGTCATGAGGAGAAACTTAGAGAAATCTCTCTAATCGAGGAAAATTACAATTCTATTTAAATAAAAAAAACTGAATATAGTTAAGTCTAATAAAAACTACTCATGTGATGTTCATCAGAATTTTAGTGGGAATTAAGGAGTAAGGAGAAAAAATGCTTTTAGACAGATTTAGTAGTAAGTAATGTCCTTGTGGCATGAGAGACAGTTATTGAGGTTGCCAGTATACAATACCAGCATGCTTGATTGAAAGTTTTATTCCAGTTTCTAATGATTGTAAGTCTAAATATGGAAAAAAAAATTGACACATCTCATTCCAAACTAAGCGAACCATGTAATGCAGATGCATCTTGATTAGTGTTGTGACAGCATTTAGTAATGCACTTTGACAAAGAAAACATGACCCGAGACCATGTTCTTCTTGGATCTACAGAGGTGTTGTAGAAGCCCTGAGCAACACACTCAGCCCTGCGTGCACAGGACAAATCTTCTGCTCTGTCTCAAGATGCCCCACAGCCTCACCATTACAGAAGGATATAAGCATTGGAATCACTAATTAAAAAGCACTACTTTTCACTCCTGGGCAAATTGATATGAAGGTAAGCACTGACCATTTGCAAGTCCTTCTACTTAAAATGAATGTTAGCCAGAGAAGTTGTATCTAAACTAATAAATTAAGCCTGTATGGAACTGTTTATTGACACTACAGGCAGCTATCTGGGACCAGATCACAACCATATTATACCATACTTTATCCCTCTAAAACAGTGTTTACATGCATCCTCAGTAAATTTGCAGATGATACTAAGTTCAGAGGAAGTGTTGATTGGCCCAAGGATAAGATGACTCTACAGAGAGATCTGGACTGGCTGGATTGATTGGTCGAGGCCAATTGTATGATATTCAACAAGGCCAAGTATCAGGTCCTGAACTTGGGCCACAACAACCCCAGGCAATGCTACACACTTCAGGAAGAATGTTTGGAAAATTGCCCGGTGGAAAAGGACCTCAGGGTGTTGGTTGATAGCTGGCTGAATATGAGCCAGTAGTGTGCCTAACTGACCAAGAATGCTAACAGCATCCTGACTTATTTCAGGAATAGTGTGACCAGCAGGACAAGGGTAGTGGTGGTTCCCCTGTACTTGGCACTGGTGAGGCTGCACCTCAAACACTGTGTTCACTTTTGGGGCCCTCACAACAAGAAAATTGAGGTGCTGGAGTGTGTCCAGAGGAGGGCAACAAAGCTGGTGAAGGGTTTAGGGCACAAGTCTTAGAAGGAGCATCTGAGGTAACCGGGGTTTTTCAGTCTGGAGAAAAAGAGGCTGAGGGGAGACCTTATCACCCTCTACAACTACCTGAAAGGAGGCGGTAGCGAGGGGGAGGTTGGTCTCTTCTCCCATGCAAGAAGCAGTAGGACAAGAGGAACTGGGCTGAAGTTGAGCCAGGGAAGGTTTAGATTAAACATTAGAAGAAATTTCTTCACTGAAAGGATAACACTGAAATAGGATCCCCAAGGAGGTGGTTGTATGACCATCCCTGGTGGTGTTTAACAGCTGTGTAGATGTGGCGCTTAGGAACATGGTTTAAACACTGGACTTGGTGGGGTTAGGTTAATGGTTGGCAGAGATAGGTAATGGTTGGACTCATTAATCTTAAAGGTCTTTTTCAACCAAAAAGATTCTATGGATGATAAGAAATGCTCCTTCACCCATGATAACTCTCAAGCTAACTGAGGAATTATTGAGGAGACTGACAGATTGTCTAATTGGCCAAAAAATCCACGGTAGTGATCATTCCAAAATAAATTAAGAATATAGGTAATGGTGTTCCAGCATTTGGGAATGTTCTATGATATTTACTTCTAATAAATGGGTAGACTGAACAATTGAGTTTAAATGAGAATATGGAACTAAACCCACTTGTGAGACACTGAGTGATAATACTGTCCTGTAAACAGGCATTACTGTCTTTCTCAATTTATCTCTGCTCAATGACATGTGAATGTCTCTTCTGAAGTAGAAACACAAAATAATTCCATATTGTCCATCTTCCTGAAAAGAATTCCATGAACTCAGTCTCTACCGTGAAAGAACAGGAAGTGCAGGACACAGAACAGTCTGTGTCAGCAAAGACCAGGCTTCTTTTCTTCATTTCTTCATTAGGCTTCCTGAGCTATCATGTTATCTATCGATCTCTGAGAATATAATCACTTCAAACCCTGTTAGCCTGCCCTTTTGCCCTTTGACTCATTCTCCAAAGAAAGCAAATTAATAATTAAAGTAGCATATGAGGTATGACAGAAGGGAAGAAGTTCGAAGGTGATCAGAAAGCACTGTAACTTTTGAAAGTTTCCTCTATTTCAGTAAGATCCATGAGGCTTGTACAAACTTGTCCAGAAGCACTGCTAAAATGGGACATTTATTATGCTGGCATAAAAGTTGAACAAAACCTTGAGTGTCTACAGAGTTTCAATGCAGTAGTAGTAATGGGAAGCTGTTTTTCTTGGGTTTACTTGCTTTTATATTTATTGAAACCATGGTTAAGTCCTATAGTAGAAAACTAGGATATAGTGAAGATTAATACTCTAATGTCAGAAGCTGTAATTTCATCGCAATGAATTTGCTACTTCCATTTTTTATTATTTACAGGTTTTAGTCAGCAAAAGATCATGCTTACAAACAATAAAAGAATAACTGAATATGAATAATATGATTAAGAAACACATAAATTATATTCCTATATCAATTAAATTGGAATTGCCTCTATACTGGGACAGTCTCTGCTAACATAGGTTGAGAATGTAGGATCTACACCACTTCCCAGACAGTATGGAGAGCTGAGTGATGAGAAAAAAAGTCTCTGTACTTTTCTGTGCTGCCACACAACAGGGGGGGTTATGTTTTACTGCTTTGTGGACTGACTCCTTGGCTGCAACTAACTTGTGCAAATAGCTGAAAACAGGGAGAAAAAGGGATAGAGGAGAAGGGGAAAAAAGACAAATGGTTGATAATGAGTGAATGAGAAGGGTATCAACAAAGAAAAATGGCAGAATAAAGGAAAAAAAAAAAAGGGTGACCTTTAAATTACAGAAAACTATATGGCAAAAATTCTGTACATTTCTATTAAAACAGTATAATAAAATCTTTGGCCAAGTCACAAGGAAGAGTATCCTAGCTCCAACAGGTTTACTTATCAGAGAAGAGTTACTTAAGGGCTTAGTGTTTTTCAGGCTCAAGGTGTGAAGTACTCAAAGGTTAACCAGAAAAAAATTATAAATGTGCTATAAGAATGTTGTTCGTATAAGTGCAATGACTTCACAGAATGACTGACTTCTATTAATTCTCTCCCTACATGACCACTACTAGCGAGTCAATGTTTGCACACGCTTGGTAGTTAAAGGACATACCACAGCAATGGCATGCGTTGCATTTGGGATGTTTTACTCCTTGAAGAAGACTCCAGACCTCACAGTCAACATGGCAGTGAAAGAACTCCTTGCACTTTTTTCTTCCAAATTGCTGGCAGAGAGATTTTTTTCAGACTATAAATTTGGGTTCTTATTTTTGAAGGTTCTGCTGTTAAAAGTTTCTGAGTTTTATTGAGCTTTTCCATCTGTAATGTTGCTCCCTAAGGAAAGTATAGTGCACCTGTGATCTACAAAAACTGGGAAATGTACCATGTATGTCAGTATAAGATCTTCCCAATGGGAAACAATTTTTTAAAATATGACTTTTCATACCACTTTTTCATACTACTCTTATCTATTCACAGATGAAACTGCAGAAAGGAGAAAACTACCTTTTACTTAATTTTGACCTAAAAACCTCAAACTAACATAGGCAGAAAAAGCACTCCAGATGAATAGAGATATAATTATTTATTTAATCTCTTTTTTATCTCCTTTTCCTCTTGTCATATTTTATATTGAGAAATACTGAGCATCTGGAAAAATGTTTTTCATTGATTTTAAAACAGAGCAAAGACCACATATATTAATTCTAAATTAATTCAGAATTGAAAATTAAACACAATTTACAAATATGGCCCCATTACATTTGCTACTCATATCTTTAACTTTCTAAACATATTTCATTTTCTTCTCCCATTTATTATAGTTAAAACAAACTGAAGAAATTAGAAAAAAATAAGACAAAAGTTTTCAGTACTGCATATTTAAAGGACTCCTTTGCTCTCAGTCTACGTGAAATCTTGCATTTCAGCCATGGTTAGTTGCCTCAACATACTTGAAAGCAACCAAATTAATCGCTATTTCTTTAGCTCCTCAGGTAGAAAAAGATATGCTATACTGGTTTAAATGTGACATTAAAGCTATAAAATAGTTTCCTAGTCAAAATCAATTTATTTCCCATTTTGCCACACCTCCTGGAGTTTGGCTCTGTATCTACAGGGTGAAAATTAGGAGAGCCAAAACACAGCTTGAGCTCAATGTAGCTACAGCTGTTAAGGATAATAAAAAAACCACGTTTCTATAAGTTCATTAATAGCAAAAGGAGGATTAGGAAAAATCTCCATCCTTTATTGGATGCAAAGGGAATCTTAATAACAAAGGATGAGGAAAAGGATGAGGTGCTCAACACCTACTTTGCCTCAGTCTTTAGCAGTGGAACCAGATGTTCCATGGATATACAGCCACATGAGCTAGGAGACAGAGAGGGGATGCAGAATGAGGTCATCACAATTAAAGAGGAAGTGGTCAGAGACCTACTACACCACTTAGACACACACAGGTCTATAGGACTGGATGGGATACATCCAAGGGTGCTGAAAGAGTTGGCAGACATGATCACCAAGCCGCTTTCCATTATCTACCTGAAGTCCTAACTGGGGAGGTCCCAATGGACTGGAGGGTATCAAATGTAACACTCATCTATAAGAAAGGCATAAAGGAGGATCTGGGAAACTATAGACCTTTCAGTCTAACGTTGGTACCAGGGAAGGTTATGGAGTAGATCATCTTGAGTGTTATTAGAAGACATCTAGAGGATAACCAGGGGATCAGGCCCAGTCAGCCTGGGTTTATGAAAGGCAGGTCCTGCCTGATGAACCTGATCTCCTTTTATAACCTGATGATCCAACTATTGGATGAGGGAAAGGCTGTGGATATTGTCTATCTGGACCTTCAAAAAGCATTTGACACGGTTCCCCATAGAACCCTCATAAAGAAAAAAACGGCTGCTCATGGCCTGGATGAGCACACGATCTGTTGGATGAAGCACTGGCTGGACAGTCGGGCCCAAAGAGTGGTGGCCAATGGAGTCAAATCCAGCTGGGGCCAGTCACAAGTGGTGTTCCTCAGGGCTCAGTGTTGGGACCATTTCTGTTTAACATCTTTATCGACGATCTTGATAAGGACACAGAGTGTATTATCAGTAAGTTTGCAGATGA
>NW_009970725.1:2169483-2225321 GCF_000747805.2 Chaetura pelagica
ACCAGCAGAAGTAGAGAGGTGATTGTTCCCCTGTCCTCAGCACTGGTGAGGCCACACCTGGCGTGTTGTGTCCAGTTTTGGGCACTTCAATTCAGATACCGAGGTGCTGGAGCAAGTACAGAGGAGGGCAAGGAAGCTGGTGAAGGGCCTAGAGAATAAATCTTATGAAGAATGTTTGAAGGAGCTGGGAATGTTAGGTTTGAAAAAGAGGAGGCTGAGGGGAGACCTCATCAGTCTCTACAACTACCTGAAAGGCCATTATAGAGAGGTTGGTGCTGGTCTCTTTTCACAGCTAATTAGTGACAGAACAAGAGGGAATGGCTTCAAGATGTAACAGGGGAGGTTTAGACTGGACATTAGGAAAAAATTTGTTCACAGAAAGAGTGGTTAGACACTGGAATAGGCTGCCCAGGGAGGTGGTTGAGTCACCATCCCTGGAGGTGTTTAAGGTTTGTTTGGATGTGGTGTTGGTGGATATGGTTTACGGGAGAACTTTGTAGAGTAGGGATGATGGTTGGACTCGGTGATGCCAAGGGTCTTTTCCAACCTAAATAGTTCTATGATTCTATGATTCTATGATACAGACACCAGGATTCCCCATATTGACTTCAAAGGGAAAAAAAATAATATTTTTCTGCAAGGTAGTCAGATGTAGTTTACAGTTGCAGTATTATGCTCTGGCTTGTCAACTGGTGTGACAAAGGGGTAATTTATATTTTCTCATCATACCTTGAGAATTTTGCACATTATCTCATAAACTGAAAATGTTTTCTCAGCTCGTGTCCAATCCCAGGTTGTGACCTTGGAAAAAACAAACAAACAAACAGAAAAAGGACGTAAGTTATTTTTGTTTATTTTAAGAATTATTGTAATTTAAACTTCTTTAAGGAAATCACAGTCAAGCATGAAACATTAAAAAATACAATGTCATAGATTCTCAGCTGTTATAATTTTATTTATTTGCAGTAATTCTGAAACTCAGTTTTCACTGTCTTTTGATGCATGGGTATTAAATCAGATTGCTAATAGAGTGACTAAATACTGAGAGTCAACAAATCTTTTCATCTAGAGGGAGGATGTGAAGAAATACTGGAAATATACAACCTTTCTGCTTGATTTTTAAGTAGCTATTCAGAGATGTGACGAATTACATGTGAAATGTTTTTGGCAGGGAAGGAGGGAAGGAAGGAGGGAAGGAAGGAGGGAAGGAAGGAGGGAAGGAGGGAAGGAGGGAAGGAAGGAAGGAAGGAAGGAAGGAAGGAAGGAAGGAAGGAAGGAAGGAAGGAAGGAAGTAATACTCCTACATCAGGAAAAGTAGTGACTATTGCTACTAAGGGACAAAGCCATGTGTAGTTCTGTTTAAAAGCTTACTGTAGGCTCATTACTTTGGGGAAAAAAGAGCTTCCCATTCTCCCTTAGTTTTCTGCTTTTACTTGTAGTTATGAAGAGACTTCTTTTCCGGTAAAAACAAGATTTCTTCTGTATAATATATGTGGAAAGCAAAGCCAACTGTAGAATTAAGACACCTAAAGAAATCACTTGCACTGTTCACTTCTAATCTTTTAACTTAAAAGCTTGAGTAGCAAGAGAAAAGGTGTCAGCAGCTCCTTTTCCATTAAAGTCCATTGCCTCTGAGATTTCCAACTACAAACTGTAAGAAAGTGAAATCCATCAGATTTGAGACACTTATTAATTCTAAAGGAGAAAATGCACCCTGAAATAACAGAGAAAGAAAGAAGTAATTTTGTTTAAAGCTTTCAAAATGTGAATAAGATAAGTTAGAATTGTTCATTTATCTGAGCATGGAATGTAGCAGTAATATTGATCCATGGGATATAAAAGGGGCAGGGGCAGGCTGCTGATACACACTGTTGAAACACATGCCTCTCTGTTGCATTTCTCTGTCTCCCACAGCATTCTCCTGAAGAAGCTGGTGAAGCATGGTGTAGACACGTGTACTCTTCACTGGATAAAAAACTGGCTGGATGGCTGGGACCAGAGTTGTGGTAAATGGAGTCAAATCTAGTTGATGACCGGTCACCAGTGGTGTCCCTCAAGGCTCAGTTTTAGGGCTAGTCATGTTCAATGTCTTTATCAATGATCTGGATGAGGGGATTGAGTGAAAGTTTGCAGCTGACACCAAATTGGATGGGAATGTTGATCTACTCGAGGGTAGGAAGGGTCTACAGAGGGACCTGAATAAGCTGGATCGATGGGTCAAGGCCAATTATATGAGATTCAGTAATAATTTTGGTCAAAACACCAGGCAGTGCTACAGGCTTGGCCAAGAGTGGGTGGAAAATTTCCCAGAAGAAAAGTGGGTGTGCTGGTTGACAGCCAGATGAACATGAGCCAGCAGTGTCCCAAGGTGGCAAAGAAAGCCAATAGCATCCTGGCCTCCATCAGGAATAGTGTGGCCAGCAGGAACAATGAAGTGTTTGTGACCCTGTACTGGCACTACTGATGCCGCACCTTGAGTACTGTGTTCAGTTCTGGGCCCCTCACTATAAGGACGTTGAGGTGCTAGAGTGTGTCCAGAGGAGAGCTACCAAGCTGGTGAAGGGTCTGGAGAACAAGTTATAGGAAGAGTGGCTGAGGGAACAGAGGCTGATTAGCTTGGAGAAAAGGAGGTTGAGGGGAGACCTTATAGCCCCCTGTAACTATGTGAAAGGAGGTTGTAGCAAGGTGGGAATTTGTCTCTTCTCCCAAGAAACTAGCGATAGGATGAGAGGAAATGACATGAGGTTGTGGCAGGGGAGGTTTAGATTGGATATTAGGACAAAATTCTTCAAAAGGTTTGTCAGGCACTGGAAAAGTCTGCCCAGGGAGGTGGCTGAGTCACCATCCTTGAAGGTATTTAAGAAACATGTAGATGTGAAACTTCAAGGTGTGCTCCAGTGGCTGAAATGGCGGGGATTTTTTTGTGGGTGCTTTTTGATGGGGAGTGTGTGTGTGTGTTTTTGGTTGTGATTGTGTTGGTGGTGTTTTGTTGTTGCTGTTGTTTTGTTGTTTGTGTTTGCTTGGTTTTATTTGGTTTGGTTTTGGGTTTTTTTAGTTGTGTTTTATTTTTGTGTTGATGGTTGAAATTGGTGATCTCAGAGGTCCTTTCCGACCATGATGATTCTATGATTCTGTGACTTTGGCAGAGACTAGGGAAATGCTTCCATTTGATTTTCTGGTTAAAAATTTTGCAGTCCATCTCTGTTCCATAAACAAATTAATCCAATGGGTCTACACTGCAAATAGAATTAAAACTTTCTTCTTATAGTAACACTTTACGCATCTCATAAATAGAAGCTCCGAAACGGCAGCTTTCAAAGTTTGCTCTTAATCTTTCATAATCCCTGGAAGAGATGAACACAAATGCTTGCAAAATGGCAAACATATGCGTAAAAGTTTGCTTACAGAAAACAGGATTTTAGAAGTCCTTTTAAAAGGCCTACTGCAGTCTTTGATAAGAGAATTTTGCTAAGCATATACATGTGCAATAATTACTTATGTTAAATATATTTTAAGGTAGCTCTATAGGAACCATTCCTTTGCTTGTCCTTAAAAAGTATATTTGTCATTCTGCCTCCCTTCTTCTCCATGGAGAGAAAATATTCTTCTCTATGTTTGAACTATCTTTCTGTTTTAGAATAAGAACCAGCACCTGGCAGAACAAAACCATGTTGTGCTTGCAGCTCAGCAGAAACAAGACCTAAAAAGAATTCAAGGATCGGTGGCTTGTCTTATACAGCAGCAGCTTGCCAAAATTGTCCTAAATCACACCACCTGCAGTCCATAGCCTATTAAGAACATGTTCTTCCTGCACCCATTAATCATCACCCATTACCCACTTATCCACCAGCAGCATATTACTCCTGGAAACTTATGTCTGAATCCTCAGTAAAGAGGCTTGTATTTCCTTCCATGATGCTTATAAATGAATAATCTTCCTCTATTGTATTGATTAGCAGCTCTCAGCATTGTTTCTGTTTCTATCTAGTATGTAGAATAGAGATAATTTTATTTAATAGGCAGCACAAGCTTGGGTAGGTCTACCAAAGCCAGGAGAGCTTCTTTTGAATTAAGGTGCTTGGTAATCTGATCCTGAAAAAAATATCCACCAGCAAAAGCCAAAGTCCCATTACCAGCTATGGGAAAGCAAAACTGTCATACCAGTGAGCTGGTGCACACACACTGAAAAGATGAAGTTTTCAGTTCATGCTTACTTCCCTTCTTCACAGAAGTCTTTCACATGATCTTAAGCATTTTGCTAAACAAACCTGATTAGTGACTGATGGATGATGTAAAGACTTGCAAGCTGGCTTTAAACTACCTCACACAGGAAGGAGTTACAGCCTGGATCTGGCAACAGAGCAGTCAGAAGGGTCACCCAATAAACGGAATAAATTAATCCACACTATTATCCCTATTTCCTGTGTGGGACTGCTATGGGCTCCTTAGCTGCTGGCTTAAAAGTCATCTAGAGGATATCTCTGTTTACTGCAGTTCAGAAGTACCCTAAAATTGTGAAAGCAAATTGCTCGGTATGAGACCACAGCTAAAAGTTTGCTCAGTCCTGCCAGTTGGATTCCAATTACTATTTTTAACCTAAACCATTTATTTTGATTCCCTGCCATCCTTTTGTTGTTTCCAAGGAGTACAAAAGCTACATCTGGAATGAAATCTAACTACAGAGATATTGCCATATTCCACAGCATGCTCAAAGCTTCAATATTACCTCAGCAGTTGACTAGAATGATAACTCATTTTAAATATAACCATTTTGGTTCAGGCTTGTTCTGCCTGCTAAGAGGAAATGAAAAAAACCTCCTTTTAGCACAAGAAGATTTCTCTTATATTTTTCTAAGTACCCAAGCAAGTGGGGGAAAAAAAGAAATTAAATGCCCAATCATCTGACAAACAACTATTTTCTGTCAATTCTGTACTACGTTCCCTGGAACTTTTCTATGCCGGAAGTTGCCATCCTGTAAGCTCAATGAGTGATAGCTCATTGGGAAAGCTTTGTACATATTACATGAAATTATTATATTTAACAACACATATTCCCACTAAGCATGAGAAATACACTTACTGGAGGTGCTATAAATTTATACAGGGAAGATCCTCTCAGTGCTAGAAACTTTGGTGTGTACATTCGATCCTGAAGGGAGTCCTGTTCCCGTTCTTCCGTCCAGCCCATGTAGACTATCTGACAGAAAAATCAATAGTGTTGACAAATTCCTCAGACAATTTCTTCAAATGAATTGCAAATATTTTGTGCAAGTAAGCTGATGCCTGTCAAATTTTACGTAGCTACAAACATTGAACCAGTGACACAATATGGTGTATTGGCAGTTCACTTATAATCACATACTTTTATAGAGGATGCCTGTTATGACAGTTCTAATTCATCAGAACAAATATTTATTGTACTGACAACAGCAAAAAACCTAAACCTCATACTCAGTGAATGTTAAAGGTCTATTATCTCATTAAAAGCTCCCTAAAGTAGTTCTACATATTTGCTGACAGATCATATCAGAATAATTTAACGCATGTGAAGTGTAAGGAGCCACTAGGCAGGAATACAAAATAAGGTAGCTGTTGTTACATCACAATGTAGATACAGTTTTGACATACAAATTCACAGTTATACATTAAACAATATAATGTTACAAATTTTATTTCCAAATAGAGATTAGCTTTTTTTTTTTTTCCCCTCTAAAAATCTGTGTGTAGGAGTTTTGAGCTTGCTTGCTTAGGAACAGAAAATTAAGTCTGTTTTCAGAGACTATTTTGAACAGAATTAATCTAAAGCTACAAAGTAACCAGAATTATGTTGACTCTTACCACTACTTGCAGGTCCTTCAGCATACTGTATGAAATTGAACTTATTCAAACCCATTTTACGATCTAATTCCCAACCTATCCATCTATTAATTTTGAGTAATTTAATATCAAATCCTTTAAAGAGTAAGAGAGTATGAGTCACCACTATGCCAAGCCCTGGAGAATATCTGAATAGAGTAGACTCATCATACAACTTTTGATTTATAACCATGCTATTAGTAATAAAAAACAATTTCCAGTGTGCACTGGTACACTACTGCTATAGAAAATAGATCAACCCATATTTCATACAGTGCTGCTAATGGACTAGATGTATTTTTAAATCTCTTTGTGAAATTTATTTCTACATTAACTAGGCATGGGACGTTCTCTGTCTTAAATGTTAGTAATGAACATGCAAGGAAAACAGCTTATTTATGAAAAATAAACATAATCATTTATAATCAATCTTCCAATGTTATAAATGTGCCCGAAATGAATATTTCTACTGCATGTTTCAACCTTCAAGATTTTATAGTTAACATAAAAGTTTAATTCATCCATGTTGAGAAGCAGATTTCCATTAACAGTTCTTCATGGAACATGCATTAAAATAAATGGTGGGGTCTGTGGTTTGTTTGGGGTTTTTTGTTTCTTTGTTTTTCCTTCCTTTTTTCCTATTTTTTTTTATTTATTTTTTTTTTTCTGTTGGATTTTATTTTAGCACAGTGGAAATTAATGGCTTTTTCAAATCACCATGCACAAAATCTACACTACTACTCTCCATCACAGTTCATCAGATATTTTATGGTCTATAAATGGAGACAGGGAGAAGGTCCATTCCTCTAACTGTGAAATTTAAACATTTAATTCCCTTGCCAATAGCAAACACTAACACAGTAACACAGTCTGGTGTCCAATGAATAATGTGTTTAAGTATCTGCTGTTCTGGTGGCTAAACAAGTTCATAAAACAAAAAAGAATACAGAGCTGTACCACAATACCCAAGAATCAAGCAGAGTGCTCAACAGCATCCTGTCATGCAATAACTAAAAAGCTATATTCTCTGGAATATCATTAAATCCTGAATGAAGAAACAGTCAGAAAAAAAAACCCCAACTGACAGATATAGTAATGGAAGTTTTAAATAATTTTAATTAAAAGTTTATGGAGATTTTCCTCAGTTCTGTTGTTTTGTTTGTTCTCCAATGCAGGATAAGTATGGATCCCCATCCCTCTGACTTGGTATGAATCTGTAGAACTCACTGACTCAGAGAAGCTACAAAGAGTAAAATTAGTTTTGAAAAACTGTGCTACTATGTCCTGAAGTTTGGCACGTTTTCCTCTTTGTAACTGAAAGAATAAATTACATCTAATTTCTAGAAACTGAGACATCTATATTTTTAAATTAATTAAACTAAATTTATTTGATTCCATCTTTGATTTGTTTCATTAAAATCAGACACACAATCAGACATCATCTTGCCTGATGATATTTAATGTCACTGTAGCACTGAATGTAATCTGTTTTCAGTTAGTGCTATTCTTTGTCACATTCCTCATTTCTCCTTGTACTATTCATCAGAATAACAGGATACAGTCACTCACGCTGTGCAGATGTATTGATATTTCACATTTGATTGCCTTCATACCAGAGCAGCCATGAAATTTAAGGCAATTACTCCTTTAGATATTTTTCCCTTGCCTCTCTAGATCAGGAGGAGAAATTAGATTGATTTTTCAGGCAACCTGTTATGCTAAGGCTTTATTAACATAAAGACATTGCTCCTTCAGACTAGTTATCTACTATTAGAAACAAGGAATAATTTTTAAGCAAAGGCTGCATTATTATAATGAGGAACACTTAAAAAGTTGTTTGAGTGCATGAGCATATTCACATGTGTGGATTAAAATAACATATGCTAGATTCTGGGAAACAGGAAAAAACTGAAGAAATACGTGATGACTACTTTACCTATGTGTTCCTAAATGGGTCTCAGTTTATCCAGACACACTAAACATGTGAAGTTAGGTAAAATATAATTTTTACTTAATGAAACTGAGAAGCTATTGAAGATTTTTTCACTTATGAGATAAAATAGGGGCCAGATTCTTGAAACATTTTTGTTCCTAGTAGATATTTTGACTTCTAAAAAAAGCTTTGACAATGAAAAACTTCAGAAAAATAATTTACTTGGAAAGAGATCTTAATGTCATGAAATAACAGTTTGTGTTTATGTATGTATTGAAATAGGGAATGAATACAAAATTTTACTTCTGCATTTTGGAATATGCAACATCTTAATGCTACACATATGAACTTGTCCCAAAATGTAGAATTTCATGAGACAGACACATAATGTATAGAAATTAATGTGAAACACAAGTATAAAATCTATAGCATGCCCCTTTATAAACTGGAAAAAAAAAGTTAGTTTCTTAATCTTAGAAAAGTTTTTTTTTTAGTTCCTATACACTGCTGAGCAGCATCAACAAAAGTGGCAGTGGTGGGGAAAACAGATTTTATTTGTGATAACATTCCAATTTAAGGATAACTTCTGCAGTCCTGTTTTCTATCTTACCTGAGGCAGCTCATTCCTCAAAATCAAATGGTGACACAAATTAGTTAACTTAGTGGTTGCTGGTTCAGTAATAAAGATACAATAAGTTATTATGGTTTATGCGTTAACAGTTTCTTTAAACAATCTGCATCTAAATTATAAATGAACAGGACACTTTCTTCAGACAAAAATCCTTATTCTCCTAATTTAGTATGTACTTACAACATATAGATATCCTAATCAAACAAGACAAATTGTTATAAATTGCCATATTTTATATCAGTCCAATACATTACTAAAATGTCTTAAACAGCCTTGACATTCAGAGAGAATTCTCCAGAGTTTTAACACAAATTTTATTATAATTTAGGGAAAAAAAGTAAGATAAAAATATAAGAAAAATTATCAAACATTAAATGTAAAATGTATGTGACATTAAAGGAGTGAGGGAAGTCAAAGATCAGAACAGACATACTGACAGGTTTTTATCTTGGAAGCCTCGTATTCATACTCATAGTATGTGAAATAGTGCTGCAGGGCAATAGGATAAACACAGGGTGAGAAGAAAAACTAGCATGCCAAACAACAGAGGGGAAAAATGAGGAGGCATGAGGAACTCATTTAATGCTCTTCACCTTAGTTTAAACATCTTTGTCTCCGTATGATAGTCTCTAAATTCATTATAGACAACTGTTAGCAGAAAAACAATAAAAACACTAAAACGGAACAAAAAGTGTGATCATAATGCAATCACTGGTGAAAAAAAGTCCTGTACATGAAAAGTTTCAGATTTTTATTCTGAATAAGAATTTTTTTCAAAGTCAACAGAACTAATTATATAAATTTATTAAGAAAATCTGTTCTATTTTTAAAATAGCCAAAATTTCTTCAATTTTTCAAGTCTGTTAAAAGCCCAGCAACCTTTCCAGAAATAGAAACCTTTTCCAGGTTTCTCACTATCTTCTTATTATAATCTACTAATCTGGAGCAACATTTTGTCTCATCCATCCAATTTTTTATCCAATGTCACATGATAATGGCTACAGTTTACATCAAAGCTTTCATTTTACTTATTTAAGACTTCTAAGTATCTGTTTGTTGAAATTAATTCTTCTAAAGACAAACTCAATTTGAACATTGGGCAACTGTGTGCCGTTGTCAAAATGTCAACATTACAATTTGGGGATTTTATCCTTACTTTAAATTATTCAAGTTCATGAACAATTACATGTATTCAAAATGCATTACAATTTGTTCATTTTGGCATTTTGAAGCTACAGCATTCGTGTGCTAAGACTTTTTTCTAGAAATGCTTTATGCAGCTGTTTCTACAAAGATGGATTTGGATGCAAACTACAGTATTAGACATTAATTTATATTAATTTAGGTTTTTTCTCCTCCTTACTAGCACCATGATTTTGCACCATGAGAAAGAAGGTCTATGAAAGGTCAGCTGGTGGTTAGATCACTTTTATAACTACAAAAAAAAAATATTATGAAAGTTTAAGGAAAGTTGCTAATTTCTAAGAACTCACAGCATCAAGGGAAGGACTGTATTATCACAAGAAGATAAAACACCATTGTCACATTCACAGAAATGCACATAATGAAGCAAATATTAGAACTAATTAAAAAATACTACTATATATAATCTTAATAACTACTGCAACCAGAAACATGATGGCAAGTGATACACAACACTGTTGGGTATGGTGTATTCAGCATTTCTTTACAGCTGTTAGTGGAAAGAGACTATTTTTAAACAAAGTCAGTTTGCTTCAGAGTTCTCTTCATATACTTTCAGGACATTAGTATCTCCAGCAACTGTCAACTACTGCATAGCAAAGGTTCCTAAGAGAAGGGAAATAATTATGAAGTTTTATCTGCTGATGCATTAGTCAGAAGTCACTGCAAGCCACACAGCTCTCCTACAGAACAAGAAAATCTACAGATCAGCAGTATTTGATACACCTGTAAAGCATCTTTAGTGGACCATTCCTGGTGCTAGTAAAAAATAGGCAAAATAAACAGGGAATACAAAAATTCGATGTACAAATTGATGAAGAATGATCCCTAAGGTAATTTTATCATTCATTAGCTACACAAAAAAAAAAATAAAAATTATGTGATGAATTGACAGTTTTGGAGATCATTAAGCAATAAATCTAGCTGAATTTCCAAATAGAAAATTTTAAATATTTTTCTTAATATATAAAACTGAGTAGTGCAGTAAAACTTCAGTTTATATTTAAATGCATATCATGTAATAAATTTTAAACTAAAAAAATATTATAACTGTAGATAGTATTTTGATTCCTTCCTTATCAGAAACATTAGACAACAATTATCCTGTAATTTTCCTTTAAGACAAAGTGTATGCAAAGGTTTTGCAAAGAAACTAGGAGAAACAGAACACAGAATTCTGAAACCAAGACATTTTTGCAATCGTATAGGTCATTTACTACTAAGTCCACAACATCAGTAGGAGTGACTAATATTTTTCTTTTTTGTTAATAATTATCCTTATTAAAATCTGAGAAATAAGACTTCGCTTTTCACAGTATAAAGATTATTTGAAGTAAAAAATTCAGAAAATAAAAAAGTATCAAACATAAAACCCCTCCAAAATGTTAGAAGAAACATACTTGGTACAGAAACACCTAGTCTGAATTTTCCTTTTCGTATCCAATAATTCCACATGTCTGTCCAATGAGCTGAATGGTATTAGGAAATCAAGCTTGTATTTATGCTTGTTTTCACACTTCCTAGCTACATATAGTATCTCAGGGAATTTTGAAACCTACAAATTTTTCCTTTTAAAAAAGAAATTTCAAATTATTTTCAGTGGATTTTGAATTGCTCATAAAGACTATTTCTGAAAAAAAATTAGTTGAATGGATACAATTTGCAGCTTTTAACAAATTGGTCCCAAAGAGGGTTCATCTTCCACTACAGTTAAATAGAGAGAACATTTTGTGCCACTGCTTTTCTCTTTCACCTCCCTTCCAAGTTTGAACTTTCAAACACAATAGCCTCAAAAACAAACTATTTTTATAAAAGCAAATAAATAAATACTCTGCAACAGAAATCCAGAGCATACACCTTGCTAGATCTACAGGAGGAGATTTATTCAGTACTTAATGGCATTATGGCAAAGAAATTATATATCAAAGGAACTCTGATGTCTTTTGGTAGTTACAGAACACAGAAAATTTTGAATTAGTTTTCTTAGAGTTGTTATGAAATCTCCATTCTTAAGTATATTCAGAACTCGACTGTGCAAAGTTCTAAGCAACTTGATTTATGCTGGCCATTCGCTGAGCAGGGTTTTGACAAGATGACCTACAACAACTCATCCAATCTAAATAATTATGTTGTTCTGTGAGTCTTTCATCTCAAATCACTCATATCTGTCTTGGAATCTATTTTCAAATAATCTTGACTTACTATTCTTAGCAAAACAGCTTCAGCATTGCTTTAATTACAGTGCCACACTATTCTTCAGTGGCATACACAGTAGTGCAGACCAAATGTAGCAGTTCACATTTCATAATCCATTTGTAGCTGTCCAGGCTTTTCTGAATTCACCAATTTTATATCTACCTTCATTTTCAATGGGGGATTGTATCAAACTTCTCACTACAGACTTTCATACTTAAAATACACTCTGAAAAGAAATTGTCAGTACAGACTGCTTGCAAGTAAGGCACCCTTGTGACTGAAGACAGTAGGACTCTTGCTCATAAACAGCTATTGAGAAATGAAAGATGAATCCTATCGTGCTTTCTCAGTTGTCAGATGATAATAGTATAGACATGCTAAATATCTTGAAATGACTTGAAATTCAATTGACTTTCTAAACAGAATGGAAAAACTGGCATGTGAACTGCTAAAATAATGATTAATAGCTTGCATTCTTACACAGTCATGAAGTAAATAAAAACTTCCTGAATTTATTACTAAGAAAGAAGGAGAAGTCGGGCTGGTATGCAACCAATTTAAACATTAGTTTTCCAACAGTGGAATCAAAATATGACTATGTTAAGAAACAGAACCAGAATACAGCCCTATTCTGAAAGACAGCAAGGTAAAGGAAAATTACTGCTAAAATACTGCCTCTAGAAGCTGAGAAAAACCCTAGGGGATTATTAGATCAAGATCATGACATTCAGTATATTCTACATAATACTGTTTTCATGCTTCTCTTCATTTATTTATAACAAGTTTATAACAATTTATAACAAGTGTCCAGTATTATGAATTTCTAGGGGAAGTTCCTGCATTTGCATTTAACTACATTTTAAAACATTTTCCTTCAATTTTATTGTCAATTTTAATTCAAATATCTTAACACATAACAGGGTTTTCTTTTTTCATTTGTAGGTAACCCATAAATTGTGAATTGATTTGCACTATTTTACACAGCAAATGTTTTCTGAAATACAGGTGGCAACTGTATCACCAGTACCATGGACTATTATTGTGATGAAAGGGAGAAGATCAACGACCATCCATGGTCCACAGAATTCTGATTAGCCACTGTTCTTAGAAGATCAAAAGATTAAATATTTTTCCTTTCACATGGTACGATGTAAAGGGCCGATGATCTGCACAGGTGTAAAATAAGTGAATGAGAAAAAATGAAGTACTTATTTACCTCTCCTCTTGAAGGAAACTGTAATTAAAAATATTTTATTTAAGCCTTTTGAGTCCCATATGTCCATTCAATAGAAGATCTACAGTTAAAGTATAGGCTTCACTGACTCAAATTAATTTATTTAGATTATACAGTTCCCCAAGGAATAATGTGTATATAGGCTTACTCAACACCTTCATTCTAATCTACTAAAATTAATGTTATTCTTGGGAACTTTTACAATCACTTGATGCAATAAAAGAGACATTACAATAAACCATTGCAAAGTCTTATTTCTAGTCTCAGTCTTCAATGAAAATTCCAATATGGCCAGACAGAACAAATTCATAACTGGTGAACTGGGGATATTAATAATTCAGTATTTAAGATGAGACTAATCTAATACATTTTTAAAAGAAAAAAAAAAATCCCTGTGCTTAATCTTTATAAGTTTAACTGTAAAAAAAACAGTTTACATGTAACCTTTGTGAATATGGTGAGTCAATTTCTCTCCTTTTCTAACTTCCTCTCTTTGTTATCACTTTTCAGGCACTTTTTAGAGAGCAGAGCAGTACAATACGTGTATCATTCAAGGCATCTATTTCTAAGCTGAAATTTGCTCTCTCTCCACCTGTTGTGTTGGCCTGCTTAGACAGTAGCTAAAAATCCTGTCCAACAATAAAAAAAATATTAAAAAGATGAAATAATTTATTATCTTAGAATAAAAAATGACCCTTTCTTGGCTTAACATTTTTTACTTATGTTTCCAGTCTCAGACATCATAAATACCCAACTTCCCCCAAAAAATGTGTCTTTTAAACTGCGGGTATCTCTTTCACTGTCCTATTTATGTCATATATCCCAGTTCTTGGGTAAGTGGCAAAATATCACATCCAAATATGTTTAGAGTTTGAGCAGGGTTCAATTACGTCATGCATATAAACAGAACACAGGGATAAAATAAAGCAACAAAAGCAATCACTTTGATTGGTGTTCGAATTTAGTGTTTCTCACTGTCTGAACTCATCATAGATACAGTATTATGTTTCTGGGAAGAACTGCAAGTTTTCTTCCATGTTAATAGCTTTATTTGAAATCAGGAAGCAATGATTCCTTTGCTTAAATCTTCAGGGCAAATGGGGAGGGGGCAGGGACTGGGATCCTATTTGATAAAACCCTGGATGCATACAGGCACTATCAGGTTGATTAAAAATATTTTTTTTAAAAAAATAAATTTTCAAAAAGTAACAGCTGAAGGGAAAGCCCTTATGATGACAACCTAGCAATTATAGCACTCACAAAGTCAGTGTGTCATATTGAGATAGTGTGTCTTTCATATTTAAAGTATGAAAAACACATATTTAAAGTATGAAACATCAACGTAAAAGGTGAGGTGTGCTGCTCTTGTTGAAGCTAAGATATTATGTAGAAAGACACACAAGACCTGTGGGATCAGAAAGAGTCTGATTTCACATCTGAGAGGAGTGTGAGGCAAGGTGAAAGTTCTGGTAAGAACATAATCTCGAAAGCAATAAAATGAGCTGTTGACTTGCCAGTTAAATAATTTTAAGCTATAACTATCACTCAAAAATAGGCATAAACATACTATTTTTTAAAGTATGCATATTTATTTACTTATCTATTTACCTATCTACTTATTTCGGGCAGGAATGTCCATCAGAGTTTTAGAAAGAGTCTTTGTGGAAGTATACAGAGCTTTCTACTGGACATGAATGAAGCCTTGACTCAGAACCCTAAACGACAAAGAGAAAAGGGCTATCAGACTTGCCTCTGTGAGCTGTTGTGTATCATGGAACCATGGGATTGTTTCAGTTGGAAAAGACCTTTAAGATCAAGTCCAACTGTTAGTCTAGCACTGCCAAGTCCACCACTAAACTATGTCCCTAAGCACCACATCTACTTGTTTTTTAAATACCTCCAGGGATGGTGACCCAAACACTTCCCTGTCAGTCTGTTCCAATACCTGACAACCCTTTCAGTGAAGAAATTTTTGCTAATGTAAAACCTAAACCTCTCTGAATCTTATCCCTATGGTTCTCTGTTCTCCAGGATCCAAATGGGTAATAGCTAGGCATCACATCACTTTCCTGTAGATTCATAAATCATCTCTGTAATCTACCCTTGAAATGTCACTAAAATTCATACAATATCTAGTAACTCTTCTTCCATAACCAGAAAATAAGTTACATTTCTTTATTTGTTTATCAATTTAGGATTCCACTTAATAACTTCTAGTTGTGACAGATGTCTGCTTATTTCACTAAGTTTTAATGTAAACAATAGAACAAGGCATTTAGACTCCCCTCAATCATCTGTCCTTTTTAAGTCTTTACTAGAGAATACAGTACATTCACCCCTGTGTTGGAACATCTAAGATGGCTGTGGTCACTAAATTAGATCAAACAAAATTTAACCATGGTGAAAGCAATTTTCAGGGAGTACACATTAATATTGCAGAGAAAAAAAAAAAAAAAAAAAGCTAAGTAATACTTGTTACACTAATGAGTTATTATTAGAAAATAAATGAGATTATATGTAAAGTATGAAAAAATATGTAAAGAAGAAGAAAACTACACTTGAGGCAAAAATGAACTTGCTGAACATGCAGAAATTATTTGATATACAGCTTCAGACTTACAGTTTGAGATTTAAATGAGAACTTGATCTGATCACTCTGTTCTATCGTCTAAATTTCTAGCAGGTGTCCAAATGACTTCCACCCTCTCATGACCTATAGGGCATGCAGCCCTAGGATATAAGCATTGCTATCTAATTACTGCATCAAGTGATTCACAACATGCATGTTATCTAGCTCATCAGGTAATCCACTATCATCAGGAAGTAGTCTGACCTTCCTCTCAAAAGTCAACATGCAGGTTTCCTCAACCTAAAATCAATAAAGATCTGTGGTGCAAGATCTTTTTATGTCTTGTAGTTCAAAAGCTACTCTGGGCTGCAATATAAAGGAACGAAAAATCCTTTATTGGCTACAGGAAGTGTAGTTTTTATAATAGAGAGTGCCTCAGATGCACCTAAAACAATTAAAAATCTGCTCTGGGAAAAATATTTAATGTCTACCAAACACACATATTTTAATAAAGATATATATTCCTTTTATTTTAAAGAAATCTCAATAAAGTATTAATAAGCACTATAAGCCTTTCAAGGGTTTATATTATGGAGTAATAATCCATGCTGAGGGCCATAGACGGCTGACAATACAACGCGGGGATTTAGCACAGCATAATTTACACCCTGTCGTGCACTTCTGTTTAATTTAACAGCAAGAGCTCAGCTCCCCCTCTGTGTTTCTATAAACATTTAACAATAGAAGCTTCATTCTAGAGATTTTCCTTCAAAAAATCCTGATCAAGTTCTTACTGTGACAACAGATGTTGATAGAGCAGATTTCAATGGCCATGAAAAATCAGGAAGGAAAAAAAAAAAAAAAAAAGGAAAATTGAAAAAAACCCACCAAATCATAAGGAGAGGAAATATAAACAATGTCCTTTATGTACTTCTAGATTAATTACTTGATTTTCTCTGATGACATAGTTACCTTTCAGTAAAACACCCTGCTTAATAATTCCATTTTAAAAACATTAATACAAGAGAGATGTCATCTTGGAGGCTATTATTCTGCAATTAAAAAAAAATAATAAAAAATGGAGTGTTCTGTGTCTCACACAGATGTTTATCACTATAACAGATGTTCTGTCAGTCCACCTGAGCAATGCAATTCAACTTTTGATGTGTAATAGAGATGCAGCACATCTGCAGCAAAGGACACTGGCTTGAGTGACAGGCAAGTGTGACATTTGTGTGTACTCACCTTTATACAGTTATATAGGTAGGTTTTATTAAACAAACTCACTGAGCTGAATTTTTAGAAGTGATTTTAAATAAGATTGTTCTACACTGCGTAATGAACCTGAATCAAGCTGAACAGTAGCCTATTAAGACACAATACAAGGTGATGTTACACAGCTCATCTAGTACAGCTGCAAGTAGTTGTTAGTATCAAATTGTATCAAAAGAAAGAAAAAATAGGCATATCCAGGTATATTTGTGAACGCTACCAAGAATGCAAATATGCCTGCAAAACACTGGAATTCATGACAACTGCTGCAGAATCTAACATGCACAATTTTAAATGTTTCTTGCCTAGTGTGGCATCAGTCCCTAATGTCTTTTAAAACTGAGTTTAAACATATGTGTAGAGAAGGAAACACTGTCTCATTTTAATATAATTCTTATTATAAATCATTAACTTTGAACAGGACAGCTAAAAATTCTTTTTCACAAAAATGAAGGAAAATTCCAGAGAAGCCTTCTTAAAAATGAAAATTAAAAGTATTTAACAAGAATATTTATCTTCTGTAGATACAAGACAAATCTTCCACAAATCCTCATGCTGATCGTGGATAGAAAAGAAATAGTGTCCAACAGAATGGATTATAACATTCTTCCATATTATCCTTTTTAATGAATTCAGCATTGATGAAAAGTAGAGGTTTATAGCCTTTGGATTCCTCTTAACAGAGATGAGGCATACAGTATGGAAAAAGACACTGCTCTGTCAAGTTATTCTAATCTCCGTTTCATTGAAACCTTGAGACTTGACTTCTGTCTGTATAGCAAAGCAGCAAGATGCTATTTATTCATGTAATCAGAGAATGGTTTGGGTTGGAAGGGCCCTTAAAGATCACCTAATTCCAACCCCCCTGCCATAGATGGGGACACCTCTCACTAGACCAGGTTCCAGTGTCTCACTACCCTCACAGTGAATAATTTCTCCCTAAAATCTAATGTAAATTTACTCTTTATCATTTTGAAACCATTAACTCTTGTCCTATTGCTACATACGCTTGCATTTGTGAACACGTATGTGAAAATAACTATAATCCAATAAAATGGAAAATCAGCTCCCTGGCAACTAGCTTGTTGAGTAAAATAACTTACAAGTGCAATGAGAAAGTTACAGCTTTTCCAATTGCAATTTAATAAACAAAAATTTAATAAAACATAGTATGTGCAGGGTCAGGAGTAGGCGAACTGAAAGCCACGCTAAGATACAGATGTAAACCTTGAATTCAACTATGTACCTAAACCAGATGCAAACAACTCATCTTCCTGGCATGGCAATCAGTAAAAGTCAAATCCCAATAAAACCCCAATAGCGTATGAGGGTTATAATGTGTAGTAAGATCTCCAGAGGCATTTGGCTGCCCACCCTCAAAAGGATCAGAAGATTTTGTAAGAAAGACTCTCAATACTGATATCCCTAAGTGTTATCAAGTCGATTTTCAGCTGAGCTCAGCACATCCACAAACTCATGGTGGCTAATGTAAAGACAGGGAGTGGAAAATCAATGGGCAGTGCTTGTTGTCAATTTACCACCATGGTTTATTGACATGGTATTTTCTTGTTTGGAAAGCAGGGAAGTTGATGCCATATTTCAGAACCCACCTACCTAATGATGGCTCTTGCAGGAACTGACATTTGCTGTACTCAGTGCAACAGATGAATGCTTTTTCTACAGAAAGTTTTGCTCAGATAGACAAAGGTGTAAAATCAAAACCTTCACATGCATTTTAGATGCTAGTAGTATCTAAATGGGAGAAAGATATCAATGCCCTTAGTAACAGGATATATAACAAAACAAAACCAAGAATATTTGAGAGAAAAGGCTAAAATGTGAAAATTATCAGTTTTTATCATTAGTCTTTTAGATATACAGGGAAGAAAGGTAAATTATATATTATATTGTAGAAATTTTATCACTGAGGGAGAAATGAAAAGCCACATCATCATACATATGATTTTCACCCATATTGATTAAAGATAGTACTAAAAGAATCTTAGTCAATAGATGTATTTCAATAAAGTTACTTTAAAAACATTTCATTATAGGCACTAAGAAAGTGTCAGAATCTGTCTTATTACTGCTTTTTATTGAAGAAGATGCACAAGACACACAAGAAGACAGACGCACTTTCAACCTAAACACACAAAAAGCTTGTAGTTTGCCCTAATCATTTTTGGTAAAATATTTTGTAAGAAAAAATTTAGAAGTAAAATCCCAATTGGATTAATGTTAATGTAACAAGTGAAAAAGCCTGTTCCTTCCCTGCATATAGTGTTAGCATCTACTGCATATCAGAAGACAGAGATTAAACTTATTGTGTAGTTTTTTCTGACTCTTCTTAGAAATGCCTTATTTAACTTAAATTAGACTATATTTCCTAGCTCCTTCCACAATAAAAAAATGCAACCTTCTTTACATAAGGTAAACACAAAAGGGGGTCTCTTTTGAAATGCATGTTCCCTAAAATTTCAAGGTATCAGTCTCGCTGTCCATCAAATCAGTCTCTTTTTTTCAGTTTTATCTTTTTGCTGACTTTCTTGAAATGATCCATGGTAATTCCTTTGGAATATGGTGACTGATACTGATGAGACAAGAATGTATTAATTGCAGGCTGCCCTAACAGATAATATGACCAACAAGCTATTCAAGCCAAGAAATTAATTTTTGCTTTCAACTGGAATTCTAGTGAAAATTCCTTACTGACCTCACATATCAAGAGCTCCAAAACAACAGAAATTACTAAATCAAAATGTTAGTCTGGTAGGATATGATAGCTGTTATATGTATTTTTGTTGTCTTATAAGTTCAGAGTAAATCACAGCAGTGAAAATGGAGCTAGTTAACTCATTTTTGTTTACTGGGCACTTTGTCCTTCCTTCTTTAGAGATTTTCTTTATCACTGCCAGTAACTAGTGTAACAGAAACTCAGAATGTCCACAAGCAACTGTTATCTGCAATTGCTGAATGTGACAAAGCACTGCCTTTCTGTCACTTCGAGGCAAGAGTGAGACAAAAAGTATCTAAAAATCTGAATAATTACAGTACAGGCAAAGAACTGATAAACAAGGGTAAAAAAAAAATATTAATACCTAATTGTTTATTATGTTTTGTTTCTTCTAACTTTAGTTATGCATACTCACAGTTACTATTTATGATTATTATTTTAATTCCTGTATTATGATTTGTGGAGCTTCTCATTAAGAAACAGCAATTAAAATAACAAAACCCCCTTCCTTCTGATTTACACTCAGCACAATTCCATATTACTATTCCATATTAATGATTTGGACCAGGGAAGAGGAACTGAGAATTATGTCAGTTGGCTGAAGATGTGTTGTATGGGATGTGAAAGTACTTTTCTTCCTCAGATCTGTCCTCTTGAAGGGAAATTATACCTCAGTCCTGCACATATTTCTCTCCTTCCACAAGAAGTATTTTGTTCATTCTGATGAAAAATATTTTCTGCTTATTGTTTCCACAAATTTCATAAAAGAAATCCCCACCATGTAATAACAGTGACATACAACACATGCATACTTAATTAGCTGTTTTAACTTTCTAGACATGTACCCTATGATATATATCCACTGCAAAATGGTCACATTTTCAGCTGTTGCTGTGCTATATCACAGAACACTTAATTGCATTACTGTAGCACGGGAACAGATTTGATTCCAAATAAATCTTTGATCACTTTATGGTGTACTGAGGTTAATCCCTAATATTTTTATTGATGCTTTATTTAAGTAGTTTTCTAAAATACATGGTGATCCTTTTCAAGAGGTGTGGCCATGACTATGGTCTCTGGCAGTTTGAGCCTCAGAATTGTATCATTTAGCATTTGCTACATAATTGAAGCAAAGTCTGTAGGTTTGCTTCTTTAAAAAGGTAAAAAGAAAAAAAGAAAAAAAAAAAAAGAAAAAAAGAACAAACAGATTTCTGAAGACACAAAGCTCTGTCCTTTCATCCCATGGATCCAATCACCTGATATACAGCTGTAGAGAAAAACAGCAGTTGTGCTTGTGATGTATTTTGCAGGAAACCATTTCTATTCAATTAATCACGCTTCTTTTCTTTTAAGGCATTGAAGATAGATGATTCAAGTTGCTCTAAATTCTGCCACAGATCTGTACCATAACTTTGGGCAAGTATTGTTTTTTATCCTTTCATTTGGACAATAGAATACATACATTTTTAGAATTTTATAAGAACATTGATGAATACTGAGTAATTCTGTAAGGAATAACAATCTTGTTCCTGTTCCCCTGGGTAAGATAAAACTTATGTGTATACATGTGCATGTGTATATATGTATATTTATGCATTAAACATAATTTGCTTGAAAATATTTGCCATAATCTCACTTTGAACCTAGAAAAAAATACCCGCTTCAAGTTAGCAAGGTACTCTCTAAAGAAAATCTACCAAGAATTCCTGACCTAGAATAATGCACAGCTACCACATAATTACATACAGTTGAAATGAGAATTATAAAGGAAACAAGCTCAAATTTTCCTTTTCTTACCTGCTGGTTTACGGGAAAATTCCTGTTGATTTTTTTTATCTATAAAAATTAATAAAGAAATAGATTAATAACAGGTCACTAGAACAAAAATATTCTACAGCTCCACATCTTTTGCTTTCTTTCTGATTAGAACCTATAATTTAGACTTGAGTATTTAACTATATAAGTAGTTCAGAACAATTTTTTGCCACCCACCAAAGTCACCAAGCTTTAAAAAAATCTCTTTCCTTAGAAAATGATGGAAAATTGGACTGGAATATCCTTTGAAACATCTCTTACGCTCTCCTTAGATCCTAGGTGCAAAATCAACTGTGCTATATCTGCTTTGATAATAGTTTAAAAAACCTATTTTATCCTTAAAATGTTCTACAGTGTCCTCACATAAAGAAAAAATGAGCCTGAAATCCCTGATTCATGCAGAGTTTGTATTTAGCCCTACAGATTGACTCCATCTAAATAAGCAGTGCCATCTTTTTGACACAAAAATGTCCAATACAAGGAGAAACAAATGTAGAACATACCCATTCCTTCAATTAAGCATAAGACTTGAAAGCTTCTGAGCAGACCTAGTAAGTCTATCATGTACATTCATGGCAGATACTTAATACACAGAATTTATTTTTTGTTCTCTTACATCAACTTTTCTCAATTGTTTTTGTAGCTGTTGGTAAATGAGTAAAACACCTTCAAATTAAAGACAACGTAGACAAGGCCCTGAAACCAGTGTAACATTTATACTGCTTAACAAAGTTATGACATATTTTCAGAAGAAAAGCAGAATCACCACTAAATTTCAGTGTTTACAATATTATCTCTAAACAACCATGTGCTGAGACGTGGCACTGTATTTTGAAGGCTTTAAAAACAGACTGTTTGCTGCAGCGTTAACCTTTTTGCATTCTTCATGCAAATACTAAGCAAGTCTGTAAGTCTGTCACTGACACCCCATTGTTCCATTATCAAAGGATAATTCTCAATATCAAGAACACATTGGCAAGCAATTTCAGTTGGTTTTCAAATATATTCTGAATCAAAAGTGTCAGAAGACCATATTCACCCTCCTTTCTTGCATGTACACCAGTCTCAGTTTCCTCCTTTCGTCAACATTAAGGGGAAGCATCAGCGGAGCTAAGACAGCTGGTGGGCAACATTTAAAATAAGAAGAATTCACACTTTACAAGATCCCAGATATCTTATATGATTTATTGAAAGGAAAGGTGGATGGAAACCATACAGTTTTTATAGAAGAACAGATTTCAAGACTTTTGGGATTTATTCCTAAATCTGACACAAAATATTCCAGCATGATAAATCCTTGTTTGTGTTAGTAGATACTATTGAAATACTTCTCAAAACTTTGTATTGCCTTCTAGTTTAATCAAAGATTACAGGCAATACAGGGAAAAAAAATTTACATTCTGAAAGAACATTGTCAAAAAAAGATTGTACCATTCTAAACAAGATATTGAAAACATCTATTTAGGGGCAAGCTACAGTTACATATTAAATACTTTGATTGTATTTTAAAATCTAAGCACATACTTTGCATGATTGTCTTAACCGCTGTTACTTTGGTGAATTAACTAAACATGTTTATCTTTCATATAATGTGATGATGATTTCTTGAAATGTACTATTGTTAATTATGTTTGCAAACAGCATAGCAGGTGTTCAGTTCTACCAGGAACTAAAAATTGTTAATTACTTTTAGGAACACCCTACATTTTTATTATTCACATGCATAAATATTGGATGCTACATAAAAACCAAAGAAATTCTGAAATTAGGCAGCAGAAATAACTGTTTTTTAAAATTATCAGACACACTGTCTTGAAAATACAGAAGTAAAAACCTTAGCCAGTATTTTTCTTCCTGGCATGTTACAAAATATGCTGAGTAAAATTTAATCTACAGGTGATCCAGATCCACCAATCATTAAGAATCAAAATCTAAGAAAAATGATCCTTCAGTCTTCCATAAAGTTACTGAACTTAATGTAATACTATTACTTATTAAGCAGAAACACAGCTCACAACGCTATGTAATTGATGTAAATGAATAACATTTGTTCTCATCAGAAGATACGAATCTAATATACTGCAAATAAATATGCACATAGTATTTTAAAACACATCGGCAGATACTACAGGAAGAAAGAAAGGCAGGTGCTCTGAGAACGTTCTTAAGAAAGATGTGTTTACCCAGAGTGATAAAACCTCAAGAGTGGAATAATAGAAGACAAAAGGAGAGACTAGTAGACAAATTATATTCTGAAAGCAGAGAGAGAAAGTATTACGAAAGCTGAAGTGAAGCTAGCAAGAACTAACAGCTTCTACTTCATGTTCAGAAAAACAGGTGCTGAGGCGTGAAATTCTATTCTGGGTCAACTTCCTTGAATTTAGATTAGGAAAAAAAGATCTAAGAATGCTACAGAGGAAGTACTTTGGGATTTGAGGATCACTTAGACATGGAAGGAGAAAGAAAGGGTAAAAAAGGAGGTCTCTGCAGTATGTTGTATCTGACTAGTAAACAGATGTGATGCTGATAAGAGACAATAATAATGGAAGAATAGATTTTAGTAGAAGCTACCTTAGAAGAATGGTTTGAAGCATAACTGATTGAGATAAGTGTACAAACATGCAACTAGATGTGTTCCAAAAATTCAACTGGCTAAATACGCTAGGACATAGCTACAAAAAATACTCAACAGGGAGATGATATGAAGTGAGACATGGTGAAGAATGCACCATGGCCAAATACAGTAAATTTTGTTCACTTGGATGTTGCCACCACAGATGGATAGTTTTCACAGTAATGTTTGCATCTGCTCTGCAAAAGCAACAAATATGAACACAGACCACATCACTCCTCAGCAGAGTGAGCAGCTGAGCAGGCCTTGACTTCAGGTACGCATAACAATTGCAACATTTGACTGTTTGGGTTTTTTTAATTATCATTTTATTTTATTTAACTGTCTTCATACCAGAGAAGACGTAATCCAGAAGAATACCCTTCCATACTACAATAATTTTGTGTGCATTTTACCATTTTAGTGTTGCCCTTTGCTAGAATGCAGCTGATTAAGATCACAAAAAAATGAATTTTAAACTTTCTCATTTAGTTGAAACTGAACTGAATTGTTCACTCCTCTGAGAGCTACTATTTCAGACCTTCTTTGAGCAAATCACACTATAGTAATTATTCTCAGGTTGCGTAAGAGGATTTTAAAGTGTGATCTCAAACCCACAACTTATTAGGGGTTTATTTGACCTTTTTTAACCTATTTATTTTAATGACATTTGCTATTGAAATGTAATCACAGGATCCTCACGAGATTATGAGGAAATGTGTCTTTCAATGAGCATATACTGCCCTAAGGACTCTTAATGGCATTATGATCTAGAGATAACAGCACCGATTCCAGCTTTCTCCAGTTCTTAAAAAATTTAATAGAAGCATCATATGTTTGAAAACAGAATACGTGAACATTTATTTAGAGGAGAGGCTTAATACAACACTAACACATAAGCAAAAATATGACCTCTTTTAGAGTCTATTCCTATAGAACCCTGTAGGCTGAATCATTCTCATTATCATTTCTAGATGAGAACTAAAGTGAGAAAAAAGATTATATATGTTTCAACTTACATAATAAATGTTATAAAATCTCTCTTTGAAGTAAAAAAAATACAAAAAGATATCATATACTTCTAAAGAGTATAGGCAATTAATACACGGTAGGTACAATTCAGTAAGTCCCTTATCGGCCGAATGAAGAAGTCTCAAAGTAGAAGCTGGCTGGAAAGACAAAGGAAAATATAGCTATACTTTTTCTATTGCCAGACTCAGGACTAGATGCTTCAGTATTAACATCTAAAGTTCTCATAGATCATCATAATCCATTTGGAAATTAAACATTTTCCTTTGAATTCTATATATAAATAGAGGAAGGAACACCTGAGATAGTCTTGAGGTCTCATCTGGAAAGCACTCCAATAACTCTACAAGCTTATTTTAAATTCTTGTACTGACTGCATGTGTGTTAGCCAGTTGTACCAATTATACAGAGAGATTACATGTTTTGGTTACATCCCATACATGCAGATGTACACAAAAGCACAAATACAGGCTGGGTGGAGAATGCTTTGAGAGAAGCCCTGAGGAAAAGGACTGGATGGGGGTGCTGGTTGATCAGAAGCTCAACATGAGCTGGCATGTGTGCTTGCAGCCCAGAAAGCTAACTACGTCCCGGACTGCATCAAAAGCAGCACGGCCAGCAGGTGATTCTCTCCCTGTGCTCTGCTCATCAAGCTCCACCTGGAGTACTGTGTCCATTTCTGGAGCTCCCAAGGTAAGAAGGACACTGAGCTGTTGGAGCAAGTCCAGAGGAGGACCACAAAGATGACCAGAGGGCTGCAGCACCTCTCCTACTAAGACAGGCTGAGAGAGTTTAGGTTGTTCAACTTAGAGAAGAGAAGGCTCTAAAAGGACCTTATTGTGGCCTTTCAATACTTAAAGGGGCCTACAGGAGAGCTGGGGAGGGACTTTTACTAGGATGTGTAGTAAAGGGACAAGAGGGGAATGGTTTAAACTGAGAGAAGGCAGATTTTTTTTAGATTAGAATTTTGGAAGAAATTCTTGACTGTGTGGGTGGTGAAACACTGACACAGGCCACCTAGAGAAGCTGTGGATGGCTCCTCCCTGGAAGTGTTCAAGGCCAGGGTGGATGGGGCTTTGATCAACCTGGTCTAGTGGGAGATGTCCCTGCCCATGGCAGGGGAGTTGCAACTAGAGGATCTTTAAAGTCCCTTTCAACCCAAACTGCTCTATGATTCTAAGATATTTGATAAATGCTTTTAGAGACAACAAAGGATGCCCAGTAAGACTCAGAAATGCTCCCCAAAAACCAAATCAGTTGAATACAAATAATAACTAACAGAGTTCTTGAACTGACGTATGGAAAGAAAATATTTGTATATTGAGAGTTATGATTAATTTATGGCATGTAAGAGCCCTACTGAAGGATAAGAGGCTACCTCAACTATGACTGCACACCTGCATATCATCAAACTTCATTTGCTTTCTCACTGTAAAGGTTTCACTGATGCACTGAACACTATCAGCACAGCAGTAACAGATGGATATTACAAAGAAATACAGATCTGTGCCTAATAGATGAAAGTATAGTGGAATCCCTAAATACAACCTATTCTTCACACATCTGTGATGTTTCAATAGTACTGCAATTACTTATATTAAAAAAATAAAATAATAATAAAAAATAATGTCTTAACAGATTCATTACTTCAATTAACTCCCCAACATTTAACATGTATTCCTGAATTTGGACATTACCTTAATGATAATACTGCTGTTTTGCTTCTTTAGTGAAGGTACTTGTCTTACAAGCAACAGAGTTTAACAACACCGAATCTCCATAATTAAAATACCAGCAGCAACATGCATAGTACTAAAGAGAGAATGGTAACATCTGAAAGCCAGTGCCTGAAAAAGCTATTATGGTCCCATCTGAAAGTGAGAAACATATGTCTCTCTACTGAAGATTTACTAGAAAGACTGTGAACAATAAGAATTGAATGAGTATGAAAAAAAAAGAAAATGGTGAATTACCCAGAAGGATATACAAGTCACATTGCTTCAGATAATGAAATGCAACTGGATAATTGTAGTTTATATCATAATAGTATTGGAGTATGATTACCACAGTATCAATCACACTAAGGATAAAAAAAATGGTGTACATAATCAGTAAGACATCTGCTCACAAAACAGTGAAATATATTCCTCTTGAGTACCTCTTTCATCTGCAATTTAAAACAATTTTACTATCCTCCAAAGAAAAACAGTTTGCAATGGAAATCCATTTGAATATTTCATAGGTATTCAAATCCATTTTACTTTTGGTTAAGAAAACACACAAATTCCTGAGTAAAGATGTAATGTACCTAGCAATTATCAATCCAGTCTTCCTTTGCAGATATCAAGGACTTGCATCTGAAATATAATTAATCACCATTCCCCTATCTAATATTTTAAAAATTATGAATGCTAAGGCACTTGTACTCAAAACACTTCAAGTATAAACCTTTCATATCTCTTATAGCTTGAAATACTAGACTCTATAAACTATCAGAGTCCTCAACAATACATATTTTAGTATTTTTTTCTGACTTATCAACATTCAAGGAAGTATTTGTCAAAATTCCACCCTATTTCTCAATAATGTATGACTGAAAAGCAACTCAACAGATCGAAGCTGTTTGCCCAGCCCATTTGTATAGTCCTGCCATGATGGCATGCTCAATGTTTCACGAGTCAATCTATTAGCAAGTACAGCTCTACTTAGCATTAAAAATTTTTCTTGTATCTAAACAGACCTTTTGTGCTTGCAGCTTAAGCCCATTACTTCTCATGTAATCCATCACAAAGAAGTAACTGCTTGCTCTTTCTGTAGGTTTTCTGAAGTTCAAACACTATGCTTTTCTTCAGACTAAGCAGTTCCATTTCAGTCTGTATATCCTTGAAAGTTTGTCCTATTGTCAAAGAAGGCAAAGTCTTCTTTGGTGACACCGCTTCTCTAAATGAGCATTCCTACACACAATGTAGGACACATTGCTTCTGCATGACCAGGAGGATTGAGTAGCACATTACAATAGTGCTGACCCACTCCACCTTCCTTTAAGAGACTTGGTAAATACTTGTTGTCTGCTTAGAGTCACACTGAAATCAGACTTGCCAGCATGAATGACCAGTTCCAGTTAAAAGTCATTTGGCTAGATGGCTTTGGCAGCATCCTTCGATTTGGGCTCCTGGGAGAGAGAATGTTTCCCACAATGTTAGCTCCAGTCACTAGACTCAGTTTTTCATCATACACAGGAGTGAGTCACCCATGACCAATACATCTCTTCCTCAAGGCAAGAGTGATCATTAATCTCACAGCTTTTCCAGCCTGCCAGGTTTTTATTTTATTTTTTCTACACTCTGTCATTAGGCTTGAAAGCTTGGTTGCTGCAGGCAGCACTGCAATGCATCGCTGCCTGAGAGCTGACCATTTCCTTATGAAGAAGACCTGCAAGTAGAAACTTTGTTTTCCACACTCACAGTAGGTGCTGTTGTGGAACAGCACTACCTGGCTTGTTCCCAATTATCTTATCCACACCCTTCAATTCCAGATTTAACTCAGTCTTAATGCTTTCTCATGTAATTTCTCTGCCTACTTCTTAAGAGATTTCTCTAGCACACACAGTCCAAAAGAGGCATCTTCCTCCCTCCTCAGCCTTCTTTGGAAAGGGAAATGCAAATTTGAACTCCTAGAGATTCAGTTTCAAATTTGGATATGCATATCTGTAGTTTTCATTCCCACCTAAAGTTTCCACATCTACCATTAGCAGGTGCTGGAAGAAAAAAAAAAAAAAAACAACATATATCTGATTTATATTATCATCATCACTTTGTTCTGTATATGGTATATTTGTTGAAGCTCATGACTTTCCTTGTTTTCATCCTCCTCAAATTCCCATTCAAAGCTTTTGAGTTATTTCTTTATTCAGTCACATGGCTCCTTGCATTTTAAGTCCCTCTTGACTACCCAGTCTTTTCACTCTGACTTGGCTGAAACAGAATGACAGTCAGTTTGTTAGAGATTCTGCTCCTACACTCTCAGTCTATCAGCAGGCTTCTGACCTTGCCCAGGAAGAGTTCACAGTTTGCCTAGGTTTTCATTATTTCAGGACACTTCACCTTGGCAGACATAATAACATTTGCAGTTCACACTTTGGCATTTAATAAGACAAAGGGGGTAGTAAAATGGCAGGAGAAATGGGGAATTTTACACAATTATACATAACACATGAGACAATCAATACTCTCAACAGAATCTAATGCCTTCTAGAAATGTAGCTAGTGATTTTAAAAATACATTTAATTCTTATACCATAGGGTATCTGTTTCTAAAAGAATCCCTGCTGGCAAAGTTCAATATCTTAGCCATAGACAAAAACCTTCACCTGAGGCAACACAGCTAAAGAGGCTTTCTGTAGTCTTTACAAGTATTATATCTTCCATCATCCTACAACCAAGTTTGTTTACTTTACTTTGAGTGGATTGACAATTAAATTATAGGAACACTTAATTTTTGCTGTACTGTGTCAAATTTATCTTTTTCTGTCTAAAGAGTTACATAATTTTATTCTCTTGGAGCTCTCAGGAAGAGCAGTAATATTTATGTGGCAATTTGGTTGACAGCACCAGATAACAAACTGCTTGTGAGGAAGCTAAAAAAATCACCTGGTATTACATTACTTAAATAATTTTGTTGACATAATATGAAATAGCTGTTGAGACTTTAGGTTCACATGATAATGACCTACGTATTAACACATTTACTAAATTTTATCCTAAAAGAACATATCAATATTTTCTTATGTCACTGTGAGACAGGTATAAAAAGATTAGGTTTTCAGTACTTGTTGCTGCAGAAAGCTCTCTATTCAACAGTATAATAATTTTAAATTTCATTTGAAACATTACAAAATTGCTTTGCAGTAATTTTATATGTAAAGGTCAGGTCCTCACATTTTAAAATACTTCTGGTGCCTCCTCATTATACTCAATGGGGATCACTGTATTCTGCATTCAGATTAATCACAGACTAGCACTACATTCAGTTATGCTCTAAACTGGATTTCAATGAGAAACTCTGTTGGAATAAAGCTTTTGCTTGCCTTAAGTAGGAAAGTCCAGACTCCCCTTAACCTGCTCTTTCTTAACAAGCTACTGAGCCATTAGCTTGAGAAGTCTTAAATTTAATTCCCTTCTAAAGAATGTAATTTCTCCTACTTACCTCCAATTGCACCTCATCACTAAGAATCCATTATAAAACACTAAGTGAATGTCCTCCTAAATATGGGTTTTCTCAAGTATCTTTTATTATTTCTGAAAATAAATGCTCAAATACTGAGGAATATGGTCATATGCAAGTGTAAGGAGTTGTGTATCTGGGGGACCATGGCTGAAAGGCAGGCCAAGGAGCAGAAAATGTCAAAGTACCAAAAAGGATAGGGCACACTTTTTTTGCAGAAACTCATACATTTTCAAGCTCAGACTTTATTTTTTAAGAAGTGTGTTAAATACTGAACTACATTGGAGGTCTATTTCAATTTTGACAAGAATGAAGTTAAATTTACATAGAAGTAATAGATGGCATATTTTTCCTGCCTTGGATATGACTGCATAATACTTACATAGAAAGAGTTCTGAATAATTAAGAATCAACAGAATTTTCCCCAGTATGTCATGAATTACTTATTTCTTGGCATTAAGAATGACTAAGACAAGAACTGGGGATACTGTAAGTAAATTTAAAGTTGACTTCTTCTGCAATGTGCATTTCATACTTGCCTATAAGAAAACTATGAACTATTGAGTTTCACTGCATTATCATGGATTAAATATCATCCTATAAAGTAATTTTCCAAAAGAGAACAAAAAAGGTAAAAAAAAAAAATCAAATATATTTTAAAATTACATATACCTGCATGAGTGAGAGCTGCCACATGGTATATAAAGTTCAGGAAACATTTTTAAGATCTTTCATTGAAAGTGCATCTATGTCAATTGATTTCAGAACAGCAACCTGCTGTCTAACTGCATTTCAGCAGTAAGAGATTGTTTGGGCAAAAATATAGATTTTCACTGTATCACTAGTTCTTGCAGTCCAAAGGAAAACATGCCATAAGTAAATAAATGCAAATAATAGCATTTCATCTTTTAAAAATATCAACATGTTAATGTCTCAGGTGTCAACAATAAAAAACAATATCAAACAATATCATTCTTATGACACAGAAACTATTGGAATAAATTAAAAAATAGTAATATTTCCACAACGCCTCTCTCATTATTCTAGTGAATTTCTAGTTATACATCATAGAAATTATCTTTCCTGAAAGAAAAAGCCATGGTGCTCACATGCTCAGGAAATTGCTGCAGCACTACAGTTAACAGAAAAATCATGAAACAAATTACTTAGCAAAGGTTTAATGAACCTTGAAGACAGTGGCATGACTAGTAGAACACAAAAGCTATAATTTGCAACAAGTGAAATGTGTATGTCAAGTTGCAACAAAAGTATAGTGAGTAAAACTGTGGTTACATTGCTATGTAATGACTGTGGGAATTAGCTCTATGAACTTGATATTATTATAATACCACTTAAAATAGTAATACCTATCAGAATGGTGTGTTCTATGGCAAATTTAGAACTGCACAAAGCCTTTAAATAACTGAGTAATATTGTGATTCTTCATAAAGCTTAGGCTGTTGTAAAAATGTAAGAAAAAAATCCCAAAGACGAATAACGGCAGCAATTCCCATATCAAATATAGAGCTATTCTTTCACTATAAGTACTGAATGTTCTTAGGCTTAGGTGGGTATCAAAACATACAACACAATTTGCAAAAGATTTAGTTTTGAGCTGGTCATGACTGAAATAAATGGTAATGAAATGAAGTCATAGAATCATAGAATGGTTGAGGTTGGAAAGGACCTTGAAGATCATCAGGTTCCAACCTCCCTACACCTCACACTAGAACAGACTGCACAAGCCTGCATCCAACTTGGCCTTAAACACCTCTAGGGAGGGGGCTTCCACAACCTCCCTGTGCAACCTATTCCAGTGCCTTACTATCTTCATGGTGAAGAATTTATTCCTGATGTCTAACCTAAATCTACCTTCCTTCAGTTTAAAAATACTACCCCTTGTCCTATCACTATCTTCTCTGATGAAAAGCCCCTCCCCAGCTTTCCTGTAAGTCCCTTCAGGCACTGGAAGGCTTTTCTCCCAACTGTCTCAGCCTGTCTTCATAGCAGAGGTGCTCCAGTCCTTTGATCATCTTTGTGGCCCTTCTCTGGACTCTCTTCAACAGCTCCATGTCTTTCCTGTGCTGAGGGCACCAGAACTGTTCACAGTATTCCAGGTGGGGTCTCACCAGAGCAGAGTAGAGGGGCAGAATCACCTCCCTGGCCCTGCTGGCCACACTTCTTTTGATGCACCCCAGGATGCCATTGATCTCTGGGCTCCAGCACACACTGGTGGTTCATGTGGAGCTTCTCATCAACTACCACCCCCAAGTCCTTCTCCTCAGGACTGCTCTCCAGCCATTTTTCCCAACCTATATTTATGTCTGGGGTTGTGCCGACCCAGGTGCAGGACCCTGCACTTGGCCTTGTTGAACTGCATGAGGTTGTCACTGGCCCAGCTCTCCAGCCTGTCAAGGTCCCCTTGGAAGGTATCACTTCCCTCTAGGGTATCAAGCATACCAGAAAATTCGGTACTGTCAGCAAACTTGCCAAGTATACACTCAATTCCACTGTCCATGTCTCCAGCAAAGATGTTAAACAGCACTGGTCCCAATACTGACATCTGAGGAACACCACTTGTCACTTGCCTCCACTTGGACACTGAACCATTGACCACAACTCTCTAGGTGCAGCCATCCAGCCAGCCGTAAAAAGACGTAAGCATAAAATGCATAAGCTGTGATCTATTCTATGAATTTACAAAGATGATGGAAAATGGCTTTTGAATCAGAAGACTAAATAGAGGTCAGAGAGCTATAATTGCTTTGGACTAAGTTTGACCTGCAACATATTAAGCTATGTAAATGGCAACTTAATTTACTGGTAGAATGATCTGCAAGCCTCAGAGAGTTATAGCTATTATCTAAGCATAGGGACTACTCTTTAAAAAATTCAAATTGTATACTATATTTTCCTGACTTCTGATAATTACATTTTGAGATGAAAATGCTATTTAGGGTTACTGGTTGGTAAATAAACATGCTTAAATCCATACCACTGCAACAAAAGTAGCTAGCTTCCTTAAGGTGAAGGCATACTTTGCTAAATAGTCAGGAAAGGTATGCTGACTATCTCATTAGGCAACTAACTTTAAAAACAAATTGTTTGAAACAGCTTCTCAAGGGCCTTTTAGATATATGTATAAATATTTTTTGGCATAGTATTTTAAAATTCATAGATTATGTTTATACAGCAATATTAACTTGTGTTAATCTGGTGCAAAAGGAAATAATTCTGATGTTAAACATGCATAGAGATTATAATGTATTAATTATTTAAAGAACTGAAAAAAGACTGCTTAGCTCCACAACTCCATAGGGATTGCATCAGCCTAAGGACATATTTATTCTTGCGAAATACCCTATTTGTGATGTTAAAAAAGAAAACAAGCACAACACTTTAAAATTAATGTTACTGTTAAAAAACAAGGAAAACATTTAAATAGAATGTACACACTATTTAAATGTAAGTTTATAAATGCCTGTGTGTTTCTGCACACAGAAGAACAAACAAATGA
Source organism: Chaetura pelagica (assembly GCF_000747805.2). Lineage (NCBI taxonomy): Eukaryota > Metazoa > Chordata > Aves > Apodiformes > Apodidae > Chaetura > Chaetura pelagica. The sequence goes on from NW_009970725.1 coordinate 2,203,310, forward strand.
ACAAAAGCAAAGATATTCACGGCCTCTAAAAAGTGCATCATCTGAAAATAGAGTTGAATTACATGGTTCACTTTTAAAAACCCTAACATATATTTAGTCATTGTTCATTTATATAATATTTAACAATTATAAAGCTAATGTCCTTCAAGATTTGCTTCTTATTTGCATTTGCATTTCTATGATTCCTCTTACAACAGTAAACTTGAAGAGATATCTTGAATATCTCAGGAAAACTCACGAGGAGAAAAATCTTTGTGGTACTTCAGAATAGTCCATACAAGTGACTAGTAACATTAGTACAACAAAAAGGGAATCTGAAACCGTAAAACAGGTGTCTGAACATCAGTTCCTTTTGTAATTTTTGCAGTACCTTTCTTTAGGAGTGGTGTTAATTATAATGATATGCAAAATTCAGTGGACATTTTACAAAAAAAGAATTTCCAAAAAAATAAGTACCACATATGAGTAAAGGAATTATTTTTTTTTTTAAATAGAATAGTCAAGCAATACAATGTGCACTAATAGGAGTTCTTTTAAACTTAGAGAACAGCTAAAGGTTGGTATTCCAATGAAGAAAGATTAAGCAAACAAATATCTAGAAGTATCCAATAAAACTTGTATTTTCCCTATACAATAATCAGGCTATTATTTTCCCAGATACATCCCTGAGAAGGGAAAGCAGCAGCCACAATGAATGGAAAGGCAAATAGGAAAAATAAAACAACAAATATTTTCATTTGCAATACTTATTCAGCAATGATTGAGTCCATTGCTCATAAAGAAAAAAAAAAAATATTAGCATGTTTCAGCTGGCTTCCCTCAAGCAATGTGGGCTAGTTTATCAGTAACAATAATACCACAAATTTAAGAGGTCTCAGCACTAAAAAAAAGGGGGGACACAACCTTTGATTTGAGAGCATCTCAAGAAGCATGAACTTTAGTTTGATCTCAAAACCTGAGAGACATTCTTGTTAGTTTTTAAAACTTGCAAAGGAAGAGGTAAGAATACAGAAGCAAAAAAAGATAAAGCAGGCTTATCTGACTGCAACATTCACAAATATAGAAGATCATCACTTGCTCAGTTGAGGACATCTAAATGGGGCCTGTTTTTGCTGATCTTTCTTTCATGGCAAAGTCAGTGGCAGAAGCTAGTGTTGACTTCTCCCCTCCTGCTTATCTATCTACCCTATGTTCCCAGCCCCTTAGCTGTGCTAAACCAGCTGTTAGGGGGGATTGCATCATTAATGAGAATAGTCAACTGAGTTGGGTTTAAAGATCTGCAAAAATAAAAGTTACACTGTAGTACAGGGAATGAAGTGTCTGTCTCCAATTTAGTCATGGTAATTAATGCCAGAGTACCCATCCATGATACTGGACTCAAGGAGCCAAGTGTGGATCTGCTGCACGTAAGCAATACTCCTGCAGCATGAATCCTACCAGAAAGAAGAGAGCCCTGCCTCCTGCTAAATGGCGTTTCCATGAAATTTACATGTGACTCAGTGGATGGTAAAAAAACAGCCTCTGGAAGGGGGAGCAGAGACTCAGCCCTGCTCTGTCCCCAAACATCCTTTAAGCAGGGGTGAGACAGATGGCACCAGGCCTGCAGGCTGAGTAGCACAGAGAGCTCCTGTCTATCATGTCATGTCTATCTTCTGACCCTGTCTCTCTACAGGGTGACACCTGTAGGCTGTTATGCTAAAGTACCCTCTTGCCATTTCCTATTGGAAGTGGGAGAAGTAGGTACTTAATTCAAGGAGATTGAATTAGCCTCTGGAGATGTGTGCATACATTAAATAGTTAATGGGATAGACGTAAGTACCTAAATCAGGAGAACTGGTTAATTTTTGCGAAGTCTCTAAGACATTTTCTTTTATCCATTTACTATGTAAGGAGTTTGGGTGGAGAGTATCACTTCCTCAGCTTAAAACAGTTAACAGCTAGTAAGACTACTTAATTTAGCTAAATTAGATTGAATTACTCTGTATTTACAAAAAACAAAACAGAAACAACCAACAATAACAACAAAAAACACAAAACAAACAACCAAAAAAAGAAGTTACAAGAATAGAAGTCTAGTTCCTTGGCAATCACATATTAGAGAAGAAGATCTCCTAAAACTGCACTGACAATTTTAAATTGGCTGAACTATGTGAGAAGCTGCAGCATGTTGACATACCACAGGAAGTGTTCATTCTTTTTTATTACCTTACAAAATTACCTTAGGAAATAAACACAATGAAAACAGTATTTTCCAATAGGCAGATAACAGATTCTTCCCTGGAGAAAACTGCCATAAATTTGTGCAATCATTCAGCAATAGACCTACAAACATGTTTGTAATCTGGACATATACTATTTTATTCTGCTTTTTTATTAAGATTCCTTGCCTGTACAAACAGGAAACCTATGAAACATCACCTCTACACAGAGTAGTTGCACATATTCAAACCTACTACTGAACAATGTGATCTAAAGAAAAAAAAACATTGCGTCTTGTTATTTACATGGTTAATGTATTGTTGACACATGACTTACAGTAACACTTTTTACTCATCTTCTCTGTGGTTTCAATGCATCACACTGGAAGAGTAGCAGAATACCTATCAGTTATTTAAAATGGAAATAAAGGTTTTCTTGTGACATTTGAAAAGCAGACTCATGAATAAAACTGGAATTTATCATTTTGAAGATTGCACATTTGCATTGACCTTAAAAAATCTTTATGCTAATATAGCTAAAAGTAGATGTGAGGATTAATATGCATCAAATTTTCCTCAGTTGCATTTTATGTTGTATTTTATGATACTGAATCATTAAGTAGTCACAGGTGAGATGAACAGGCATTCTGTAACTACCTGGTTGCCTCGTTTCCAGTTGAGTTTTATCATTTCCTCATTCTCTACATCTAAAACTTAGTGACAACCTTTCCTATCACAGGAGATCTCATATCAAAATAGAATTTAGGAGCCCAGCAGGTACACTTTAGTCATAAAATACTCTCTTGCCAAACTACCCTGGCATAATTGATAATTGGCACATAAAAAAGAAAAATTGGGGAATAAAGAATTGATTACCTACATCAAATATAAAAATATAGAGACATTTTAATATCAATAAAATATATGTGATTAATACCTTCTGAAACATTCCATTCAGTAAAGCTTTGATTTCAGAAAGAAATGAAAAAAAAGTATATATTTTAAACATATTTAATGTATTTTTCCTTCTTAACATTTAACATCTATTAAATCTTACTCTCTGTGTACATACTTGTATATATATATATGCATATACACACACGTAACATCAAAACAGCTTATTTCTTTTTTTCCCAGTCTTAATGACAGGATTTAATTCTATTACCTCATTCTGTTCCTTCCCCAGCGTGAAATAGCCCAGATGTGATTAAATTCAGGCTTCTATGAAGAACACTACATCTTTGGGACCTCTGTTTCACGTATTAGCAAAGTTCAAAATTATTTGCGTTGAAGAATCAGAACAAATCTAGGAAAATGAAAATCCCCTCATGTTTCAGACAGACAGTCCCTAACAAGTCTATTCTTATCTACTCTTTGCCAGCAAGCTCCTAAATTAACTAAAGAAAACCAATTAAACAAAATATTTTAATTCATGAGCAATAACTTTTATAGGATTCCTAACCTGAAACACCATCAGAAAAGGTGGAAAATCAGGCAATTGCAAAGAAGTAAATGGAAACTGTGCTTTATGTTGCTTTCTAAGTATTAAGACCAAAGTCATATCAAGTGATTCCATAAATCTAGTAAAGAAAATTTTCCTTTGTTTCCCTCTACTACAGTGAGACACTATCAATGATCTGGATGAGGAGACTGAGTGCACCCTTAGTAAGGTTGCAGACAATACCAAATTGGGAGGGAGTGTTGAACTGATTGAGGGTAGTAAGGATCTGCAGAGGGACCTGGACAGGCTGGATCGATGGGCCAGGGCCAATTATATGAGGTTCAGCAAGGCCAAGTTCAACAAGGTCCTACACCTGGGTCACAACAACCCCAGGCAATGCTACAGGCTTGTGGAAAACTGGATGGAAAGCTGACTGGAGGAAAAGGACCTGTGGGTACTTTCTTCACCAAAAGAGTTGTCAAGCACTGGAACGGGCTGGAACTAGTAATCATCCCGGGTTGTATTGAAAAGATGTGTAGAAGTGGGGCTTAGGGACATGGTTTAGCTGTGGAATCTTGGCTGTGCTAGGTTAGTGGTTGGACTTGATGACATTAAAGGTTTTTTCCATCCAAAAAAATTCTGTGATTCTAGGATTCTATACTTCCTGATTGGTATAGTTAGGAAAATACCTTTTTTCAGCCTGTAAATTTGTTGAAAAAAAAAATTGAAACAATTAAAAAAACCCAAACAAATAAAAAGCCCCCAGAAATCTCTCATACAGACATTTTAAACAGTTAAAAAAGGTAAAAACATCCAAAGGAAATTAATGATTCTTTGCTGCAGTAAGTCACAGATTACTATGCATTGTGAAAGGAGAAAGAAACAAGATGCTTCTCAGTTTTTCAACCTTGACTTTATGACCTCAATGATAGTCTTCACAAGAAAATTTTTATGTCATGACTTCATTTTCTGAAATAAACAATTCGGTGAAAAAAACCAACCCAAACAACCCTGCAATTATATTAATGCCCACACAGGCAATCAGCACAGCTATAATCTCAGACTTTTCTGACCTTCCCCAGAGATGCCTGCCACTTAACAGCAACACATAGTTTTAGGAGATAAGAAATCAGACATAGAGTCTCATAATACCTTTTGTTTGTAGAGGAATGGCAAGTCCAAAGGATTTGGGGCTCATTTCCTCTCCCTAGTGATCTTTTGATGTTTTGCCTGTTTTCCTGTCAGCTGGGCTTGTTTGTCCCAGTCTCTTGAAACTGCCCTAGAATGACTGGAATTCCTGTCTTGTCTCCCAGCCCTCTGCCTCCTCCTGAGTCGGTTCTCTTCCTCAGGCGAATAGAAGCTGTGCACTACCAACATGCACTGGTTGTCTACAGCACTTTATGAAGCAAGACAACCAAGTGAAGAAAGTGCTTTCAACACATTAGCTTACTAATAATGTATTCCCTGAGGTATCTGATGGCTTTTTGAGTGCATTTCAATTTCTTTTAATTCTTTGTTGTTGTTTTTTTTTCCTTAATTGGTCACGGAAGAAAGGCAAAACTTTTGATGTAACCACCTTTAAAAGTAAGTAAAAAGAAAGGGATGTGAAAACAAGCTAACCTTGATTTAAAATACAAATAGTGATATCCATGCATTTTTGTTTGTTTGTTTGTTTTGTTGTTTTTTCAATGCAGCAAAGAGGAGGGATGCAAAAATAAAGGTTATTATTGCCTAGCCTCCCAGTTCCTGTTTTATCAACAGTAGTTTTTGATTCAACAGTCACTTTCAAGACACTCACTTAAAATAAACCAATTGTGGAATACTGAACAGTTTACTGCATGTCAAAAACTAGGTTAAAGTAGCTGGAAGTCTCCAATTGCTACTGAAAGGACACCTTGGCATTTGGAAGGAAAGAGCAACTTAATAATGAGTACCTTTTTTTCCATGTGCTACCTCTCTTAAAAAAATCCAGTGGCTTACCTGCAGTCCTAGTCAGACTGCTCATAGTTCCTTTATTCTTGGCCACTTTAAATCCATGATGAGAACTTTTGTTGTTGTTGTTGTTGTTTTTTTAAACTCCCTTAATTATGGGTTTCTTGTTACCTTTCACCAGGATGGGATTTTGACATCCCTCCAAAGTGTCTCGTAACTCAACAGATTATTGTCTTTATTATAGCATGTCAACCTAAGACTTCAATAACAATGCAGGAAGAGTCTCAGAGTTCAATATGAATCATACATAGATTAAAGAACATATTGAATGTTCTAATGTTTTGCTTTTATTGAAACACTAGTGCAGGTCTACAACATAACTCCATACAGAAATGAATGAATCAGAAAAAGTGTGGGGATTCTTTGCTGTGTGACAACATCATATATAAAATTGCAAAAATATTCTCTCTGCAATAAAGTGGCTTTTTTTTAAAGCCTAGATTTAACAGGTAAACCATGGTTCTATTTGAATAATATACTCCAATATGTATAACCAAATATATGTAAATAATATTTAAAGTGAAGGTATTTTGATTTTATTGTCTCTGAGGACATTATTTCTCTTAAATTTTCTTTTAGAACCGTATAGTGGTTATTTATAATAGTACTCAAGTTAATATATTTATTATGTATTATTGACCACTGTAAGACTTGCAACACTATGTACAGTTAAAATGATATTGTTAAAATAGCATTTTGGGATAAGTTTAGTACAGAAAGGAAATGTTATTTTATTTCAAAAGCTATCATGATGAATTGAAGTTTACACTGTATATTTCAAATCAGGACAACATGTCTTAATGATGAGTGCTATCACCATAATCAGAATGTGTCATAACAAACGCTCCAGCTATGAAGATGGAAGTTTCTTGCTACAAATTTCACAGATAAGGTGAATACACTAGAAGAAATACCCTGGAAGGAACATTTCTCAAAGAAATATAATTTTCTTGCACTGTTTTCCAGATCTGCCACATGTTAAGTATCATCCTTTAAACTCAGATACACTATTCAAGTGCAGATGAAACACATTGGAGCAACAGCAACACAGTTTGGCAAGACTTAGCTTTTTTTTTGCTGTTAAACCAGTACACCAAATAACCCATAATTCTTCAGTAAGCAAAGTATATGCAGCAAGTTAGTAAAATAAGACATGCAGCAAATTGCCCAAAATGAATTAAATAGGAAGGCCATACCATATATAAAGTTAGATAGCAGCGGCATAAAAACTGGTGTGGTTTTAAATGTCAGAGTGGTAACATCCCATGATTTATGTAATTTTGATGCTGCACTTACTATATTTATTCACTTAGATCTATGTGTCTTAAGACAACCATATATGGAATACAATTAAAAGACAGAAGTATGTTACAAGCATAACCAGTTCTAAGTGTTCCTACGGAGACCTAAGTATCAGTAGTGGAATAACTACTTCTATAGGCTTCTGTTTAAAAGGTTTAGAATGGAATGGAGAACAAAAAAAATAAAAATCAAAGTGTCAGATCTCTGTAAACATCCAAATGCATAATACTGCTCAAAAAACAGTTAAACATATGTTTATTGGATAATGCCCAATTTATCTGAGTAGTTGTGTCTTGGCAAATGTCAATAATACATATAAAAATTATTCTACAGGTAATATTTTTAAGACTTCTTATAATTTTTGTTGCTTTGGGCTTCACTTTACAAGGTTTTCAACTTCTAAATTATATACAACATTTGTCTTTTGCACTACTACAGAACAAAAGCACTGTATGAAGTTTGATACTAATGTTGATAATTTTGGACTTGCTCCAAACATGCATAGTTTAGTAACCAACAAAAAGTTTAGTACTATTGTAATACACAGGGCATCTAAGAGCATAGATTCCCTGAAAACTCAAAAATTAATAACATCAGAGAATCCTGATGGTCTCCCCTGTTATTTCTAGTAAAAATTTAAATGTGAAATCTGTTCACTTTATATGAGTGACATTGATTTATTAATGTAATATATCACTGCACAGTATGTTCTTACTGGTGGTAGCATCCACCAGAAAAATGAGATACGTACTACTAATTTATTTCAGTAACTCACTAACCACTGAATGCAATCCTGTGATATTTTATTCCTTCCACAAATCATATTATTCTGTTGGTTGGTTGTGTTTTTTGTGGTTTTTTGTGTTTCATACTTTTTTCCTTTTTCACTTACAGAATCTAAACAATTACCCAAACTTCAGCATCATAAAGTTAAGGTATTATTGTTCCCTTTTTGCCAGAGAATGTGAGGACAAATAAATTTGTCCTCTTAGCAGCAAATTTCTTACATTATGCACTACATTTTAAGCACATGGTGGTTTCAACTGGACTTTTCAACTTTGTGCAAAATAAAAGCTTAAGGGCAGGAAAACACATACGTTGTGCCAAACTCATACTCACCTTGTATACCTCTTAATCCTCCTGCTTTCATGCTACTACCATGCTTCAACAACCAACATAAGTGTTCCCAATTAACTTCACAGATACATGTTATTCTAGCCAGAAAAGTGAAGTTACTGTGAATTAAATCTCACAAGATGTTAGGGGCATTCTCAAGACAAATTTAAAACTAACTTTTTGTCACCTCCTGCTTGGCAGTGTTAGCTCAGTTGCCTGTTATTCCTGTCTGATGAAGTTCATGTTGTTCCTTCACTGTCAAGTGTTAGCTTCAAGGTAAGATGTATAAATGTGCAATTGCTGCAATGTCTCCCAAGGAAACGATGGAAGAGGAAAGGGAAAAGAAGTAGCATTACACCTACTATATAAAAACCTGCCACAGAGAAAGCAATGGCAAGAGCGACAACTACTAAGTTGGGAGGATGTGTTGCCAAAGAAAGTTATATCCTAGAAGATGCTAACTGCAATGTATTTTTTTATTATTCTTTCGTGACAAAGACCTAAAGGTTCTGTATCCTTTGTTGTTATTGTTGCTGTTTGTTTGTGGTTTTTTGTTGTTGTATTTTTGTTTGTTTGTTTAGGTTTTTGTTGTATTTTTGTTTGTTTGGGTTTTTTTGTTTTATTTATTTTTTTGCAGCACTTGTTTTTTCTTTTAGCAGCATTTCAATAGAACAGTGTGGCAACCAAGTAATTTTTCAGTTGAGTCAAGTGTGAAAAAGACCTCTTATCCCTGCTGAGGCAGTAAAAATTTTGCCTTTGAGCCCCTTGAAAATTTCACCACATAAATTAGGTATGTATTGGCAACAAGTGGATCTTTATAGAGCACAATTTTTCTGAATATTTCTTATACTCTTCCAGAGCGTAATTTCTTTTAAAGTTATGTGACCTATTGGATACTGTAAACAGAATATTCTTCAACAAAATAAATGGTAATGAACAGAAATCAGTATCGATTACCACAGAAATTAATACAGCTTAGAGTTAATGGAAAGACCAATGGTTCATAGCTGAATTGAAACAGCGAAACTGAAAATACCTACTTGGAGAACGGGTAAAAAAAGGTAGCAGCAGGACCTTCTTCGCTTTCAAATTGTCTTTGACCTGCCATTCAAACTGGCAAAAAGAGGTAAAACCCTTTTCTACCTCATCAATTAATAGAGGAATTAGAGTTACCAGGTCTAGGTTAAATTTAACATATTCAGGTTTCAGCACATGAACAACAGTTTCATCTCTGTTTTTTTTAATCTATTGCTAAAGCTGATGAATTTTTAACACAGATGCAGCTCAAGTAACTCAAATTGGAGAGGAACCCATCTTCAGAAATGAACTGTCTTTATGGATTTATCACATCATCAATTATATTGCAATATTAGGTAATTTCCAACAGTGCATTTCTATAGTACATGTTTGATTGCATACCCATATGGAAGTCAATTAATATTTTGTAATTTTAAAGGGATGTATTTCATCCCATATGTAACCCTTCCATTGTTTCTTGGGAACTGAAGAAATTAAATTAGTGGTATCACTCCCAGTATTCTACGAACACCAGAGGACACTAGTTCTAATTTACTGAATAGAAAGAAAAAGGATGCATACCTGAAGTCTATCTTTTAATGAAAATTTTAAATTATGTCAACTAGTGAATTTATATAGACAATAGTGAATTTTTATTTGATCTGTTCTTTAATAGTCAGAATATAATTTCCTAAACCTCTGCATTGAAACTGTAACTATTTTGTTGCCTTGTAAGACAAGTTTTATCTCACACTGTACAATGATAGTCTAAATGCTGCAGGAAAGGTGTTTACCTGCAGACACCATCTTCCAGCCTCCATTATGTACATTCAGGTGTATGTTCAGCTAGCAACACTGTCTTCAAAGATGATGATGTCAAGATATTTTGGTTTTGCTTCTACTCCTGTCTTTTTGCTATATTATTGCTCTCCGGTACGTATTAGATACACTGATCATTCTGCAATTGAGTCACATCACCTTTGTGTCAGATGTTGACTTATTAGATCATGACAGAAGAGATTTTGACATTATCTTGATATTTCCTTGACAGGATACACATATTTCCTTAGGTATCGAAGTCTGAACTCACCACCCTAGGGTCCCTTACCAGTGAAAGAAAAGAAAAATATGTCCTGACGGAATTAAACTCACCATAAATTAGATTTTGAAAGAAAATCATAAGGATCACTCTTCAGACATTCTGCTTTGAGACATCTAAAGCTAGGCAAGATGAATCTCACCCAAATCTACCGAGTCCAAACTTGACACACTGGCAAAGGAAATGCTTTCAGAAAAAAAATTTGGGTTTATAGACTTGTTTTCACTTACTTCCTTCCTCACAGATGCGAGAAAGAATACGTAAGCTAACATTTCTATGAGCTACACAGCATTGAAATAAAACAAATTATTTCTCATGACCTCTAAATAGAAATAAGAAGTTAATTGAAACTACAAATCAGAACAGTTAATATATCTCAATTTGTACAAAAGTTTAAAAAAAGTCCTGTACTCTTATTGTTTCTTTGGTATTGGATGAGAAAATGACTGTGAGTAAATGCCTCTCTCAGACAAAACATGCTAACATCAATAGTAATGAATATATCTATAACTATCTTGTAAAGAAAGAAAATATATGGACCTCTAACCACATCTAATCCTTGTTCCAAGACACAGTTTGTTGGTTTTTTGTCTCCTGTATGCTTCTAATGTTTCTTATTCTCACTCAGCACATATGATGCCAAAAAAAAAAACCCACAACAATTCTTTGTGGCAACTAACAATTTAAATGAAGACTATATTATAGAAAAGAGAGTCTCACTGGTTTCCATAAATTCATATGGGCTATGAACTATTAGGACATTTCAAAAAATGGATTAATGGATAATTGTCATAAGCCCTAAATCTCACAGTTATTTTATGAGATGTATTTGGGATAAAGAAAATACAAAGATTGTCATCATAGTTGCATAGTTTACCATTTCCATCTTATAAACCAGCAGATACATTGTTTCTGTACTTTATGGAAACTAGTGTAGAGTTATATAAACTGTGCTTGCTTTTTAAACACTGAAAATATATCATGTAACCACAGCACATTTCCTAAATTCAAGCTACAGTAAAGAGCCATAATTATAGTCTCATCAGAACTACAGAAAACATTATCATATAAAATGTAGGTGTAAGAGAGAAAAACAGCACCCTCATTTTTCAGTATGCCTACTGAGACAAGAAAGGTTCTATACAACAGCATTGTAGGGATGAATAAATAGCCATAAAGTTGTTTGTGTTGTGTGGAAGATTGCAGATGGTGGATGAATTCATGTCTGTCATGTATTTATAATACAATGACTTTTACGTATTGCTGCCAGATGGAACATAGTTTTGCATCTTGAATATAAATCTCCAAGAAATATAACTTCCTTCAATCTGTTCCCTGTATTTGAAACAAGTACAAATGCAGAGGCAGCTTTGGGAGGCTAAAACAGATTTAAGGAAATCTGAGAGAATATAAATAAAATCCTCAAGGGCTTCCTTGTTATAACTCAATTCAAAATAATGGTGATACCCATGTGTTCTGTATTTTTTGAGGATAAACAGGAAAAGCATCATTTAGACTCCTACAGGCAAATCTACATGTCATCAATCAAATGCAAAATACATCCTAGGCAGGTCCAGAACTTTCAACTGAACTTACCAGTAGTTTGACAAAAGTTTTGCATAACATTTACTCTTGCTTCAATAAAATGAAGTATCTGTCCCACCAGATCAGATCATAAAAGTACAGTCCATGAAGCATAAATGCATGTAATCATTGATGATAGTGAACATCTGTATCTATCCCAGAGAAGCACTTTGCAGTATTCCTTGTGTTTAATGATACCTAAACAGACCTCATACATAGTTCTGATCTGATTATAACAGTCTTTATACAGATGTGCTTTCTCAAACTATGAAGAAAGTACAGAATTCTTTGTGCTTACCCATCACACCTGCCTTTCTCCTGTATGTCTGGTCTTCGTTTCTAATCTTAGCTGGTGCTGCTAAGAAGCTAGTAACTCTGATAGTGATTAAGTAAACTATATGACTGCAGGGGAGAATATTTTCCCATTCAATGATTTCTCACAAAGTCTGATTTGATGACAAACATGAGTTGACTTCCCTCAGACAGCCTCAAGCACTGCCTATATGCAGATAATTCTGTGTGTGAACCCATTAGGCTTTTACGACAGTTATAATTAAACATGATCGGGAAACCTTCTGGCTTACTTGGATCCATACTTACATTGTGCTTTGTGAGGTTGGAAATGTTACTTGCTATTGCTTGTAGCCAGTCAATACAGTCTTCAGCAGAGAGACACTGAATTATTCCACTGCAAACCCCATCCACAGCAATTACTTGGAACGCATTTTGCCTATAGACATGTCATAACAAATCAAGTCAGAAGAAAATTTCATCTTTTCTAGCATATCATCTCAACAACACTTGCAGAAATGCTTTTCTTTCAACTACAACAAAGGTCAGCCACTGAACACTGATAAATTGCTGGTTTTCCTGTTTTACAAATACCTGGCTTGTTAAAATGATCATGCTAAGAGGTCAACTCAGACCATATTGTTTCCAAAAGCTATATGAAAAACCATAGATTAGCTCCACAGAACCTTGACCAACATGTCAGAAGCTAAACAAGTGAAATAGCTGACACATACGAAAAAGTTAATACTTTATAATGCAGATCACAGAGAACAAAAGTGTGCATTGGACACCGTAGGCAACCATTTGTGAAGTTCAGTGGATTACGAATAGCTTCTTCTCAAGAACTTGTGTTTAATTTTTCTAATACATTGTTTAAACACAGTATGATTCCTGTTTTGATATCCCTTGTTGATTGCTCTTGGTTATACAAATTTGATCCTCTTCTAAATTGCTGATAGAAAAGCTGGAGAATTCAAAATCAGTAAGGTAGCATTAATGATTTTTACAACTACATTTCTGAATATAGGATCATTAGCAAAATAAAACTGGAATGTAAGAGACATGTAATGACAAAAGCATTAGCCACCTGGGTGCTTCTACCCCAGGACCAATCTGGGCACCTAGGCAATAATTTGTCATGCATTATAGACTGACTTTCTACAGCTTAGTGCTGAGCAATTAAAAAAGATCAGAAAACTTTCAGATGCTAAAGCAGTTCCAAAACTAATTTATTCAGTAAATAGCCTTATTGGCTAACAGCCTCTGGAAGGCTCACAGGTTTCTCTGGCTTCAGAATCAAAAAACCTCAATATTAATTCATATCCTAGAATAAGTGATTACTAAGCATACAGAGAATACCAAGTTCCACCGCTGGTGTTCTGCTCAAAACCCGTCTGTTAATGATCAATTCATGGTTTAAAATTAAGTGGCTCAGGCAAAGTGAGTGTCATCTTCAGTGTAAAACCAAGTGTCACTGATGACTGTTTCTGACAACTCAAGCCAGATACTTAATCTGCAAAGTTATTTCTACCTCTTCAAATCATGTATATAGTTGTATGGAATGTAGACCTAATATCTATCTTTACCATAAAGGCCTTTGTTATACCTGTATCAAGTACACATTTTTCCTTCAGTTAGGCAAAGCGTTAAAAATTGATTAAATCAATGCTTTTGCTTTGAGAGTCCCAACATGTGAACTAGTTCTTACAGGAGGTTACAGCTTATATGTCCTAACATGATCATGCAGAGACCACTGGTTTATCTAAACCCATCAGCTAACTTAACAGTTTAGATGCTTTTTCACAGAGGGAGTTATTCTTTTTCAAAATACCAAAGGCAGAATGGAGAGCTACTTCTTTCAAGGACTCATTTTCACAATAAATCAGGAAAAGTTTTTGAGGAAGATTTATTTAAAGAATCTTCAGGTAGTAGCTAGCATTTTTTTCTACATAGTTTATTTTAAATGGCTATGGATATTATTACTAATTTATTCCAGAAAAAAAATCTTCTAAATATGTCCTTATGAAAAGAGCATAGCATGATGATCAGAAAAATCTGTTGATAATCCCTTTCAGGACAAACAGCATTATTTTCAGGACTCTCCTCCTTTCTACTCAGCCTTCTGTAAACCGAAGTAGGAAATTAAGGAATCTATTAATGTGTGACACTAACCTGCACAAGCAAAAACCCATTATGTTCCAGATTCAATCCTGATGCACAAATTTCCCTTACACTACAAACACAGTGAATCTGATGCATTCGGGGCAGCAGACTGTTCCCAGGTAGTTAATTTGTGCATGTACAAAGCCATTAATCCAGAAAGTTTTTTCCAAAGTATCAACAAACACAGATTATAGGTTGCATAGCTCCCCAGTAAACTACTTCTGAATGTGGTCTGGGCAGTTGATATCCTTAGCCTTCCGTTATTGTAATAGTATTTTCTTGAATTAGTCTACCAGTCAAAGTCCATACTACCACACAAACCTGAAAAAAATAAGGTATTAAATACATGCTTTGTATTAAATAAAACAAATAGCAGATTAATCACTTTATAATACAACAAAAAAAGGTAAGAGCAGATTAATTCTTATTCAGCTACACATCTCAGGTTCTGTCCCTTCTGGAACTCAACAGTTATATTGAATATCAATAAGCTTTCCAAGTGTAACCTGAATGGCCTCTAGAATATTACAAGAATACACTCTGGCATTAATGCATCTCAAGCACCCCACTAGAAAAGCTAGAATATCACTATTAGTCATAACAGTGTATGTGATAATGATATGATGTATCTCTGTGGCAGTCTTTTCAATCTGTGAAATACAAAATGTTATTAGGCTTTACATAGTGCAAACAAGCTTGTAAATATTAACTACAGAAAATGTGTTAAATTCCACTCCATGTTGCTTTCTTACATTATTGTCAATATCCTTTCCTCAATGTTGCCCTTTTTTATAGCAGGTTCTTTTAAAAATTATCTACCTTTCTCTCATGAAGAATTTTGAAAGTCACATTTTAAAATGTTGACACTAATTTGTTAGAAATATAAAATATCGGTTCTATGCTTTTTTAAAGAAAATGCCACTTCCTCTCTCATATTTATACTGCATTTTTCTTCCCTTTAAATACTCTTAATTGTCCATGTTAGCACAGAGGGACACAGGAATAAAATTATCACAGTAGTTACTCAAGGTTTGATTATTAATTCAGATATTTTGTTTTTTACTAATATACTTTTTAAAGTATTTTCTGAAAATCTCAGGAATATGACTACTACCTACAATTATTTCTCTGTAACACACAGATTCTAGAACACATACTTTAAAGTTATGTTTTATTGATGCAGAAGACTGAATTTTAAAGCCCTAGATCTATGTCTAGTTGAGTATGCCCTCATTTTCCATATGAGTAATTCAATTCAATATCTTATGTGAAGTTTCCAGTAGAATAGATCTCAGATTTGACTGTTATGATTTTGGGCCCTTTATGCTTCATGCTCTTAATTATTTCTGTTTCAACCGTTTTTAAGTATTGAGCTGATGATTTTCACAGAATTTAATGAAAAAACTCTGTGGTTATTATATCTTGTTCCCTTTCAGATCAGTCAATAAGCCGTTGTAGCCTTTTGTTTACAACTTGTCTGTCTGGGCCTGCCACTGTTTGCCCAAAAAGAAGGATCATGCAGCCAAATAAACATTATTTTGGTATTACCAGTCAAAAGCTGCAGGCTATTTTTAGCTTCACGTTTAGCTGCTAGTGATATAACTGCTGTCTAACCTGCTTTAATTTCAGCTCTGTGAATAGAAAAAAGGCTGGCAGACCTAGGTAGTGTACTTCCAGGAAAGAACAGCACTTAGAATTAAGTGAGGCCATGGGAGGTTTTTGTGCAACTTTCAAACCAAAGAGAAGGAAGCAGGCTCTGAAAAGAAACAATAAAATTAACCCACACAACCCTCCAACTGAAGCTAAAGGAACACTCCTGTTCCCCTAGTTGCTGAGGATCAAAAACTCAGCCCTGAGGGCAGATGGTACCAGTTAACTGTAGGACCCATAGAAACAGTGGAAGGGTGAGCATAGCAACAGAGAAAATATACTGAGGAGGTTCCTTCACAAAACAGTATTTCCAGAAATATTAATGAAGCTTTTCTGTATTAATTAGGTAATTTCACATATGTATGAATGGAGCAACAGGAAATTTTAAACTTCTAGTGTCTGATGAGCTATCGGGGTATAGCATAACAATATTCTTCCCAGACTGACACATCTAAGCTGTCAGACATGAGGGCTACAGGGGAAAGCCAGAGGGGTTTTTTAAATAGTAAGGCCTCACAGCCTCACAAATGGTAAATCCTTCGTGCTTATTTTAAGAGTTAATGTTTCTGGTGGGGTAGAAGAAGAATTAATGGAGAAACATGCTCTATAACTGTAGACAGCTGTCCTCCAGTTAATGACTGGAACTCACAGAATTTTTTGGTATTAGAACTTCATTCTTATACATACAGATTAAAAATTAATTCACACAATACCTAGGTATTTAAACCTTTTAACAAGTATGATCTTATTTTTTTTTTGCTGGATTTTGTAGCTACTTTCTTTTGTATTTAAGTGCATGACTCTTGAAAACCAGTAACCATTCAAGAATATCCTTGTCCTTCTGATTTACTAGATACCATTAAATTAAACAATAACAAGTTGTAGGTCTATATGATGTAATAAACTTAAACCTGAGTTTTGGATAGCTTCCCCAGTGACTGGGAGACAAAATGGCAATGAAATTAGAAGTTCATAACTGGAAAGTAGACATATGGGAAAAAATCACCTTAGCTATACATAAGCAACAAAGAACCTTACTGTAACTATAAACAAAGAGGAAAGAAATGCAAGAGTTACTATAAACAGTTCTCTGAAAACTATCACCTTAGTGCTCAGTGACAGTCACAAATTAATAGGTTATTACAAAGTATTAGACAAAAGAAATAAATTTAAAACATCATTATGTCGTAATGGGGATCCTCTTTGTAGTCCTGATCACCTTCTCTCAGAAGATATATTTGAATTATGAAAGAATGAGAGAAAATAACAATAATCAGAGCTATGGAAGGGTTTCCCTAAAAGGAGGTAACAATAGGGACCCTTCAAACTGGAAAACAGAAGGCAGTCATCTGAAATTATAAAAACATATATCAAGCATGCTTATTTAGCATTTCCCTTGACACAAGGGTCAGGGCCCTCCTTCCCCGTTCTGTGTGCCTGCCTGGCTGTGTTGAGCTCTGACATGGCATGGCTGTGGGATGTGGCATAAGGCTGCTGTGAACTAGCTTATATGTGGGGCCTGCTTCCCCTTTCACTTGAGAGCTGTACATCAGCTCAGGTTCTCACTCTTGGTCCTCCCTTGAGTTTGATTGCACCTCTGCCTGTTCTTGGGCATCCTGCTGATTTGAACCTAACCTGTGGGTTGATTTCCCTGCCTGACCTGAACTCCAGCTCACCATGATGGACTCATCTGAAAACCATCTTTAGGCTGGCTCTGCTCCTCCACCAGGGGCAGTTGGACATGGCCCTTTGCATGGACATTTGCCTCATCCAGCCCCACTGGCACCCTCTACTCTTGGCTCACCTTCCCCATGGGGCAGCCCTTGCTGCCTGTTGAACAACGAGATTATTTCACCTGATGAAAGGCAAGATACTTAACACAAGCAGGAGGAAATACATCTTAAAAATAAAATTATGTTGCAGAGCTCAACGCCACAGTGCATTGCAAAAGAAAAAGGGGGGAGGGGGGGTGCAGAAAGAAATTAAAAAAAAAAAAAAAAAGCAGCTGAGAAAGAAGCTTTTGAGAGCAGGAACATCAGCAGTTAGTAAATATAATGACCTACATGTAATCTTAAAGTGAGAAACATACCACAAGGTGCAAGTGGGAAGTCTGCATGTCTTCCTCACACACCTGGTCCTGGCTGATGTTAGAGGAAAATGCAGACTGAGGTGGACCTAGACAGACCTTTATGAAAGCTCCTATGTTCTGTGTCTCTGACATCAGCTGTGCATGGATATTGCCATTCCTTTCACAAGGCAACTCCCTAAGGCTCTTATCAGTTAACCAGGAAGTCAACAGTTTGAAGTTTCTGAACTTCTTTACCTGCACAAATCTGATCCTGGAAGGTACTGAGAGAACCTTGAATGAAGAAGTGGAATTAAGCGGAGATCACACCACCTTTTTTCCCACCTGAGTCCTGGGGATGCTGGCCATGAGGAACATGATAACGTATCCTGAAAAACATTAAAAGGTCTTTCTCAGTTTTGGGCTCCACAAATATTCTAAAAACCTAGGAAAAACAGATTATGTGCTTTGTTGTGGGTTTTGTTTGTTTTGTTTGTTTGTTTTTAATTACTAATAATGAATAAAGTGAATAATAATAAAATTATAATAATTATAATTTTAGCCACGTAGATTTAATACTTCAGTGTAGATTTAATATTTCAGGACATGACAAAATAGCCAAGGTGTTTGGGTTTGGGTTTTGTTGTTTTTTTTTATCGAGGTTTTTTTGGGTTGGCAGTTGGATTTGGTGATCTTAGAGGTCTTTTCCAACTGTGACAATTTTGTGATTCCATGATCTAATGTATTCACTATACACTCATAATTCTGTTGTGTCCTGTCGCCCCATACACATGTACATAAATGTTTATTCTAATGACATCACCTCAACACCTGGTAATTATTAATGGGATGAAAATCATTTAGTTAAAACTACATGTTTACAATGTATATTTGAATTTTGCCTGTTTACACAAGACATTACTTATATGAAAATTCAACTTAATCATATCTATGATCATATCTACAAAAATGAGCATTTTAATATCCAGAGTCTAATTTCACTAGTATTTTTACAGAATACAGTTTTCAATCAGAAATGCCTATAAATGGGAAAGTGCTAAGAATTCATTAAGGAAGATCCAACACCTCTTCCTTGTTTTAGAAAAACCTTTACAAAATAGTGGTAGTGATGCTATTTTCTGGACACATGATTCTTACTGAAATGTATGTCATCACTGTAGTATATCAATAAAATTGTATCTGTCATTCCTGCAACAATTACGATTTTTTATTACCTGTATCTCCTATAAGATAAACATTACAAAAAATTAAGTATACCTTATTTTTTTTATGGTGTGATTTCTGTGTAAGATCTACAGAATTGTAAAGCTTTGCCAACATGAACTTTATTTTTATGTATATGTTCATATGTCTTTTATGTATATAAAATTTAAAAAAAGGAAGATCACTATAAGCTTCACTTCAGCTGAACAGCAAGCTTTTCATAAGTACAGTCAGTTGCTTAAAAGAGTCAAATTCTGGTAAAACATTCCACAGATTCAAACCAAATAAATGAATGATTGGCAAGGAAGACTAAGCTAGGATATTACTCTGAACAATGTCTTGAATGTTTAATGTTCTTTATCTGCTTTCAGGAACCATTCCTCAGCTGTGATTAAACTTGTGGGAAAAGCTGAAGTGTAGCAAAAAGTTCAGATGCAAATGGTAGGCCTAGATCTGGCTGCAACAGAAATGTTAACCCTATCTTTAGACACTTTGAACTGCAGACAAAAGGCCAAAATTTGGTCCTGTCTACTCCAAATTCTGAGTTAGAAGTCTCCTTCATGTGAACCACTAAGGCTATAAATTAAGAAATAGACTATTGCCACAACTCAAAATGTATTCTAGAGAATATTCTAAGAAAAAGGAAGGACAAGAGCTGTACATAATTTAGCAACTCACACAGAGGTCTCATTTGGTTTTATGAAGCATTTTATTCTCATGGCAAAGGGATATATGAGATAAGAACTACATCCTGGTCTTCAACAGAAGAATTTGATTTAGGATGATTAGACTCATGATGTCTGATTATATTATTTAAACAGAAAGAAAAAGATCTGGTTTCAGTAAATTATTAGCAGTTCAAATAGAAGCTGTAGCTAATTTACATCAGTTTTGACATCTGCAGGAACTGGATTCACAAAGGGAAGCATCATTTTTGTGCTAAAAGCAAATTTAGCACTGAAATGGCTAGCAAAATAATTTTCGGATCTGTTGCAATGCCCTTTCTATACATCTACATGTATAAACTGTTAAGATAAGTCTGTCTCTGATGTTCTTGCATTAGTATTACATATATATATTATATATAATAATTAGACATGCCTTAAGATGCTCATTTTATTGCTTTAATCCAATTCTTATGAATTGCAGCTCCTATAAATGTTATCAATCCTAGGGTTTTCTCATATTAAAATCAGGCTGAGATATGTGCTATTGACTTTAAAGTCTCTGGGCTTCTAGCTAAAACTTTTACCAGGGAAGTATGAAAGAACAATCACAGAATTGTCAAAGTTGGAAGGGACCTCTAGAGATCATCTAGTCCATCTCCCCTACTAAAGCAGGATCCCCTAGAGCACTTTACTCAGGACTGCATCCAGATGGGTTTTGAGTATCTCCAGAGAAGGAAACTCCACAACCTCCCTGGGCAGCCTGTTTCAGGGCTTTGTCACCCTCACTGTAAAGAAGTTTCCCCTCACATTTAAATGGAACTTCCTGCGTTCCAGTTTGCGCCCATTGCCCCTTGTTCTGTCACTGGGTACTGAAAAGAGTCTGGCTCTATCCTCTTTGCACCCACAGTTTAGATACTTGTAAGCATTAATAAGGTCTCCCCTCAGCCTTCTCTTCTCCAGAATAAAGAGCCACAGCTCTCTCAGCCTTTCCTCATAAGGGAGATGCTATAAACAAGGGAGATGCAATAAAACAAGGCCGAAACTATAAATAGCAAAGTCGACAGAATAATGCCTATGTTTCTGTTTTTTAATATATCAGTAATGATTATGCTTTATAGTGGTCTATTTATTCAATGCTTTTTAATATTATTTGTGTATTTTCACCTACCACAAAGCTAAAAATGCAGCAAAAATCCCTTTGGAACTATATAAAATAACAGAAATTTGGCATTTCCTGACCATGAAAATGGTTACAAGGCCCTTTAAACACTTCAAGGGCATCTTTTACTAAGAATCTGATCAGACATCTGCAACATTTTATCCTATAGAGACTTTGCTCTATAATGCTGTCATTCTTGAGCAAGATTTTAAGTGTATATTACTAAAGGTAAAATACTCTCACCTTAAAAAAAAACTTACATCTAAATCATTATTTGACAGAAGCTTTAGATAACAAGCAAAATCAAATTAATGGAAAATATTCTGAAAAAATCTATATTTTCTTTAAATAGATAGATTTTAATTTTAATAATTTAAAATCCTATCCTGTAGAAATAAACAAGAATTAAAAAAAAAAAAATAATCACAAATTGCCTATTGCCCAGATAAAAATAGTGATCCCAGTGTCAAGTTACAGTGTCAGCTGGTACAATTTGTCATAGTTTAATGCCCAACCATAATATCTGGCAACTTTTTTTGTCCCCTACAGAACTGTCCATCTCCAATGTGAATTAGAGCTCCTCCCACATTGCTGCCCTTCAGTAGGTACTTCCACTTAGCTATTAAAGTAGTATTATGCTTCTGTGTATTTCCATCAAAGAAATATAAGCTCTTACCGTGTTGTTGGGATGGTAGTTGAGATGCAAACCACTGTCACACAGGGGAGAGGATGTGCCACTGCTTTGGTCACTGGGGGCACCTAATAAAAATATGAATTCACAAAAAAGTCTTCATTAATCTGTAAGACTATAATTCAAACATTTGTATGTCTGTATGTGTATTTCCTTCCCCCCCATTGGCTTTGTCATATCTAACATCCATTTACTTTCTCCATTCAGCCAGTTTGTCTTCTGGTTTGAGTGGAGTGCCTTTTAAAGCTGAGTGGAGGGTTAAGAAACATTCCCCTGGTGCTCCGCTTAAACGAGTTAATAATCTGCTTAGTAAAAAAAAAAAAAAACAACCAAAGTTTTTTTGCAAATTTTA
>NW_009970725.1:2235917-2243066 GCF_000747805.2 Chaetura pelagica
AAAAAAAAAAAAAAAAGCAGCTGAGAAAGAAGCTTTTGAGAGCAGGAACATCAGCAGTTAGTAAATATAATGACCTACATGTAATCTTAAAGTGAGAAACATACCACAAGGTGCAAGTGGGAAGTCTGCATGTCTTCCTCACACACCTGGTCCTGGCTGATGTTAGAGGAAAATGCAGACTGAGGTGGACCTAGACAGACCTTTATGAAAGCTCCTATGTTCTGTGTCTCTGACATCAGCTGTGCATGGATATTGCCATTCCTTTCACAAGGCAACTCCCTAAGGCTCTTATCAGTTAACCAGGAAGTCAACAGTTTGAAGTTTCTGAACTTCTTTACCTGCACAAATCTGATCCTGGAAGGTACTGAGAGAACCTTGAATGAAGAAGTGGAATTAAGCGGAGATCACACCACCTTTTTTCCCACCTGAGTCCTGGGGATGCTGGCCATGAGGAACATGATAACGTATCCTGAAAAACATTAAAAGGTCTTTCTCAGTTTTGGGCTCCACAAATATTCTAAAAACCTAGGAAAAACAGATTATGTGCTTTGTTGTGGGTTTTGTTTGTTTTGTTTGTTTGTTTTTAATTACTAATAATGAATAAAGTGAATAATAATAAAATTATAATAATTATAATTTTAGCCACGTAGATTTAATACTTCAGTGTAGATTTAATATTTCAGGACATGACAAAATAGCCAAGGTGTTTGGGTTTGGGTTTTGTTGTTTTTTTTTATCGAGGTTTTTTTGGGTTGGCAGTTGGATTTGGTGATCTTAGAGGTCTTTTCCAACTGTGACAATTTTGTGATTCCATGATCTAATGTATTCACTATACACTCATAATTCTGTTGTGTCCTGTCGCCCCATACACATGTACATAAATGTTTATTCTAATGACATCACCTCAACACCTGGTAATTATTAATGGGATGAAAATCATTTAGTTAAAACTACATGTTTACAATGTATATTTGAATTTTGCCTGTTTACACAAGACATTACTTATATGAAAATTCAACTTAATCATATCTATGATCATATCTACAAAAATGAGCATTTTAATATCCAGAGTCTAATTTCACTAGTATTTTTACAGAATACAGTTTTCAATCAGAAATGCCTATAAATGGGAAAGTGCTAAGAATTCATTAAGGAAGATCCAACACCTCTTCCTTGTTTTAGAAAAACCTTTACAAAATAGTGGTAGTGATGCTATTTTCTGGACACATGATTCTTACTGAAATGTATGTCATCACTGTAGTATATCAATAAAATTGTATCTGTCATTCCTGCAACAATTACGATTTTTTATTACCTGTATCTCCTATAAGATAAACATTACAAAAAATTAAGTATACCTTATTTTTTTTATGGTGTGATTTCTGTGTAAGATCTACAGAATTGTAAAGCTTTGCCAACATGAACTTTATTTTTATGTATATGTTCATATGTCTTTTATGTATATAAAATTTAAAAAAAGGAAGATCACTATAAGCTTCACTTCAGCTGAACAGCAAGCTTTTCATAAGTACAGTCAGTTGCTTAAAAGAGTCAAATTCTGGTAAAACATTCCACAGATTCAAACCAAATAAATGAATGATTGGCAAGGAAGACTAAGCTAGGATATTACTCTGAACAATGTCTTGAATGTTTAATGTTCTTTGTCTGCTTTCAGGAACCATTCCTCAGCTGTGATTAAACTTGTGGGAAAAGCTGAAGTGTAGCAAAAAGTTCAGATGCAAATGGTAGGCCTAGATCTGGCTGCAACAGAAATGTTAACCCTATCTTTAGACACTTTGAACTGCAGACAAAAGGCCAAAATTTGGTCCTGTCTACTCCAAATTCTGAGTTAGAAGTCTCCTTCATGTGAACCACTAAGGCTATAAATTAAGAAATAGACTATTGCCACAACTCAAAATGTATTCTAGAGAATATTCTAAGAAAAAGGAAGGACAAGAGCTGTACATAATTTAGCAACTCACACAGAGGTCTCATTTGGTTTTATGAAGCATTTTATTCTCATGGCAAAGGGATATATGAGATAAGAACTACATCCTGGTCTTCAACAGAAGAATTTGATTTAGGATGATTAGACTCATGATGTCTGATTATATTATTTAAACAGAAAGAAAAAGATCTGGTTTCAGTAAATTATTAGCAGTTCAAATAGAAGCTGTAGCTAATTTACATCAGTTTTGACATCTGCAGGAACTGGATTCACAAAGGGAAGCATCATTTTTGTGCTAAAAGCAAATTTAGCACTGAAATGGCTAGCAAAATAATTTTCGGATCTGTTGCAATGCCCTTTCTATACATCTACATGTATAAACTGTTAAGATAAGTCTGTCTCTGATGTTCTTGCATTAGTATTACATATATATTATATATAATAATTAGACATGCATTAAGATGCTCATTTTATTGCTTTAATCCAATTCTTATGAATTGCAGCTCCTATAAATGTTATCAATCCTAGGGTTTTCTCATATTAAAATCAGGCTGAGATATGTGCTATTGACTTTAAAGTCTCTGGGCTTCTAGCTAAAACTTTTACCAGGGAAGTATGAAAGAACAATCACAGAATTGTCAAAGTTGGAAGGGACCTCTAGAGATCATCTAGTCCATCTCCCCTACTAAAGCAGGATCCCCTAGAGCACTTTACTCAGGACTGCATCCAGATGGGTTTTGAGTATCTCCAGAGAAGGAAACTCCACAACCTCCCTGGGCAGCCTGTTTCAGGGCTTTGTCACCCTCACTGTAAAGAAGTTTCCCCTCACATTTAAATGGAACTTCCTGCGTTCCAGTTTGCGCCCATTGCCCCTTGTTCTGTCACTGGGTACTGAAAAGAGTCTGGCTCTATCCTCTTTGCACCCACAGTTTAGATACTTGTAAGCATTAATAAGGTCTCCCCTCAGCCTTCTCTTCTCCAGAATAAAGAGCCACAGCTCTCTCAGCCTTTCCTCATAAGGGAGATGCTATAAACAAGGGAGATGCAATAAAACAAGGCCGAAACTATAAATAGCAAAGTCGACAGAATAATGCCTATGTTTCTGTTTTTTAATATATCAGTAATGATTATGCTTTATAGTGGTCTATTTATTCAATGCTTTTTAATATTATTTGTGTATTTTCACCTACCACAAAGCTAAAAATGCAGCAAAAATCCCTTTGGAACTATATAAAATAACAGAAATTTGGCATTTCCTGACCATGAAAATGGTTACAAGGCCCTTTAAACACTTCAAGGGCATCTTTTACTAAGAATCTGATCAGACATCTGCAACATTTTATCCTATAGAGACTTTGCTCTATAATGCTGTCATTCTTGAGCAAGATTTTAAGTGTATATTACTAAAGGTAAAATACTCTCACCTTAAAAATAGGCAAAAACTTACATCTAAATCATTATTTGACAGAAGCTTTAGATAACAAGCAAAATCAAATTAATGGAAAATATTCTGAAAAAATCTATATTTTCTTTAAATAGATAGATTTTAATTTTAATAATTTAAAATCCTATCCTGTAGAAATAAACAAGAATTAAAAAAAAAAAAATAATCACAAATTGCCTATTGCCCAGATAAAAATAGTGATCCCAGTGTCAAGTTACAGTGTCAGCTGGTACAATTTGTCATAGTTTAATGCCCAACCATAATATCTGGCAACTTTTTTTGTCCCCTACAGAACTGTCCATCTCCAATGTGAATTAGAGCTCCTCCCACATTTGCCCAGATAAAAATAGTGATCCCAGTGTCAAGTTACAGTGTCAGCTGGTACAATTTGTCATAGTTTAATGCCCAACCATAATATCTGGCAACTTTTTTTGTCCCCTACAGAACTGTCCATCTCCAATGTGAATTAGAGCTCCTCCCACATTGCTGCCCTTCAGTAGGTACTTCCACTTAGCTATTAAAGTAGTATTATGCTTCTGTGTATTTCCATCAAAGAAATATAAGCTCTTACCGTGTTGTTGGGATGGTAGTTGAGATGCAAACCACTGTCACACAGGGGAGAGGATGTGCCACTGCTTTGGTCACTGGGGGCACCTAATAAAAATATGAATTCACAAAAAAGTCTTCATTAATCTGTAAGACTATAATTCAAACATTTGTATGTCTGTATGTGTATTTCCTTCCCCCCCATTGGCTTTGTCATATCTAACATCCATTTACTTTCTCCATTCAGCCAGTTTGTCTTCTGGTTTGAGTGGAGTGCCTTTTAAAGCTGAGTGGAGGGTTAAGAAACATTCCCCTGGTGCTCCGCTTAAACGAGTTAATAATCTGCTTAGTAAAAAAAAAAAAAAACAACCAAAGTTTTTTTGCAAATTTTACGTCAGAGAACAACTCAGATGCTTTTGTTACTCTCAGTGAAGTTTACAGTTTTAAGTGTTCTTGTAATAACTTAGGAAATTGCAGTGCTGCACCTCAAAAGTAACGACAGGATTCATTCAAATACATGTTTATGACTGCTGCTCAAGGTACTCTGTGGTATCACAGCCTTTCATAAAAGGAACAAATTTTTAAGAATATGATGTTATATTTTTTTCTTGTCTCACTAAAATTTAATACCTTGAAAAAAGGTAGAGATAGAATTTCAGTGAATGATTGTAAAAAAATATTATTTCATAATTTAGTTAATTTAATTTTTACTATATTAAAATCAAAGGCTAAAATTATTGAAATAAAATTTTTACTGTTTTGCTGCTTAAAAAATAAGCAACTAATTTTACCCTCTTAGGAGCAAGAAACAGAATGAAAGCAGCAGTGACAAAAGGCACAGACTGTCATGTAGATATGCTTAGACATGCTGCAACTGTCTGTAACTATGCATCCACACCTACAGTTTAATATAATTAAAGGAAGACAGCTGTGTCTATAAAACTCTCATGGGGCTAGTTGACTAAAAATCAGTTGGATTTAAACAAATCAACCGAGGATAATTTATTTTTAGGTAGACAGACACCTCCACCAAAGCCTCTGAATTTTAAATGGAAAAGTTAAGCCCTCCAAATACACACATACAAGCTCATTTTCACATTTACAAGACAAAACTGTTTCAAAATAAAATGTTAGCTGGTGCTGCCTGAAAAAAAGGGGTTTAAATACTCTGCATCAGGATGTGAGCTACTGTAAAATAATGTAATTCCACTGTTTTACCTGCAACTTTGCTGATTCACACTACTTAAATGTCTGGTGATCTGTTTTGCAAGCAAATTATTTTTTTGCTTGAGGTAAATATTACTACAAGACCTGGCAATACAAACAGCTCATATTCAGGCAGCAATGGTGACCAAAGAAGCTGCTGCCAATCCACATTAAGCTCAGAAGTTGCAAGAGTTCATGAGCATTGAATTCAATTTTTTTTTTGGCCAAGTAATAAAGGCTTACATGCACAATCTTCATTCAATGGTAGCTTGAGAAAAGCAGGTGCTCTTTTCAGAAAGGACACAGTTAGGGTCACTTCTTCCCCTGCATTGCGAAGGACCTGAACCTGGAAGAGAAATGCAGACAGGACACTTTGAAGTAAATTTATGACCAAAATACATCAGCAAATGTAAGCAATGCCACACAGCTTTCACATACCAGAATATAACTGCTTAACAATGTATTGCAAAGAGAAAGCAAGATGTAAAGCTTAGTATATGCTTGTCTCTTTTGTTTCTAGTCACATATGCATGTAAGGGAGGGTAAGGGGCATTGGTTCATATAATAGCACTGGCTTTGCACCGTGCTATTACACAACTGGCTCCCTGACACTCTTCAACTGTGCACCTCCTTTTAGATCTGCCATCATCTACATTGGCATGTATGTTTGTATTAAAAAAATAATAACATATTTTTCCCCCTGAGGTTGCCTCATAAATCTCCAACCAAAACAAGAGTAGTAGTTTCCACAGCTGTGCCATAATCCTATGAGTAAGTATTTCCAACAGCCAGAGTTAAATTTAGCTGATGTGATCCAGCATGGATGAAATACCTAGTTACATGCATGTATATAACATTATGTAAGGAGGCTTTCACATGGAATCACTGCATTACAGTAAAATAACTTAAATCAATTCATGAAGAAAAAATGTCAACTGTGCCTTTAAACACCATACTTCCTACTCCACAGTGGTTGCTACAGAGGAGTAACAACATGATGACAGAGTATTTGATTTAGTATCTGAAATCCACTCTGAAATTTAAGCACTTCATTGTTCAAAATAGCACAGTGGCTGACGTGGCACAGTTAGCAGTGTAGTGTGTATTTATATGCAAACAAATACAGGTGCATCACAACAAATTTAATCAACTTAAACTATATGCCAAAAACTTAAATCTGTAATATGAGCCTTTTCAATAAGCAATTGCCAGTTCTGGTATGTTTTATACCACAGAATTCTTAAGTAGTACCTATTTCAAAGAAAGAAGATGACTTGCAACCTGCAGAACAGTAGATAAAGACTGTGAAGTCCTGAATTCCACCAAAGGAACCATACTGTATCCTCAGCTTTCATAGAAAATATGTCCTTCTCCTCTCTTAAGTAGCAGTCACACAGTTCAGAATAGTCATAATCAAAGTAGAAACTCACAGGCAGACATTCTCTATTGAAATGACAGATGTGGACAAAAAAAGTGCAGGAAATACACAGGTACCCTTTGCTTTTAAAAAAAAAAATTCTTCATAGTCAGGAATGGGAAAAAAATAAGCAGAGAAGTTACAGTATAACCAACTCTAATTTATAAAGTCACCTTTTAAGATATCTAAGAGCAAGTTGAAAGCATTTGTGGAGGAAGCTGAGACAGTAACCTCTGCTCCTGAAACTTTCTTATTCCAAGAGTAAAACCAGCCACGAGTCTACATTATTTAATTTGTTAATATGCTGTTGTGAAGGACCAGGTATTTCCTTACACGAACATGAAATGTCCTTTGAGTCAGCCGACAAAACTGACTTAAAACGGTGTCTCCACGCGGCACTGAACCCCCTCTGTGTGTATGGGGGGGGGAGCAGCTGCTGCAGGGGAGGAGCCGTGGCCGGAAGCAGGGGCAGGACTAGGTCCCGTCTGATTGGCTGAAAAGCCCGGAAATGCAAAACTGGCGCCGAAGAACCCCATGAGAGAGGCAGCGCGACACGCCCCTCTCTCTCTCTCTCTCTCTCGCTCTCTC
>NW_009970725.1:2243326-2333753 GCF_000747805.2 Chaetura pelagica
CAAAGTCCCGGAGCCGCTTCTCTCGGGGAGGGGGGGCGACATGCGCTTGGAGTGCCCGCAGCTTCTTTGCTACCCAGCTCATCCTACCTGCGCCGCCGTGTGGTGAGACAATTCCGGCTACCCCAGCTTATAGGGGAAAATATAATCCAGCCATTCGGGCATACCCCTCCCCTCTCCTTCCAGCACGTGAATAAGATGTGTAACTAAGGTGTACCCATATATGTTTAATGTGTTATAACCACTCCTTTTGAACCTCCTGCCCCAAATTGCTTTGTTTTCCCCACAATAAACCTTGCTGTTGTTAGAAATATAAGTAAGCACTGAGCGAGTTATTCACTCAAAAAAGTCAGGACATAAGTTCCTGTATCCTCTGTGTGAGGCGATACCCACGTGTGGATCTCTCAGCAAATCCTGATAAGTTAATACACTCCAATAAGGAGATATAATAGGTCACGGATCGTGACAGCTGTTCTGCAAAGTCTAGGAGCTGACATAAGTAGCCTACTGTGACCTTCTTCTCTAACCTCTTTCTCTCTTTCTTTCAAACCTTTCTATCTCACAGGATGAAGAATTTAAGCTGCTACACGTTTTAGTTCAAATCACTTATTTCACTGGAGTGTATTTTGGAATGTATGAAGCATATAATCCACAAAGTGACAGATTCTGATGTGCCGAATAAAGACTAGAGAGAGATAAAAGATTAAAAAAAGAAAACTACTAGGTATGATTACAACAAAGAGATGAGCTATCAATCCTATTTTACTTACTTTTCAATCATTAACAAAGCCATTCTGGGAAAGTGGGTTAGCTGAAGAAAATGGGATTTTTAATTAAATTTTTATTTGTCTTTCTGTAGCTTTCAGTTGAAAGCTTTACTGTTATTTTACAATTTTTGTCTTTATTTTACATAAGAAATGAAAAATTACTGAACTGTTTTAAATCAAGTATGCCTTATAGAATACACTTACTTTGTGTCCTCATTCAACGTGTACACCATTCCATACTACTATCCCTCTGTGCAGAGAGAAAATGAGGTACCTCAGGAAACCTACACTTACCAGGGAATGTTTTTAGTCATATGCCACAGAACAGCTCCTGTTCATTAATGGGAAATTAACTGATAACTTCTACAAAAAGAGAAAAAAATCAGAAGTGATGTCCCTGATTGTTATGGAGAGTTGTGTCTGCAAAAACCAACAACTTGAAAAGAGGGAGTCAAACACTCTGTCTAGCAGATATGATACAGTTTCAATTTCTAGAGTTTTACAAATGTAAGTAGAATTCTACCAATTGTCAGAGATACTGGCATATGAATAATTTCTCTCTTCCTTATTGCCTAACATCAGTTTAGGTCAAAATTTTATAGAACTATTTCGGTAAAACAAGGACTGCATGAATGTACATGTTTTGTATGTTCAGGCTTGGAAAAGGTACACTAATGAAAAATAAATGCATCTTTGCCCCTGTACTAAGCCCTGGTGAGGCCACATCTTGAGTACTGTGTTCAGTTCTGATCACCACAATATAGGAAAGACCTTGAGGTCCTGAAGCATGTCCGGAGAAGAGCAGCAAGGCTGGTGAGGGGTTTGGAGGGCATGTCATACGAGGAGCAGCTGATGGAACTGGGGTTGTTTATTCTGAAGAAGAGAAGGCTCAGGAAAGATCTTTCTGCTCTCTACAACTGCCTGAAGCGGGGTTGTAGAGGCTGGTGGTGGTCTCTTCTCCCAAGTAACTAGCAATAGGGCAAGAGGAAAGGGGTTTAAGTTGTGCCAGGGGAGGCTGAGTTTGGATACTAGAAAAAAGTTCTTCACAGAAAGAGTGATGAGGCATTGGAATGGGATGCCCAGGGAGGTGGTGGAGTCACCATCCTTGGAGGTGTTCAAGAAGCGTTTAGATGTGGCACTTCAGGATATAGTTTAGTGGTTGTAGTAGTTGGATTATGATTGGACTCGATGATCTTGAAGATCTTTTCTTACCTTAATGATTTTATTATTCTATGATTCTAAGTATATCCATGTGGACATGAGTAATTAATTGGGAGTGTATTCCACTACTAAAGCAGTAATGAGTTTTACCACTCAATTCAATTCATGAACATACTGAAGAAAAAAGTTGTCAATCATGATATAATTTTTAGATAAAGACATGGATAGATATCTGCACAGCTATCCTGCTCTCTTTGAATAAAGCTCTCTCACATTTATTGTATATGCATTGCCAATAGCTTGTCAATCAAACACTATCACGAACAACCTATGTGTTGGCTATTTCTAGTAGTGATAATTCAGGAAATATTTCAAGGTTACTGTAAAATATACAAGGAAAGTAGATAATCTAAATCTAAATCTAAATACATCGTTTTCAGAATTACAGCATGTTTTCTGAATTATAAGGAAAACTTAAAGCTAGTTCTAGGTTGATCAGAATAAGTAACTATTATTTTCTATGTCCTGCAAACAATGAAGCTCTGAAGAATTTGCAGTCACTTAGAAGACTTCCTAAATTTTTCACATTTTGCCATGTCTACTTCTATATTTTGATATAATTGTGTTAAATTCCTTAAATCCCTGATACACAAGTCCATAAAATCCAAAAGGGCAAATTTTGGTTTGTTTGATTTTTTTCCTCATTCAAGGTTAAGGTACATTTTAAATAGGAAAAACAGTGAACTGTGATCCTGATTCACCAAAGGTTTATCAGTGGCATTAAAGTGGCATAGCACTTCTTCAGTACATTAAAAAAAAAAAAAAAGGTCACTGGAAATAGCAGGCTAATTGTATTACACCCCCACTTATCCTATGGAACTGTGTCTGAATGTTTGACAAATATTTTTTACTAGGGATAGTCCATGCAATTGGTGATGGATCAATGATTCTCATGACAATCCCAACCCTCACAAAAATATTCCACAGCTGGGTAGAATACAAATAACATTTAATGTCTTTTTTTAAATTAGCTTTTTACTTGATGAGTGACTGGTCCACAATTACTTGCTTTTAAAAAAAAATAAAAAGTGGCTATTTTAAGAATCAATGCTCTTATAATAACTGCAATCAAATTATGGAAGACAATGCCAGCCACTAATAACAATTCCTATAAATCCTGGAATACAATTAGAGCCTCATCTCCACTGTGTATAAATGGTAAAAAGATTTTCAATATTAATTAAATGCAAGTGTACAAGTAAGAGTGAGACAGGCAAAAATAATAGTTGCACTTTTCTGAAGTAGTAGTAATGTGAAATAATGAAGAGCCAGTGTTTCTAGAATGACCTTGTCTATATTGCCCTGAAATTACTGTAATGACTGTAAGGGAACCATTTGAATTTTTTGGTGATATGTGATATTGCTGAATAAAATCTCTAAATACTAATAATATTAGTCTGAACATTTAATGATGTCTACAATGCCTTCTAATTTTATAAAACCTTTTAAAGTACCAGTTCAAGAAAACACTTGAGCATATGCTGAAGTCTCTCTTAATATATTTAGGAAAGCACTCAAGTGTGAAGTCTCTCAAACTTCAGTAAATATTCTTTCCTGAAAAAGTCTTTAAATCTCCTCTTAAATTACCAATGAACTGTACCCATCAGCAAAGTGGTAAGGATTTAAAACAGAATACTTCTAGTCCCTAAGATCTGTGTTCTCCTTCTCATAAGCACAAATTATTAGTATTAAAATATATATATATATAGATATAAAAATAAAACCTCAAAAGAACTACAGAATTTTTGCATTGAAATTACATCTGCATATGTAGAGTTTTTGATTCCTATGATCTAATACTTGTCACAGAATTTGCCAGCAATGAAAGTTAATCAGCAAATGTAATAGTAAAAACTATAACACTTTTTTTTTTTTTCTTCAGAAAATTTCTCTTAGTGATATATGGAGCGAACTAGAACACCATTTTATGACAGTGATTCCAAATCAGGCTGTACAACTCTAGATATATTTCAGAACTTAGTCTGACACTACGACAGTAGTAGATTTTATTTTTTGCTGCCTGGTTCCAGAACCTGTGTTAGGTATTTAGATGCAAATGGGCTCCCAGTAGAACTGGGAGCTTCTTCAAACAAGGAAAAAGGAAATACAGGGTAGAATGGTGCACATGCCAAGGATGCAGGAAGATGTGCCCTCCTATTCAGAGCCCTCTTCTGCATCTATCTTGCTACTGGCACCTTTTTACAAAAGTGCAGGGTGATGCAGTAAGAACTCTACTGAGCTTACCTGTAAGCAAGTATTTTGAAAAGTGGGATAAAGGTTTATTGCTTCTCAAGATGACACGGGAACTGAACTAAGGTAGCACTTACTCCGTGAATGTTCTAGCTACTAAGTTACTAAACAAAATATCATTTCAGAGCAACATAAACTGAGATTCCGGGTTTGATGAATTTTGACAAGTGACATCAGACTGCCCACTTAGAAACAAAACTATTCTTCATTGCAAGTGACAGCACTCGTTTAGACCATCAGGTGGTTTCTCCTCAGATGGACAATGTCATACCAATCACCTTATAGACTCCTGTATATGCATTATTAGTGACTCACCTTCAAAAATAGACAGATTTAATCATGTTGCAAGCCTACATGCAAAATAGGCCATTTGTATTAGCTGACACTTAAGAGACTTCTACAGCTTTTCCTCCATAGGAAATGACTAAAATAATCAGATGTAAGCAACATGAATAAGTGTAATGAGTAGGTAGAAGGAATAGATTAATTTCACAAATAATTTATTGGAAATACAATTAACTCACACAAAAAAAATCCATCAGGAAATAAAGGACCAAATACAGGTTGCAGAGAGCACACAGACTCCTGTAAGTTCTTTTTTTAATGTAGTTCCAAAGTAAAAAGAAAATATTTTCACTCAACTTAGAAAAAATAGTCTGTTTCTTTTAAGTCTAACAGTTGTGGAATTAAGTACTTACAAGTTTATCTAAAAGATCTGATGACAGCTTCCTGGAAATCTTTAAACTTACTTTTGCTTCACAATCAAATAAAAGTGTGTAGTAAACTTTCAATGACAACAGCAATAGCCTGCATTCATTGCTTAGTTGCATCTTTTAAAAAGTAATACAACAGTGCCCCAGCAAAAGATACCAATTCAAACACCTCAGGAAAAAAATATTCTGAAAGTAAATTCTGTCAGGAAAAGTCTACAGCATTTTCTTTTTCTTCTTTCATTAATCTTATTAGCATCATTAATAAATATCACCCATAAAAATATTGCTGTAAGTGCTTAATTTGCATTCTTAGGTCTTGTACCCTAATTTTAAATCCTTTTCACTTAAATTTGCACTTACTGGCCATTCCAGTTCATAGTTAATCATTAGGAGGCCATTACTCCAATATAGAAACTATGAAAAGCAAGGAATTGTAACTTGTTACAAGTTTAAGTCTATCAAAACTGGGAACATCATACTCTGGAGTCCTTGACAGTAACACAAATGTTGATTTACATTCCAAACAACAGGTCTCATTAACATGTCCCAACCTATATTCCATGGACTACTATTGGTCTGGGACTGTGATCTATAGAAGAAATAAAGACACGAAGAAACATTTACTAGCCACTCTAAATGATACGCAGTTACTCACAACAAGAAAATACCTATGAAAGCACTAAAAAATTCAAAGAACAAGAAGACTCCAATTCAAAATCTTTCCAAGTTGCATGAGTTTTTCAGTGTATTTAAATGTAGTGAGTACCTGCCAGAATTCAGAACTTCCTATCTTTGTTTTCACATTACCTTCTCTGTGTATGGCTCTACTTGTCTAAGACTACTCAGTCACACTTCACAACCTGTGTAATTATACAGTACTAAGAAGCCCTTTACTTTAAACTCTCACAGCTGTTCAATTTTTTGATAGTTATTTTATATTCAGCTGCTTGCCATCTACTATCCTTCTGAGCTAACTCATGTTTTGTAACTAAATATTTAATGAGTTCCAAAACAGCTGGCTAAGAGAAACATGGTAAATCCTTTAATAATACTGAAAATATTAGAAATACCGGTAGAACTGTTCCTAGTGAGGATGAAACAAAACAGTGTTCGTTCCACGATTTTTTTAAACATACTAAATAGGAAACTTGAATTCTTTTGAACAACACAAAACTTTAAGACAGTTTTCTAATTGTACATTACAACTCTACAACACTGATAAAATCATCATCATGTGTTTAGGTAAGCTACTCAACACTATCATTAGTCAAATATTATAAATCCAGAAGCCTGACTCTGGTTTCAACTAGTAGCATTAACATGTATATTTCAACTTCTACCAATACTACACACTTTCCTTACAATTGTACATATTTGGGTAAATCTTTCACTGGTATGATAGCTCAAAAATGTACAGAGGAACCAGATTTTATTTAGGAGCGATTTCACTGTCCAAATCAAATACAGACCAAAGCCACCTGGGGAGAAAGGGTGCAATCCTCTCAATAAACAAAACAAACTGCTACTGAAA
This sequence comes from Chaetura pelagica, assembly GCF_000747805.2. Taxonomy (NCBI): domain Eukaryota; kingdom Metazoa; phylum Chordata; class Aves; order Apodiformes; family Apodidae; genus Chaetura; species Chaetura pelagica. Next base: position 2,249,806 of record NW_009970725.1, read on the forward strand.
CAGAAGCAGTATTTACACAACTGTTACAATTGCCTCTACCTATTTCTACACAGCTTTGCCACAAGGTTGAACAGCATCCTGTGTGCACTGGTATGCACAACCACGGATAGGCTATTCTGTCATTCTACAGAGGATTTCTTATTTAAGACACAATGACTTCTTCAAAATCACAAACTGACTGTGACAGTGAGCTATGCTGAGATTCTGGTGGGATTTTTTTGTTTGTTTGTTTCAAATATATATTGTGTAGAATATTAAAACAAAAGCTGTCAGCACATTTAGAACACTAAACAACGTCCAGAGGCTTTGCACATTTACCTTCAATGATCCATAACATAAAAATTCAAAGATTTTTTTTTCTTTTAAGCATTCTATTATACGGAAAATATGTAGACATTCCTCCTACTTATCATATCTGCACACCTCTGTGAAATCAACCTTAACTACCCATGGAAATAGTATCATTTCAGTGAGTTTTAGTCCAACAGCATATAGAGTGGTAAGAATAAGCCAGAATAAGAATTTGCCAATTCTCTTCAGGCTACCAACCAATCCTTGGCATTGCTATTCTCTAACAAGAATTTCAGATAGCAAAAGATGGATAAAACGATCTCTAAATTAGAGAAACTTAATAAGAGGTATTATCTTGGACTTAAAAAAATATATATATTTAGGGTACAGTATAGTATAATACACACCATAGTAAATATTCCATTACAGATTTCCCTGACACATCTTTAAGGAAGTGTTTGATTACCATCCAATAACCTGCAAAAAGACAGGTTATACTGGAATGACATTTTCTGTTCATTAGAGCTGCCACAATAATACTCAGTGACAGACACTCAGAGCTACAGTCATGAAATTTGTAAAAAACTACATGGGAAAATCAAGGCAAGAAGTAATATCATTATCTCTAAGATATAATAGTAAGAGTTTGCTTGTGGCCCACAGGGATAGAATACATGCATGAAAAAACACTCCCTATTCTAGAAAAAAAATTAGTATATGAGCTGATCAACACTACATCAGAACACAGCACATTCCATCAGATAATTTCAAACTGAATTGAAGAAAAATGTTGTGTATGGCCTCTCAATATCAATGGCCATATTTCATTAATTAGTCAGGAAAACCTTTGAAAAATGATATAGTCACTTAGGAGTCTTCATCCCCTGTACTAAATTAACATAAATTACTCAACATTATGAAAACGACTAAACACATTATCCATATTACATGTAGAGAAATAAAATAACATCATTAAATATATCAGAATCCCTTACTCCTTCAGTCAAACTGTTGTCACATTTCAAATTTACCAGAAGAGGTGCTCTCACAGTTGAGCTCTTGTCACAGTTTGACTCAGGGTTGGGAACTAAACCACTGACAACAATGCTCTTGATCCCCTCCCATCCAGGGAGGACTCCATCTATCCATCTCCTTTGGCCTCTAGGCCTGTGCATTCCTGACCCCATCACTCTCCCCTCAGCTCCCGTCTGCTCTGCCACTCTCTCTGGCACCTCCGGGACATTTTGGAACTGCTCACAGCTCAGGAGGTGCCCTGGGAGTTGCTGGGAGTTGCAGAACGTGATAGGGGTTTTGCACATTCCTGCACATATTTTTCTATAATTGTACATATTTTCCTTTATTGTTAGTATTTAATTAAAGCTGTCCAGTTTAGTCTTCAATCCAGAAAGTCTCTCTCCTTATTTTCTCTCCCTGGATGGTAGAGAGGTAGATGTGGTTTGTCTTGATTTCAGTAAAGCATTTGACACTGTCTCCCACAGCATCCTTGTAGCTAAAATGAGGAAGTGTGGTCTTGATTATCAGGCAGTGAGATGGATTGTGAACTGGTTGAAAGGAAGAAGTCAGAGAGTTGTGGTCAATGGGACAGAATCTAGTTGGAGGTCTGTGACTAGTGGAGTCCCTCAGGGGTTGGTACTGGGACTGGTACTGTTCAGTATTTTCATCAACGACCTGGATGAGAGAACAGAATGTGCCCTCAGCAAGTTTGCTGATGACACTAAACTGGGAGGAGTGGCTGACACACCAGAAGGCTGTGCTGCCATTCAGAGAGACTTAGACAGGCTGGAGAGTTGGGTGGGGAGAAACTTCGTGAAATTCAACAAGGGCAAGTGTAGAGTCTTGCATCTGGGGAAGAACAACCCCAGGTACCAGTACAGGTTGGGGGCTGACCTGCTGGAGAGTAGTGTAGGAGAAAGGGTCCTGGGGAGAGAGGTTCTCCTCCCCCTCTATTCTGCATTGGTGAGGCCGCATCTGGAGTATTGTGTCCAGTTCTGGGCCCCTCAGTTCAAGAAGGACAGGGAACTGCTTGAAAGAGTCCAGTGCAGAGCCACAAAGATGATGAAGGGAGTGGAACATCTCCCTTATGAGGAAAGGCTGAGGGAGCTGGGTCTCTTTAGCTTGGAGAAGAGGAGACTGAGGGGTGACCTCATCAATGTTTACAAATATGTAAGGGGTGAGTGTCAGGATGATGGAGCCAGGCTTTTTTCAGTGATGTCCAGTGATAGGACAAGGGGCAATGGGTCAAAACTGGAACACAGGAGGTTCCACATCAACATCAGAAAAAACTTCTTTACTATGAGGGTGACAGAGCACTGGAACAGGCTGCCCAGGGAGGTTGTGGAGTCTCCTTCGCTGGAGACATTCAAAAGCCACCTGGACACGTTCCTGTGTGATGTGCTCTAGGTGATCCTGCTCTGGCAGGGGAGTTGGACTAGATGATATTTCGAGGTCCCTTCCAACCCCTAGGATTGATTCTGTGATTCTGTGATCAGTCCACTAGCTGGAAAACTTCTGTGCTGCTTAAAAGAGTTCACCAAAGGGGAAAAAAAAAAAAAAATAGTAAAAAGATAATTGGCTTCATCCTGGCTCAAACCAGGACAGCTCTATATGTTTACTAAACAAGTACAGTTTTTATGTATGTAATTTGTGAAATGATTACTAGTATTCAAAATGCATATACATTATTCGATTGTATGTCAGCTATGGTTCCCTTTCCTAATGCTTGAAGAGTGAAAGTCATTAAGTAGACACAGCATTTCAAAGTGCATTCTTAATTTTAAAAATCTTTCATTAATGGAGATAAGGAGTCAGGTTGTTGAAAACATTACTTGAATACTTTGTCAGGCTAAGCAGAGCGCCAGTTCTGGGGGAAAAAAGACCAGACCCAGAATAAGAATTTGCTCACACTAATCCTGTTGCAAAGCTGGGGTCAAACACACAGCAGCAAATTTCACATTTACATATTCAATATAAAATTTGCTGTTGGCAAATATGACCTTAACATTTACTTTTCATGAACAGCCACACTAATCAAGCCCCAGCATACAAATGCTCATGAAAAATGAATAAAAAATGGTCCTAAAGAGTTCGAAATAAATTTTTTATTCTAAATTTTAATAAATATTAATGTACAAGCCTTTTCCTATTTGTTCAGTTCTAAGTGTTATCAACCTCACAATGACGAGAAGAATAATTATTGGACAAATTTCTATTTGAAATAATGTTTTAGATCCATATATGCTGTTAACTCTGCTAAGCTTCTCAGCAGCTTGGGACCTAATCTCTGAGAAAGATATTGTAATACGTCATGGAATGTGCTCAGCAAGAAAAGTTTTCAGCTGAGGAAACACATAAGGACATACTTGCATGCCATTTAGTGTAACGGCAGCCTTTCTGCTGCAGAACTGTACTGTATCTTGCAGAAGTTGAGAAAATGACCTTGTTCATCCTGAGTATTTGTAAAAAAGAAAGTAACCAATTTAGTAAAATCCTTAAATTCCTGCTTTCAGGCAAATACAAACTTGTTTTGCTGGACTGGGATACCACATAGTTATCCTGTAATATGAAATTTTCACAAATAATATTGGCTCAACAGTTTCAAGATCATTTTCATCAGCATCTCAATTTTAAGGGTGTTGGCAAAACTGACTTTGGAAGTATGCAGACTGGATATTAATATCTATTTCAGCATAATGATGAAAATGTGCTGAATTACAGGCTTAATCAGTTTCTAGCATAAGATCCTCATAACTTTCAAAGGCAAGCATAACTCTGATATATTCAAGATCAGGCTACTTCTCGCAACCCTTATTTTACCTTTTGTTATTTTCCTAATTAGGCAATAACCCCACAGAATTCCATTCTTGCCAGCAGTCAATTACCATTTGAGACTATAAATATTAAAAAAACCCCATAATTTAGAGACTGTTACATGGAGAGGATGTGTTTCTTGAAGGAAAAATTGTCAGAATATCACAAATTAATGCACAAGCTACAAGGCCTCACTTTTAGGAAGTCTAGGCCCCTCAAACCTCAATAATTCTGGTTTTTGCAATTTTCTATGTTCTGTCAGGGTCTACAAAAATTCAGAAAATAAGCAAAACACTGCTGATGCCATGTAACTCAAAGCTATCTAAGGAATATCTATACAGAAAGATTGTTTTAAAAAGCACACTCTCATTTGGGTAACACTTTCCTATTGTCATATAAAAATGTTGGTTTTGACACCTTCTGGGATATTAAAAGCTGTAGTTGTAGCAGTAAAAGTAAAAATGTAAATGTCTTGGTATTGCCAAATTCCAAAGCTCCCTGCATTTCAACTGGAAAAAAAATGCTTTATCTCACAGATTTGTTATTGTTGCCATTGTTGTGCAGATTATTTATTTTACTCTAAACCTCACCTTTGGCTGATGGAAGGATGCTTTATACAGTCTGTAAAACACTGCAATCTTTCAGGGTGAAAGAATTTAAATAAAATTATTTTATCTGTTAGCATTCATTACATAAATGTTAGCTCTCACCAACACTTCTCTCTGCAACCAGTGATTCAGAAATAATACATTATGATCTGAAGTACACAGGGGATTTTGAATGTGCGTTACATTAGATTTTTCATGTTGATACGACTGAGTAAAAGACGTCAAAAACGCCTTTAAGACAAATGAGATATGGTGAAGATTTTGTGAAGCACGTCATTATACTCAGAATAGTACAAGAAGGGAAGGTTTTTCTGTATTTCAGGGAACCTAGAAATATCCTCAGTACTTTCTACTGCACACCAACATGTTAAAATATGGGATTTTTTTGATGTAGAGCATTCCCTTGAACTTTTCTTTTTAATGGGTCAGCATAATTAGAACCTTTGAAATATTCTGAATCAGTACTGGCTTGACAAGGGTATGTGAAGTGGAATAGAGTACATTTGCTAGACCTCCTTTAAAGATCTTTCATTATCCTTGCAATGTCATTTCAGCCTGAGCACTATTTCCCATTTTGCTCAGAAAAGTACTAACAGTACTGGGAGGAAACAACTCCTGCAGGTCTCTGCTCTAAAATCTAAAGAATGGGTAGCCTTTGTAATTTTTAATGAAGAGTCTCTTCCCTTCGCAACCACATCTGTACCAAAGTTTTTCTTGTGATCTGTGAATCTTTTACTGGTCACAGTCTTGCAAAACAGCTAATAGAGAAATAGGTAGTACCAAACTGAACTTGTAGAAAGACACCAATGTTATGAGAACAACACTAAATAAAAAATACATATCTAGAAATAGGCCCAGTGCTCATAAACAGATACCAAAACACCAGTACCATACTGTACCATACTAGAGGTTCGAGAAGTATGGGGTGGGCCATCTGGAAACCTCCATGTATCTGGCTGGAACAGTCCAACACTGGATACTATTGAAAAATTTATACAGTCCATTCTCCTTTCCTCTTCCTCCTCCACCGAACAAACTGTCAAAAGACAAAGACCCATTGTAGAGGGGGAAAAAAAAAAAAAAAAAAAAAAAAAGGACCTAAAATATGTACAGGCGTTAAATTACTCCTGGATAAAAAGTTCCTGGTAGTCATCTGATTTTACTGTAGCCAGAATGATGACAATTCTGACAAGTTAAATCAGATACTGTAACTGCCGTAAAAACATAAGAGGACTCTATGTGTGTGTACATTTGCACTTCCTTGAGCACAGCTTGTACGTATGACTTCTTCTGGCTAGATAAATCAGTATATATGCTCTGTTTTGTCCAATGTGTTTTGTGTTAGGACCTTGTCAGGACATAAGAAATAAAGATGTAGGCTTTTAGAGGTGAACATTTGCTTTCAGTCTATACCACATAGTTGTTATGTATTTAAAAAAAACACCGCTGTTGCCACTTGGACAGAAATCTCTAGTCCATATGAGTAAAATTCTTTCTAAATGCTGGAAAAGGAAGATAATTTTCATGCCTATACAAGGTTTTGGTTTTCCTACATTAAATTAGAGTGCTTTCCTCTGCCCTTCAGAGGCTTTTGATGCTCTCTATGCTATTCTAGTCTAGTCTCACTAGATTATTATGGAGTAGTTAGATCAAGGAAAACAAAAAATTGAGAACACCTAGCCAAAGTGTACTGTGTTTTTTCAAATATGAACCATACAGAAACAGATTTTAAATAACTGGGACTCTGGTGCTTCACCAGAGAGGCAACCTGTTTTTCTTGGTTTTTTTGTTTTGTTTTGTTTTGGTTTGGTTTTGTTTTTGTTTTTTACTATTGTACAGCATTTCATCCATGCACAGCAAAATAAAAATAGAGCCCTTGTACCAAAGTCAAAGAGAAGAATAGCTCCACAACTGGAAGATGTTTTGCAGAATGAAAACTTTTTTAAAAACACACACATACAAACAAAAAAAAATATTTCTATTTGCTTAAGGAAGCACATAAACTCTAGTCCTTCCAGTAAAATATCAATGTAAACAAGGTCACAAACAAAGAATGACTTAATGTACATATTTTAAATCTGCTGCTCAATTGTCGGTTTTCTTTGCAGCTCAGGCTTCTGGCAGTAACAGAACTGCACGACAAAGGAGGAACCAATGGCAGTGATTGGAAGGATGTTGCACCGTAACTGGTGATTCAACCTTTCACTCTATCCCACTAAAAGTTAATGGATTTTTGCTTTGAGGACTTTACTATGTAATGAATAAATAATAATATTAATCATACAGACTTGGTATTAGTCATGCTGACATATTTTATCCCCTTCTATTAAAACTTAGTAGATTTGATGGGTAGTTTTAAAAGAGGAAATCTTAATAAAATAACTAATACACCTACAGGTACCTTGAGAAAAAAAACAACAAACATAAATTAGGAGGACAAGCAATGTATGAACACATTTTAAAAGTCTAACATCATAGTGCTTGAATAGATTCAAGCCTTTACTGAGCTATTTAAGTACTAAAAAACACATAGCTAAATAGAACAGTATAGAAAATCAGCTTAATACATGTTAAGGATACTACTCCAGTATATATTTCATCCAAGGAACTTCCACCACACAGAACAGTAAAGTATTTGCACCTGCTAGTTTCTTTTGCATTTGATACAACCCTTGTTTCAAATCAGTCCTGAAATATTTGACAGCTCCAAATTTCATGAACAATAAGCACTTTGTAATACATTGTAAGAGATGGTTTTATTACTCACACCAGGGTAGCTAAGTTGACATTAGCACATTTTTTATTCCTCAAGTCTCAAATAGAAAACGGCAGCTGTATGAAAAAAATGTAATAACTTGGCCTCTTTTTCCTAAGAAAATACTGGATTTACAAAAAAATTAATTTTAACTTTTAAAGTAAAAGTTACAAATTGCTGCTTCAATATTGAATGTTGCTATTCAATCTAGAGGTGAAAGGATTAAATGGGTATGCTATGAGTTACACAGTAGAGGATCTTTGCCACATAATAGGAGGAGGTGGCAATCTGCATCTGCAAGTTGCTGTTTTCACTGTTACCAAACAGAACTATATTAATGTAGAGACCCTTTGCATAACAAATTCTGAAGTACTTAATTTAATTTAGTGAGCTAAAGCTGTTAATAGTCTAGGTCTCCATTTCACAGTTAAGGAAACAAAGTTAACATAAAAATATAATTTACCAAAAGGCACACCTGCAAAGTCAAGAGGGAGTGAGATTTCAGATCATTTGGTTTTCAGTCCTGTCTTACAAAATACAGTATGCTTGTTCTTCTGCTTAAAAACTTTTAGGAAAAAAACACATTACCAGAACTATTCATAAACCAGTTTTAATGAAATGACAGTTTTAAACAAAGAATTGGACTAAGAGCTTCATCTGCTGCACATGCTTGCAGTTAAGGAATCTACAAGAAAGCTGTGGAGGGACATTTTATGGGGCATGCAGCGACAGCACAAGAGGAAATGGATTTAAACTGGAAGAGGATAGATTTAGATTAGATATTAGGAAGAAGTTCTTCACTAAGAGGGTGGTGAAACACTGGAACAGGTTGCCCAGGGACGTTGTGGATGCCTCATTCCTGGAAATTTTCAGGCCACACTGGATGGGACTTGGAGCACTTGATCTACTGGAAGGTGTACTTGCTTATGGCAGGATGGTTGTAACTAGAAGTTCTTTAAGGTTCCTTCCAACCCAAATCACTCCATGATTCTATGAATGTCAGCTACTCTGTGTACTGTCAGCTTCACTTAACATATATGAGGAGTCAGGGAGAGCTAGCACAGTTATAGCCCTGCTATGAATGTACAGAAGAGAGGAAAGCAAAAGATAATTCTGCTGGAGAAAAGATGCCTTTTACAAAACACAGCTGAACCAAAAACATGGTGCTAGATATTATAGCTAGCTCTACATAAAATCTACCAAAGTCTAAATATCTATCCTGTCTTGATACCTACCAACCTCTACATGAGCCTTTCCTTAGGGTTTTCAGGGAATGTAAGAAGGCCATGGTAACTGACACATAGAAGCTATAATTTTTCATTAGAAACATATCCTGAATTTTACCCAAACACAAGAAAGAAGAAATTACTTCATAGTCCTATTAATTTAATTGCATTTTTATTTCCTAAGAGAAAAACTGACACTAAGGTCCAAAGAAACCCCAGTGATACGTAATCATAGCTCCTGATATCATCTAGGAAATTTTATTCACATTAAATTCAGAGACATAAATATATCAGTGTTCATTTGACCTAAATTCTTCCTTTCTCATGGGCCCCAGAAGTTTTGGTGCACAATCACCTTGGAAACAGTACCAGCAGTAAATTCAACACAAGTTTTTCTGGCAGTATACAGCTGAGTTGAATCATACTCCCCTACTTCAAGCCACTCAGTAGCAGCTCAAGGGAAGTAGCTCACGGCAGGGCCTTTCATTCTCTTCCAAAATTTTGGCCATTGTTAGTGAACAGAACCACCAAAAAATTCCACATGTGTCTCAAGAACATTATTTTAGTGATTTGGTTTATCTTTGGACAATAAATGGAAGTAAGAGCTACAGATACATTAGTTTCCAGACTACAGACGTATTAAGTCTCCAGCCTTATGAATAAACATATCCATTGTGAGTCCTTAAAAGACTAGGTGTGTGGATTTACAAATTATGTATTGTTTGACCAAATTACTCAGCTAAAAGCCTTTTTAAAAGTGGTGCTGTAAAATGTAAAAAATAGTTGAATGAAAAAGGTATAATTAATATATCCAGAGTAGAAAGAGCCTGAACTCATGTAAATTAACAGATACAATGGACTCTTCTGACCTCCAAATTCAAGTTCATATTGCATTTTTGGAGGTAAATTGCTAGTATGATGTTGAGATTTTTTATTTTTTTTTTAAGAAAATGGCTAGATTATTTTTCCTCAACCTTCTCACATGCTGATGGTACTTCACCACAGAGAGTATGTATTTATTTTACCATAGGAGAGCAGTAACAGTGAATCAGTGTTATGCTGTGCTTGGATGGGAGTCTTTACAACCCAAGATAAAAAAACAGGTCAGCATTCAGTCTTTGATAGAAACTCATAAAGTGATTTCATGATAACGAATAATATTCTCACCTTTTACTAAGCTCAAAATTAAGTGATTCACCCAAAACGAAGAAAAACTAGAAAGAAACTGAGTAGAAGCCTCCTGTAAAGTTTATTAAGAAGTGAATAAACCTACCTGCCCAGACCTATAAGAGTCTTATCCATCCATCTATCCACCCATCCTGCCTGCCTGCTTGATTACTTACCTATCTGTCAGATTCAGGCTTCAGATTATTTCCTGGGTAACATGCTCTGTGCATCACTGAATCCTATAACTAATGGAAGACAACAAAGACAGCAAAGGACTGCTCACAACAGTTAAGCTAACTGACTTCACTATATATTGAGAAATTTTCTCCCTACAATGAATTACAGCACTAATTCAATTAAACTACTTAATTTTGAAATTCAAATAGAAAAATATTGTATATGAATAGTATAGTTATAGGTAAAGCCTGGTAAAATACCAGGACCAACTAACCATCAGTGTAATAGGATAGGCTGCAATGATTATGCCACAGATCTTTTCATTGCAGAGCTATAAAGATATGACATATGCCAAAAATGTTTTTGCATGCAACAAGAAGTTTTGGATTTTGAAAAAGAATGAAAACTCATAGTATGCTCACTGCAGATACAAGTCTGAATTTTCTATGGGCATCTTCAGCTTTATACAGTGAAAAAAATTCCACACTGGTTTACAACGAGTATTTTCTAAGACATTCAGACAACCAAAACACTACCATATTCTCACATACTATGATACCTGTTAAGTCTTAATGACTTGCTTAAAAAATTAGAAAGAAACAAAGCACCAAACTCATGTACCTTGCATAGCCATTTGAAAAGTACCTAGGTGGAATAAGATTGAAAATTTCCTGTACTGTTTGACTTTTTGATGTGAACAACTGTTCTCCATACACTGTTATTTTCTCTGCTACCTTGAGATTAGAGCCACAGATCTGGTATTTGACAAACACTGCGTGACAAAAGTGCTAGAACAACTCAAACTGCAAAGGGCATGCTGTAGACAGGATCCCTCCCACAACTCCTGCTAGCAAATCAGTTGATGTACTTGCCCTTTACTAAGGGCTATGCTTAAACCCACAGATTACTGTACAATGCATAACTACATCTATTGTTACAATAGCAGCAGGGATTACAATCAAGCTTTACAACAAATTTACTCCACAAATATGTACCACAAGACTGTGAATGTTTTTGAAAAGAAAAATATGACCAGAGTTCAATTGCTCTGGTTTTCATACTACTTTATATTTTGTATTCATAACTTCTTCATGTATTTTAGCTTATAAAATGACAAGTGGACATATTATCTTATTTAAATATTGCTGAATATTTATTCATAATGCTTAAGAACTCTTATTCAGTTAGTTCTTAGTTAGAACAAAGATTTAATTTGGTTTAAAATTTATGTATTTCTTAAACTCTTAAAACAATTGCACATACACAAAAGCACATTCAAAATTGATAAGATACTCCTTTTTTAAAAAAAAAAAAATATTCAGAGAGAATTATCTATAATGAGTTTGAGAAACAGATTATGTTCTACAAAGTATAAAACAAACTTTAACATGATGACACTTACTGCCCTATGTCAATATGCACTTTCAGCCTTTCCAAAATATTTTTTGCCCATGGAAGTGTTTATATCTGATCATATATAGCCACTAGATTTATGTATAATAATAATGGTTAAGCATTTGTCTCAAAAAAAAATAATCTTACTGTTCTTACCAGTTTTCAATATGCCTTTGAGTGTGTGAAAGTCTAGACTTCTAGTAGTATCTTTTATGGACATCTTGAAATTCCAATAGCCTATTTAAATCTCATTGAGGCACTTACAATATTAATGCATATAAAACCAAACAACTGTGGTAAGCTTAAAAAGATTAGAATCAGATCACTGTAGCACAGACAAAGCTTAAAAGTACTGTAAATATGACTATTAGTTTGTGTATATGGTAAGTGGTAAGATGAAGGCTCTTAAGAGTGAAACATGATTTGCAGCACAAATTTTCAACACAAAACCACTACACAAAAGCACCCTGAGAGGAGGAATAGTGCAGGCACCTAATCTTTCAGCCTGCACTATCTTGTTCATCAGAACTTCATCTTAATTAACTTGTGCTTTCTGTACCTGAATGGCCTGTGTCAAACAATCTTCATAGAACAGAATGCAGCATGAAACACAGAGCATCCTTGAACTGGCAGTTCATAAAAAGTAAACTTCCAGATATATCATTTCTACCTTATTTTAAAACTACAGGTACAAATTCTATGGAGCTACACAGGATTTGAAGGTAATTTCTTTGGTAATCTTCTCATTTGTGGCATTCGTTTCTGAAGTAAAGGGTTTCCTACTTCTTCAAGCACTTAATAAAAGTGAAAAAGTCAAATATAACAAAACTACATTATACTTCTAACAAAGCTGACTTACCAAGGGAATCAGCCCACTATAGAGCCCTCAAATGCACATTGCTACTCCGGAAGGAATCTCCATAATGCACTATTTTAAACCTGTGTAGGTAAGAGCTTAACTGAAGGAGAAGAGCACCCTCATAAGTAACAGCCAGAGAATGAAAGGCAGACAAATAATTTTGTTTCAATAGGATTAAAACCAATCAAACAACAAATTTCCAGCATAGTCAAAATTACAGCTTCTAAAATTAAAATGACCTCACACAGCAAGAAAGGTGGAGCACTGCTGAAATTTGATAGCTGTAAGCCAGAAGTAGTGTTGGGATATGTACAGCTAAAATCTGCATAATAAAATAATCACCTTTAATATAGGGAAGCCTATCTGAGAACAGCAATTACAGCAAATTTATAAAGAGGAGATTGCACTAAATCTGTGTTGCTTGCCATGCTAAAAGGTACAGCCATATTTATGTAGGAACAACAATAATACAACTGATACTGGCATGTTGCTATCAGCACACACTGTTGTGTCAGTAACTACAAAAGATAAAAAGTAGACTAAAAAGCAGAAAAGCTCACCACTTCTTCATGCCTGCATTTTCTCACATTAATTCCATTAATCTGTTATTAAAAAGATAAAGAGAAGACTTACTCTACATTTCATAAGTATAGATTTCATTTCACTTCTGTAGAAAAATATAAACAAAAGAACTTGTGCAATTTTACTCACCTGTAGAATTGCATCTCCTATAAAGAGCAAACCTGAAAGTTCCGCTGAAAACAGAAAGCATATTTTTCACTCATTTTGTACAAAATATTCTACATTTTTTGTACATGCATTTCTATTTATTATTTTTTACCTAATCTTTAAAAAATGTAAGCAAAAACCTAATAAAAAGCCCAAAACACAGCTTCAAGATAAATTATAATGATTTCAATTTTTTTTACCTAATCCCAAAATGAAATCATATCAGTGTTACAATAAAAGAGTAATCAGCCCATGTACAAGATTACAAAACATCTTCCATCAGTCACTAGCAACTTTCAGCCCACTATGGTAAGGTGCTACAAACTTTTCTGAAAATGACTGCAGAACAAAGTCCTATTTGACTGTGTGTGATTGCTCCTGAGGAAAAAAACAATGTGGGAGCTTCAGAGCTACTTATGAAAGACAAATTTATAAGCTTTTACAAAATATTTCAAATCCTGCATCTTTCATAAGCTCAGTGGAGTATTTGTGCTGGATAACACTTTATACACTGAAGAGCTAGACAATCAGTATACTCCACAAAAGCAGCAGCCAAGCTGAATCAAATTTTAAAAACAAAACTATACCCTATAAATCAGAAGGTAATTTACCAAATCTAATTCCACAATTGCAATTTAAAAATATTTTGTTATGTGACAAATGCAAATGCAAATATACTTTATAAATAGACATGAAATATAAAAAAAATACTATTTAAGTGTCTGTAAAGAAATAAATAATCCCTAATATGACAACTAAGGAATGGTAACAGATAATATGGGTTTATTTATAGATAGTATTCCAAAACATCACAGATGACACTGTGTAGAAAATATGAGAATTAGACGTGATTCAGTTACTTACTTACTTGGGCTCTAAAACTGGAATCAACATTGACATAAATTACTATACTCAGGCATTTGCTTGAAGGACTGGTCTTTACAGATAGGTGTTACAAAGGATGCTTAAATTAAATGTCCTGATCTTTTTTCTTAAATAAATGCATATCTCAGTATTATTCTTCAGACATGGGGCTTGCACGCACTAACAGTTCTTAAATGACCTAATGTGCTATCCTAAGCACCTTATGTGCATCGTTGTTTTAAGAACTCCGTCAAAATTCAGTTTCTTGTTTAGAGGTCCAAAAAAAGAGCTGGAGCCAATTGGGAGGAGGGCAGAACCAAGCCTGCAAGGCTTTGAGGTACAAGGTCCGGGTCAAACAGCATTTTCTGTACCAAAGATCCCTAATGCAGACACAAGGCATAATGCTTTCTACACCACAAGACAGTAGTATCCTTCTATACAAGAGATGTATTCCAGAACTACTGCTAAAAAAATCAGCAGTATTTTTATTGAAAGCAGTAATGGAGATTATATGTCAACTAGGTATTGAGGTTAGTAATAATGCATCAGCTACTGTAGCAAAAAAATAATGACAAAAATAAAACTGTGTGCACTGTTGTGTGCTCAATTAAACTTAAGTCTATTGTCCTGCAGTGCTTAACAGCATTTTAATAGCTACTGTAGGTAATACATATGCCACATTATAATGTATTACATACTTATATGTATACTGAAAAGAACAGAGTCAGAAGTGTAACTCCTTGAGCTTAAACTTATTGTCTTCCTTAGAGGTTTGTTACATGATACTCTATAGCCTCCCTACGTAAACCTTACACATCTGCCTTTCAGGGCTGGCTTTCAGTTCTTAATACATTTATTTCCTTGTATCTTTATTTGTGTGGCTGAATATGAGATTTTATTTATGCTGGTCCATTTTAATTGTGCAGAAGCAGCATCCTGGAACTATCCTTTACAGATGGAGGGAAATGCTACCAAGTCTATGTTTCTGACCTTATGCAAATGTACACAAGCATACACAAACAACAGAGACATTAAATACACCATTCTACTACTGTTTCACAACCTTCATCTCTCATCACTGTGCACATCATTAACTGTGTAACCCTTACCCATCTTCTTAGCATATATGATATCGTTCCACTAATTTCAAAACATTGCCAGTTAAAAACAACACAGGGATTCAGAACCGGCTCTGCATGCACTAAAAATAAGTATGGTTAAGATCTTATGCAGTACGAGTTTTTGAGTTGCTGCAACGGCTTACATGGCACAACATCTAACGCTGAGATAACATGGGGTTATTGCCAAAGTTCTGTCATTACTCATACCTGTCCGAGCATTGCTCTACTAACCAGTATAAAAAGAAAAGCATTTTTAAATTGCTTTACCATGCTTTAATAGCCGAACATTTGATCTGCTACAGGTTCCTGACAATAACCATTTGGGAATAAAAGACACAAAATCTATACATTGTGTTAAATTTTTTAAATACTTTCAATCTATAAACACCTTCCAATTGCTCCCCTTAATAAAACGCTTTATAAAAACTTTTTTTTTTTTTTCTTTTAAATCATGTTACAAAATATTCCATATATAAATTCCACACTTTCAAGAAATAGTTTTGAGGAAGAGAGAGTTCATAATGACATGGAGAGAAAAACAGTAAACTGCTAGCATTTGTTTGACTGTTCACAAAGAATGTCAAGATTTAACGCACTTTTCTTAAGGAGCATGTCAAAACATGGTATTGGACACCCACCTCTTTGTTCTTTGGAAATCTTAGAAATGACCACTGGAATATTATGTTCTGCTCCACCCTGAAAATAGAAGAAATTACAATGTCATCAGACACTGGAAATACCTTTTTGCTTAAAATTATACTCTCATTGCAGTTTTCAGAGAGACTAAGCAACTAACTCTGATTTGTCATTTACCACCATCAGCTCAGGAAGTAACTGGAATGATATTCAAAACTCTACAAGACCTGAAGGAAAGGGACATCAGTTTCTGTGAATTCTGGAGAGCTTGATGCATGAAATAATGTCCTACAAAAGCAAAATTGCCATCACACTAGAATGGCAGCCTCACTGTGACCACTTAGTTTTCATACTGGCAAGAAACAGGTAAACAAAAGCCCAAGAAAAGCAAGTTTAGACTTTTCATCTCAAAAGCAGCCTTTATTTGTTTCTGTCTCTGTCATACAAGCACAAAGAGTGAGAAAAGCAGTGGGGTAAGTGATAAGGAACAGAAAAAGAAACATTAAGAAAAGGAACAGTAGGTGTTCAATAAATAGGGGGAAATAAAGAAAAGCTGATGGCAATTCAACAATTCAAAGCAATTCAATGCTGTTGCTTCATTCAGTTTATCCTGTTGGGACTGGAAACATTCATGGTGCTTAAGAATAAAGTACTAAAAAGAAACCTTAAATAAAAAGGAAACTCAAAGGAAGAGAAAGGCAAATATACAGAGAGACACAAATATTTTTTTCTCTGTAGGGAGCAGAAAACTGTAAACCGGGATATCACCTACACAAGTTCACATGATCAGAAAGTCTGTCAAACAGCTATTTTTTTTTCCCAGGAGTGCTGGCTGAGGGTTTGCTTGCTTGGGCTTTCTTAGGTCCAGGCATGGACCTGTGTCAAGATGTGGAAAGGGCTGACATAGGTATTTTGATTGTCTAAGAAACCATACATCTCCCTTCTTTATACAATAACCAATTGTATGAAACTGAACAGACTTCTGCACTCAACAGCTATTTCTGTCATAGAATAAAGATGAACTTCCTGTGACACCATAGAATCATAAATAGGATCAAAGATCCTTCATCTAGAGTCTGTCAACACAAATGATCTATAAACACTGAGGTAATAGGGATCTCAGTCATATTACAGCAATTATATATCTACAATAATATCTCCTTTGGCATTATGAGATATGAGCATTCACACACAGAATGTATTTGATATTTGTAGCATGGACATGCAGCATTCACTCCACAAAGATCATCAGGTCTTCATTACAGTCAGGCTTAGAGATGTTTTCAGAGTCAATGAATTGTAGCATTATGACTTGTTGAGTATCTTCTAATGATTTTCACCAGAGTAAGAGCAAAAATAAAAGATGGCTTCACTTGAAATAATTAATTTATGCTTACTAAATTTCTAAGACTTAATCCTACACCCTCCAGATTTTTCCTTAATCACATATATAGCTATTACTTCCCAATTTTTCCAACAAAAGCACCAAGGTTGTAACACACACACACAAAAAGAGTTGCCCTCATAGAAAGGTCAAAAATATAACTGGATGGTGTATTTTTTCAATTATTAATATGTAACCTTCTGGTCTTCAGGAAAATAAAAATTCCAAAGCTAAAAAATACTTACAGTGAGAAACATTTTTGGGTGAGGGTTACTAATCACTGTACTTCTATAAAACAACCTACAAAGAAGTTCCGGATCTAAGTTGTTTCTTAGTATTACCTGAAAATTATAAAAGCAGATTATATTGACTTTTTTGTTTAGATTGTGCTATCCATTTCCTTGTCGATCTTTCTTTTGGGAGTGCAGGCTAACAAAAGAGGTTCCAAATTAATTATTTTTTTAAAATAACTTATTAAATTAAAAAAAACCAAACCAAACATACTGCTTGATACATACTAGCAGCATATCCCAGACCACAGAATTACATTTGTTTGAGTTTATCCTATGGAAAAAAAAAATAATTATTTTCTACTTAATAACATTTGTTGAAGGGATTCCATCACCTGTTTACTAGGTATTCCAAAAATTAAAAAGAAATTATCCATTTACACCTGAATTTATACAGCTTCACATCTTGACTACTTAGATTAATTTTGATCTATGCAATAAAATAAAGCTAGAAAATATGTCTAAATAAAATAATGTAATTTAATTTAAAGCCTTTATTTGTAAATGCTATTGTAGTTGCTTCTAATACACTTGGGTTTTTTTTGTTTTTGTTTTTTTTCTATTGAAAGAGGAACTTCCCCTCCTCCTAAAAAAATAAAATAAATTTTAAAAAAATCCTACTAGGTCACAATCTGCTTTTGCACTTCCAAACATTTTTGCAATTTACAAGGATTTTATTCAGAAAAATAGATAACTTGCTTTAAAAATTTAAGAATGTCTTGTTCCACTAATTTAAGATAGACCACTGCACATTCACTATTTGATTTCTTTTCTTCAATGATACTTTGTTTTATACAATGTACCTGGTACCTAAATAGTGTGATTTTGAGCATGCAAGCAATTTTAATACTAAAAGATAAATCACTTGAATACGTAACTAAACAATTTTAGTGACTCTTGATGTGATTTGTGCTCTAAACCTCATAAGTCCTTCCTATGCCAGTTATTTCTTAGCATCAGCTAAATAAAACCTCATTCACCCATACACTTGATTTTACTTTGACACGCATTACTTCAGCATTATTAGGTGAACTGTATCATATTGGAGGAAAATAACTTGTGTGATCTTTACTAAACTCATTATAAACTTGCACCAAGAAGCAGTAATTAGTTTTCCTTGACTAGTGGTCTTTAGTGGGTCAACAAGATAACAGCAAGTGTACCAAGACATTTTAACAACTAGTATTTCTATTCAGCAATATTCTTATCAATGACAACACAAATGGACATTAATCCCTCTTCTGAGTCACTTCTTAAAAGGTCAATACTAGCAGATGTTCACAGGGAAGTCTATACTTTCATTTTATATGCATAATTTAATCCTCTTTGCATTCATGTGATGTACGGTTCAGTTTTTTCCATTGCGATCTTGAGACTGAGCACTGCTATTTTTAGAAGATAAAATTACTGTTTCTTTGTCTACACTGAGATTTAAAGCTAAGGTAAGGTTTTGAAAACCATAGATTATGATGACAGAAATTATTAACTGTTCCTACATCCCCCTCAAAAAGGATCACCTACACTTCTATATGCTATTAAATCTTACTGAAGAAAGCAAAAATATGGTAGTATGATAAATTGCTGCATTTGCTTGATCTACAGCAAAATAAGCAATATGAGAAAGCAATAAAACTTTTGTTCCTACTAATGAATTGATGTGATATTCTTTGTAGAGGAATTGATGATTAACTTACTGGCTGTTCTATGTGCCTGCCACTTCAACTTAGCATACATTAATAACCACTTAAATTAGAATGCTGTTGAACATAAGTACAGTCTGTGAAGTCACAAACACTTTGCAACTCTTATCTGATCTTATTACAGAGTTGCTCACCTTGAATCTTTCCATTGCCTTCTACTCCATCATGCAGTGTAGTTGCTGTAGTTGCCTGTTGTGACTGTATCTGACACCCTACAATATGTTTGCTCTCTCATTTCTAGTCCTCCAAAATATAGCTTGTCTTCATAAAAAGTAATATTACACAGATACAAAGACACTTCTTGTCTAACGTGGCATAATAGACAAAAAAATTATCCTACCTTTATACTTAATCCAAATCCTCCTACAGACTGTCTTCTAATTGTTACTGTTCTTTCCTGAAAAAAAATGAATTAAAAAATCAGGTTTTGCTAGATTTAATGTTTTCTGCCACAACATCTATATTCATGTTTCAGTCAATTCTTCCTGTACTTTCATCCTACATTGATTCTTTTTCTTCTTTTAATAAACTTGTGAGTTCCTACACAGAAAAACCCCATGAAACCTATGCTGCATCTCAGACAAAAATTCTGCGGTTCAATTCATACCACACTGCAATGCTACAGGAACAGAACTATAGAGTTTAACAGCCAGTGCACAAAATGTGCATTTCAGATATCTTAACCTGGGTAGTTCTAAATTAGTCCCATATGAAGACTGAGAACTACACACTGAACTACATCAACTGTGCTCCTGTAGCACATTTTTCAATTTAGCTTCATGCAAAAGGAATACAGCTTGTGAACTCCAAGACCACTCAGTGATGAGAACCAAAACATAAGTACACATGATCCAGAAATGAATTTCAAAGCACAGCCCTGATCCAAGTTAAAAGCTACTACAAACAAAGCCACTGCTGACCTTAGGAGTTATGGTTTAAAAATTGTAACCAAGGATTTAAAGGCTGTTGGTACATATAGAATTTTTTAATGTAGCCCCTTTTTTTCTTTCTATTGCTCATCCTAAAATTTGTTTTGTAAATATCTGTCTTAGACATAGACATTTTCAAAAAAAATTATTTTTTTCTAGTCTGTCTTGTTGACAGAGCTCAAAGATCATTTAGTATTAGTTAATTTGATTAGTGGCACAAAATCTGCAGATATACAATATGTCCAGGTACAAATGTATGGAATATAAAGGGTTTTTTTAAATGCCTTCTACATGCGATCTAGATTTTATACTAATTTCATTATGTATATTGCATTGCATAAATCTGCATATATGCTTTGTCTATTAATGTTCATATATGTCACCACAATCAGTATAGATTGACAGTGTCAGTCAGATTTGAATAAGTCTTTCAACAGAAACATACCAGTGACAGAGAAGATGAAATCTCCACAAAGCTATTCCAAACTAGATCCACTCCAGTGATGTGTTGTGTGTAATGAAGGCACTAAGGCACTGCATTGTACATAACCTAGGCTAATTCAACACAGTTTTCAGTCCTAACAATAAAGAAATACTACTTTGGTGTATCTTAAAGACTCACATACTCTTCACAGCATGATAGATAAAATTTATAAACAGGCAAACAATTAATGATCTTCAAAAATACAAATCAGAAACAAATACAAATTCTACATTTCATCAGCAAACCATCAACAATCCCCTAGTCCGAGATTGCAAACCTCACATACACAATACAGTGAAACAGCTTTTCCAGAACTGTCAGAAACATCACACATTTAATACACCAGAATTTTGGCTTAGGATCAGACCTCAGCTTCTGATCCAGAAGTTTCGAAGAAAACTAATAGGACTCTTTTAACCACAGTTAATCCATCCAAAACTGAACCATGGGTCAAGGTAAGCTTTTTTCCTCTATTCAGGAAAGAAAAATAAACACATTTAACACAAGTGAGTCAGAGCAGGTTTCAAAGGTAGCTGATAATTATCTTCTTCATGTCCTCCATTGAATACAAAGTCAGAATGTCAAATTTAACTTTGGAAAGATGAATCTCCACTTCAGAGCTGCAGTGTAACTCAAGTATTCTAATTGTATATAACAGCTTTTAAATGTTTTGCCAGAAAACTCTTTCATTTGACACAGTTTAAATTTGTGACTTCAGTGACTTGCAAGAGACTTGTTATATGTGACTCATAAAAACCCCAAAGCTTCACTTTCTGTGCCATCTTCAACAAAAGTAAACTGGATAAACCTTGCCGGCAAAGCATAATATTTTTATGTAAAACAATATTTTCCTATTAAATAATAGTTTATATTATGATTATACCAATAAATAAGTTTGATGAGCAAACTGAAGTAGAATATTTTGCCTTTAATTAACATTTCAACTGAACAATAACAATTAAAAAATGATTTTCACTGGTCTAATACCTTTAAGTTATTAATATGCATTACAAATATTAATTAATAAAATATGTCAATACCTCTGGGAGGCAACACATTTTGCACCTGTAAAGAAGTGATCTGAGCATTCTGATTAATAGTTCATGCTGTCCCAGGTTAGTCAGTGCTGCTCCACTGATTCCAACTGTCTTTTTAAAACAAAATCTAACTAAAAATCTGTGTCAGATGTAGATTTTTCTGTTAATATTTTACTTATTTTTGCTTTCCCCTCTATTTGAAATATTCTATGATTGAATTTTCAATGTTTTTCCAAATTCCCAAAGCAACTTAATCTGAAAGTTTAAAAGATAAAACTTGACTCTGATGGAAAGCTATTTATTTCAATACCAAGACCACAAAATGTCCTGTGAGCTTGTAATCCCACTATCACATTTATTATCTACATTACAGCAAACAGACGGATCTTTAAATGCAAGATTCAGAGTAGTGTTTTAGAAATTGCTTCCTAGAACAGAAGTAGTTATCATTTCACTGAAAAACTTGAAGCTGCTGCCAAGCTGTCAGCATTTTCTGTTCCTCTAAGTCAGAAAATTCCTCATCCACACATATGTTCATTGACTGGAAAGAAGAGCTAAGAGTTTTCAAAAAAAAAAATCTTCCTCAGAGATATGCAGTGAAACAGAAGCAAAGCTTTAATTAAAGACATATTAAAAGTTCTCCCTAAAATCTGTGTGATCTTCTTGAGATCATGGATGCTATCTCTAATGAGATCAGAAAGGAAAAATGAACTTGTGATCACACAGCAATGATAAATTCAGGAAAGGAAAACACAGAATCATATATAATCATTAATTATTTACATTTAGTGAAGAGTTAATTTTATTTGCAACAGTTACATCTTAGAGCGCAGAAAAGACTTAAAGATTTCATATTGACTGGTATGTGATGTAAAAGTAAGCATGCAGTTGCTTAACTGACTCTTAACAATAATGATTAGTTAGTAATACTTTCAAATTATTTATAATTCTTTATTTATTTCAAATTATTTATTATTTATTTATAATATAAACCAGCAATCTAATGTGATCTAATCATCTCTCTTTATGAAAATCGACAGCAGCTGAACAAAGGACAAAGACCTTCCAAAACTCTTCATTAAACTGAGTTAACAGCACATGAAACTTCAATATTCCATTATCAGGACACAAATATTACATTTCCAGTTTGGGACACTGATGTGTGTGGTTATTCATCTTACAACAGTAAAGGTATAAAGAAATAAGAGATAGAAAACCAGAGCTCTCTTTTCACAGTGGATAGAACCGACACCAAGGCACAACAAATACAGAAGGACATGGAAAAAAGCTGAATGGGTGCAGAACCAAACAGTAGGTGGGAAAAGAGGAAGAGACATAGAAAGGAATCTACAGTAGCACAGTGACATGAAAGAATCTAGAGAAAAAAGGATGAAAATGTTAGAATAGAATTTCTTTAAATGTAACAATTAAATATAAATATATAATCAATACATTGGCAGCAATTTCACAGATCAGCCTGTTAACATTTGATGCCATAATATCTTATTAATATATATGGAGGCCATGCTCTCCTGTAATTTATCAGCTATCAGTAATACCACTACATTTTGAAATAAGAAAATAAAATGAATTTTTTTTTTCATTGAATTATTTAATACATTTTCAACAAGGGAATTTTTATATCCTCCTTTTGGTAATGCTTTGCTCTTTCTTACTGGCATTTGGATTAATTGACATGAGCAGTCAAACTTTACACTTATTCTGAGCATAAAGGACACAGGGCACAGGTCAGTCACATTTCCAATTTGAATTAATAGTGTTAACAAGGTTTGCCAGCAGACTTGTTCATCTGCTAACAACTTTTGCCGTTTGACATTCAAAGCTTTTCTCCTTATTTCAGTTACTCATGCAACTGGAGAAGGCTGGCAGTAAGGGACAGCAGCAGAATGCTTGGTCAATTGGAAATCTCCCTTCCTCTGCAGCATTGCTGGAGACCAAGGATGGTAAATGCAGTTGTGTTGTGTGTCACTCTCAACAATGACTGGAACAAGAAACAGCACCTGACCCTTCCCCTTGTTCTCACTTAAAAATGTTCCCAGCCCTAGAGCATATATCTAAAAGCAGAAACACTCACCTAAGTATCTACTTATAAATATATTACTCCTAAGAAAGATCTGTTTCAAAAGTACTGCATTTCTTAATATAGGGGGGAAAAATAACCAACCCAAATAAATCTACAGTTGGTATGGATCTGAATTCCCACAAGGCTTGGTAACAAGCCCTCTCCAGTTGTGTGATAGCTTTAGATTTTACCAACTGCCTCACATCATACACTGCCATTAATGCCTTGGGTTCTCCAAGAGTTTTGTGATTAGCCATATTCGTCTTTTACATAGGGGAAAAGCCTGCTTCCAAAGAGAAAAAACTATTCTGTGCTTTCAAATTTGGCTTTACAAATGGCAGTCCTGTGTTTGAACCTAAAGAAATGGCTATGTTTTTTATTTATTTATTTATTTTTAAGTGCAGCAGAAAATCATGCTGGCATAGGTTATTTCTTAATAATCATATTTACATCTGTCAGTTCTGGGTTGTGACGTAAAAGCTGTCCAGATTGGCAGGGGGAAAAAAAAAGTTACCACCATCTGACAGATATTTGACAAATTCTGTGAAAAAACTGATTCACTCCACTGAATAGCTGACAGATACCAACATGATAAAAAAAATCACCATTCTTAAAGGTAACAAAAATGGAAAGTGGTTGAAAGGTGACCTATCTGTTGACATATTTGCAATTCTCGCCAGGACAGGGAGTTACATTTTGGCACCATTTATGCTCTTCAATCACACATCAGAATCAAAACGGTCAATAAATACATAATACAAATAAATAAGCTACAGAAAATAAACCAAAACCATACAATTACTACTTTAAGCTTTTCACTCTTTTCTTAATTTATTTTTCTACTGATTAATGAATTTCAAATGAACTTGTTTCACCCACACCAAAATTTATGGAAAGAAAATTTTAAACTTAAAAAAGAAGGATATAACAGATTCAAAATTCACTGTAAGGAAGTCTCATAAATTCTAAAATATGCAAGTAAGGGAAAGGTAAACTTTATCTGAATGCTCAGGTAAGTTACAGTTAGGTGGTAAGTTCAGAATTTTAAATTACACTTAGAAATAATACCAGTTTTATCATTTAATAAACATTTAAAAAAAAAAAAATCAAGCAAAACAGGCTATTGTGCAAAGTTTTTAAGTTGAAAGCTATCTCTAACCCACTTGATTATTTTGTAACATCATATAAGCTTTGTATAGACTTACAAATTTTGCAACAGAAAGTTGATATTACAAGCAAAGGGACAACTTTAAATATGAGATCCAAGATATTCTTATCCTTAAAACAAAAAGAACAATTGTGTGATTAATAATGCCAGAAATCAGGCTTGGCTGCAGTTCAACAACTCAAGTGAATGGTAATCTCTGACCTTGGAAAAGATGTTTTTTGCGGGTTTTTTAGCTATCAAAAAGCCAATTACAGTCCATAGGTTACATTCAGATACATTTGTATCAACCTCAGTTAAATCCTTGGACAAACGCCATACTACTCAGCTGTTGCTCTATAAGTTCTCAAAAAAATGTGCATTCACTTTTTATTAGTAATGAAAATAGGAACGATCTCCACATCAATGCCCCCAAAAGATCCTTATTTAAAAAATTCTACAAGAAATTATTAATGCTTAATTAAATAATGCATAACTTCATATCAGCATAGAATTATATTACTTGAAAGAAATGAGAATCATCTGTGCATTATCATTAGGCGAACTAGCAGTGTTTTGGAAAATCTAGGACTGTTTAACAGGACGTGTAAGAATGCAATAGAAGAATGCAAACTGTCCTGGTAGCTGAACATAGCAATTTGCAAGGCACTCACAGTTTATCTTCACTATTTTAGAAAAACAGTAGCTGATTCAAGTCATCCATCTTGTCAGATGATACATTATCATATTCTTGGTTTATGGATCTTACATTCATACATGCACATACACTCACTCACTATTTGAAGAATTTCTAAGTACAATTAACAAAGGAAAAAATTATTAGAGAAAAGAACAAAAACAAACAAGAAAAAAGAAAACAACAAAAACAACAACAAAAAACAAAAAAACACACAACAAAAACACAACCAAAACCAACCAAACAAACAAACAAACCCCCACTGTGGCTCCCTAGACAGATAAACTACTTTTCTTGATAAAACATAATTACCCTTTTACTTCAATTTCTGATGTCCATGAAAGGTGATAGGAATTGTAAGGATTAACTCTAAATTTATTTATTTTTTTTTATTCTGGAATTGCAAGGATTAATTTTTTTCCTAGCAATAAATCTACTGAAGACTCGCAGATCAGATACGCCGTATCTTAGGCTATCCCCCCTTCCATCATCATTTTTCAACAAGGTCTGTATTAGGCTACTTTTGTTAGTCCAAGCTATTGACCTGTATGTCTAAAAAGACTGGAAGTCACCTTCTTGTACATTGTTATCTGGAGCACCATATAGCAAACTTCCATGAGTGTAATTTCATGTTGTAGAGTCCCAAAAAGAAAAACTGCCTCAAAACAGCCGCCCTGACAAACTGGACATTCTCATCTCATTGGTCATTATTACTGGAGTTCAAACCTGCATCAGATACCCACTAACAGCATAATGCAGAACCCACTATGTCTCTATCTGTTGAAAAGCAAATCTTTCTTGTTGCACATGTAAAGACAACTCTTTAATACTTACTGATGCGACTGATGCTCAATCTTAGATCATCTGTGCTCATCCGAATGAACTTTGATGCTTTACGGAATTGTTACAGGTACAATTGCTGCAAGACCCTCACTAACACCATAATTTATTTCACCCTAGTAAACAAACAAAAGCTTTCTTTTTTAGTGTTTAAACTGTTTATCCTGCTTATAATCTTTTATGCATTTTATTTTCTTACTCCAAACTGTATACAATTAAAGAAGAAACAAGGTTCCTTTGCACCTCTTCAGTTTTGGGAAACTAGAACAGTTTTCTGCCAAAAAGGATGTGTTCTATTTCACATTAAGCAGCACCTCACTCCTAAGGAGCCATTGATTTCATTTAGATTATTCTGCAGATGCAGATCAGGATACCACTGGAAGGTTAAGTGCCTGTTTATAGTCTGTCCTACACAGAGGAGTGTGGAAATTGATTCAGACCCAACAAATAGAAGAGATACTGTTCTGAATGAGAAACATAGCAATAGGCTCTCATTCCTGACTGGTGCCAAAGTGATTAAGTAAAACCTTATCATTATTTGAAGATTTTTTTAGTAAAAAAATAAAAGATTAAAAATAATTTAAAAACAGATTTAGAAGACTTTTACTGTAGCTGCTTGTCTGTAAAATTTAAAAATACTATCTTTCCTTAGTTACAAATTCTATTTTTATTCTTTGGAGTTTATTCTATGAGGCATTCAATGTCAGTTGCTAATGAAAACACTTGGTCTTGTTCTTGCTCTGTAGAATGCATGTAAAAAAATAGATGTGGTCTGTCATCTACAATGACACAAAGACAAAGCAAAATCCAAACAACAAAATAAAAATAAGCAAAATACAAACAAGCAAAAAGGAAAAGAAACCTAATAAATCAGGAATAAAAATGAGGAAAAAAAAAAAAAAAAGAAAAACAAGGGAAGCCTGTGGGACTTGCCTGATCATGCTATACAATCAAAGCACAGGATTCCAGATGATTTAAATGTCCTGTGACAAAAGGACTGCTAACTGTCTGTGAAATGCCAATCACCCTTAGTTGGAATGAACCTAGTGATTCAAGACCTAGTCTTAAACTCAGAGGAAATTAGGGTACAGTGCTCAAAAGTCACTAGCCTAACAAGGACACTTCCAAGAGAAAAAAAAACTCCTCATCACCACACCAGTATCAATCAATTATGCATTGAATGCACAAATAAGATAGAGGCAGTATAAATGGTGTAGCAAATGACCTACTGTTTTCTACAGTGCCATTGAGAAACTAGACCATAAAGAGGCACCAAACCATAAGAGAAAGACTTGCTGTGAAAGGAATAAATAAATAAATATTCATTTCATGAAGACATTTAAATAACAAGTTCAGCAGAAGTAATAGATATTACAGCACAATAATGAAAGTCATATTTTTGAGTGATAAAATCTTTTTAATAAATAATGCCAGAATGGGGTTGGTGTAGTAATGGTGCCACATTGTGTGTTGCTAATTGAATAAACACAGCCTGAGCTTGAATTCAAAATTTCGTTTTATCTGGGTTGCCAGATGTCCTGTATATTGAGGAACAGTACATCTGATTGGTAAAGGAAACATCTATATTCCATATAAAGCAAACAGATCTGCATTAGTAAACTTTATTTGTACAGCATGAAACTGTCAAAAGCTAATGTCAGATTTGTCATGCAAATACACCCAGTCTGTATGGAGAAAGTGTCCGCAGTGTGCTCCTCGTTTCAGAGGAAAACTCAGAACCATTCACCTTGAGATGTTCTTCCCAGCAAGATGGATTCTCCTATACATTTTCCATTAATCTTCCACACTGTTAGCACTGCTAACATTCTATTAATTTGTTTCTGGTTTCTGCTTTGTTTCTTTATATAACACTTGTATTTAGAGATACAGGGATGTGACAACAGCGACATTTAATTAATAAAACAGACAGACGTAATAGCAGACACGTAATATTTACAGAAATAGATATTACACTACTATGCCTCACAAGATTTAACATTAAATCCTATGATAATTTTATCTAGATCAAAAGGAGATCAGAACATTTATGATAGTTACCCATAAATCTTAAAAATATCTCTACAAAATACAATCACATTATCTATAAAAATATCTATAGAAATGAATAGTGAACATTTTACTTTTTTTCAGCTGTCTTCTAGAATTAGATAAAAAATTAGCATTACAGTAGTTCCAAGACCTACAATTTTATAGATCTTGCAAATAATTGCCTACAAAGCTTAGTTTCTTATCCACAAAAGTCAATGTGTTACTTAAATAAGATATCTGACACAACCTGTAAAAACAGTAATACATTAATCACACTATTACACTGTTCCAGCTGAAGTCCATCTTTATATACACAATGTGCTGGTAAAACTAGTGACCCTCACAGCATGGACTGGCAACATGAATGAAGTCTGGTTTCTGCTACCATATGAAGCATCCAAAGCAACAGAGGATAGCAGATAATTCCTCTACCAGCAAAGCCCTGCCATAACAATTACCATCAATTGTCTTATCAACTCCACAGACAATACTCAGATATGTAAGTACATTGAGGTATCTGTACTGAGGGCAAAAAAAACCTGCTTGTATCATTCCTATCACATTCAGTGGTGAGTACAGAGAAAAAATACTGTAGTCATGCCTATAACTTATTCATTATTTTATTGCTGCTTCTTAGTATTGCTAAGATTTACTCTCTAAAGATCACATAGTAAAATACATTTAGTGTTAACAGTACAAAATGAAATATCAAACTGTGCAAGTAAATCCTTACAT
This sequence comes from Chaetura pelagica, assembly GCF_000747805.2. NCBI lineage: Eukaryota > Metazoa > Chordata > Aves > Apodiformes > Apodidae > Chaetura > Chaetura pelagica. Next base: position 2,278,834 of record NW_009970725.1, read on the forward strand.
TTGCATATGTGAGCACACACACACACAAAGTATTTTTTTTCCTTTATATAAAGTACATCTTAAAGAAAAAATAAAAACTACTTACACCAGAATAGAAAGGCTCACCAGACACACAGATCACATCCTGCTCCTGGATCATCAGAATATCTTTGGCTAAGTGCAGCCGCACTTTGAAAGGCTCCTGGTTACCATCCTGCAGCAAACAAATCCCTGTCTTTGTCTTAAAAGGAAGGAATAAAGAAAAAAAATTTTCTCAGTTAGGATTTTGCATTGCTATAAGTGATATTTTGAAACAGAATAGTTGACAGATAAGTGAAGTTACGGTAAATGCATCCATAAATATCCAAAATTATCACCAGTGATCGCTGTATTTACTGTGCTTAAACTATAGAAGGATGGTTACAGTAGCAACTAGCAAAGATAGATTTTGCAACAATCATGTGCTATTCTATCCATTATGAATTTTTGAAACTCCTTTCAACTTGCTTCAGAGCAGCTTGTGATCATACTTTCCATCTTTCCATTAAATGATGACATGACATCTCACATGGGTATGAAATAAAAGCTGGTGTTACACATATTACACAAATTTTGACACAGAAATACATGCAAAACCACCTCCAAACTAGTCAGATGTTGGCACTGACAGCCTATATGAACCCGTTGTGGCCTTCTCCTGACCTGTGAGCATAACACTGACCTATGCTTTTATGTTGCTTTTCAAATGAGTATGCTGAAGGTAAGAATACGAGAAAAGAGATCAAAGAATTCAATTACCTCTAGCAACTTACTTCTTGCTCCAATTCAGTATTTTATAATTTTGGCTAGAGATCAGGAATTTTGTAGGATTCTTCAGTATATAATAAGGTACTTTCCAATAATTTAACAGTGTCTTTGTGGTAGTACCTACGTTAGCGCATTATACAGAAGAATTCTGAGCAGTGAAAAAGTCTGCATGTGCAAGCACCTACAGTTTTAAAATAATTTTTCCCTGAAGGTTGTGTTGAAAATAGCAGTCTCTATAACACTTCATAAATGGACAAAAGTCATATTGGTAGAATATGTTTGGTATGAGAAATTTGATTAAAAACAATCATTGTCAATAAGGAACCTTTCCTTGTCAGGTTCAGGTCAGATTTCAGATCCATTCAGGTCAGATTTCAATCCACTGTCTGCAAAAAGTTGGCTTGAGAGGAGATCAAGGAAACAGACATCTTGCTGTGAACTTTAACTGCCAAAGTTGACCTGGCTGAATCGGGGGGCTCTTTCTCAAGACAAGAGTTTAAAAGAGCAGTTGAAAGATCTCCCCATAAGGTGCTCTGATACATTACATCCATAGCATGGAGAGAACAAACACAAATAGGGAACTGACAGTACCCAACTGGCAGAAGAAAAGTTTAAATTGCTCTCAAGAGACTTTAAAAGAGGTGGAAAGGTCGAGGACAACCTTTAAATAGCTCTATATAATGCTGTCCACTGACAAACTGTTCTGTCACTTCCGCTCTATGGTCAACACTCAAAGTTAGGAAATGGTTTTCTCTTGTACACCAGTAGGAAATCTGTATTGGTCTGCTGCAACTTTGAAAATGGCTCTGACACTGATTTTATTATTTTTAAACTAAGCAAGAAGAAGAAAAAATTCAGAGTTCTCCATACCAAACTCACACTGAGGTCAGCAGAAGCTGCCAGAAGACACCATACAGCCTTGCTCTAATATTCAGGTGTCCTTTTTTTAAAAAACAGAATTGGAGAAAAAATGAGTGACATGGACAAGGCAAATCAAATAAATGGATCATCAAAAGAGTTAGGATTTCAGTACTACTGAAAATTTCTCTCTCATATACATAAAACATTTTGACATTAAAATAAATATATTATAAAAATACTTGAATTCCCCTAATCCTCTCCTTACAAGTTCTGCTTTACAGACTAGATGAGTCCTCTTTCCATGGAGTTGTGAAATAAACAGCAAATTACAACGGAAGTTGAAGAAACTATGGCCAAATAAAAGAGGCTAGTCTAAAAACACCTACTAGTTATCTTTCTCCTGCAGAAAAGTTTGCAGATAAAACTGCTTTATTTGACTGCACATTTCTGATTTGGTCAATAACCCTATAAAATCTCCAATGAGTCTTTCTGCAAAAGCTGAGGGGCTTCTTTATGGGGATTGAAGGCACATATCAGGCACAATTGGCTATTACAATGAAATTAAAATACAGGTTGGTTTCTAAATGCATGTGGGCTGAACTTTTTCAGCCTAAACAAGGAACCTAAGCTTGGGAAAAGCAAAACATTTTGGCCCTTGGCAAGATTGTTTACACATGCTCAGGGATCTCATTTACATCAGTCACTCTAAAATGTAATGAGCCACTTTACTGTTGTTGGGCTTTATGAAAGCTGGTTTATGATACAGTTCAAAATTAAATCTTCAATTATACTACCTCCTTCCCTCTCGTACGTCAGAGCAGTATTGACAACTATGGAAAGGAGAGGAATGTAGTTCGGTTTCATTAGATAAGATCAAGAGAAGTCCTTGAGAACATGGAAATTAGTTATTGAATTATGTTTCATTTGTGTCTGATGAAACTTATTTTCTCTTCTCTTCCCCGGCCCCTTTAAAGCATCCAGTAAAGTGAATCAAATAAAGATATCAACTCCTGCATCCTAAAACAGAGCTGGAACTTAGGCAAGATGTACTTTATAAAGGCTTTCATGCAACTGTGCACATGAACAGTTTTCATCCATGTTTTCATCCATGAGGCCCCAGTAAAACTTCTGTGTGCAGTCTATACACCTGCCAGCTCTTCCATCTGAAGAGCGTAGATGGTGTGTGTGGATGAGGTCTGGGGGTGCAAGGTTGTGGCTGATGTTAGCTTTTGATCCCATTACTTATTACTAAGGCTTTCCATGAGAGGGTGTGCTAAAATTTTCCCTTCAAGCCTTCTACATTTCACTGGCAGAGGGCTCTGCCCTACCCTGACTTGCAGCAATAGAACAGATACAACATGTCAGCCAAGCCACTGTAACTGTCAGTGTGAGGTCATGCAAGGCATCTTCTTTTTCTCAAAGGTATGATAACCTGCATCACCTTACAGCAGACATGGATAGAGAAGCATAATGCTGGTAACGGTTTAAGGTTGTTAAGCAAACACACCTTGACTGTATGTTTAAGCTAACATTGCAAGGAACACTGCCCTGCTTACATTTATACCATCCTACTTTCTTCTCCCTGTTTATACAGTTTGGCACCTGTTGTAAAGGGGGAAAGTAAACTGAGTGCTTGAAGTTCCACATGTTTACAAAGTGTATGAGGTAGGCTAAGGAATGGATCTGGAAGCAACATAGAGCGGTGAAAAAATGAGTTTCCATATGGGAGAAGACTAAGTGACTTCACAGAAAAGCAGAGATGAAGAAAGACAGCTGTACCTAAGGGACATGCAGTGAATGTTGCAGCTGCACAGTACTGCTCCTGTCACCTCATCCTACATCCACTCAAGCTGAGTTACACAAGAACATTGATACAGGAAAAGCTGATGTCCTTGACAGGTGTTTCAAAACTACTTTCTGCTTCTGAACTAATATAACTAAAACAGAGGCTGAAAAGTGATGCCTCTTTGCTTTGCCACACCACCATGTGTTGAACTTTCTGCTTCAGATCATTATCAGAGAACAGTATACACTTGCAGAGTCCTCAAGGCAGACTGTTTCTACAAAGAATACAGTCACATTCAGTTCACTGTTAGCAACGAGGCAGTGAGAAAAAGCTGTTTAAAAATCTTTTTCCACTATACCCTGACTTAAAGCACATTGTCCATATTGGCTCTGTGTAGGATCTTTCCTAAAAGGAATTTAGAAATACTTACACACCATAAAAACTGTGCTGAAACATATATGGCCTTCACAAATATCTAAGAATTAATTTCAGAGGAAACACACATGAAAGCTACAGTTTATATATTTATGTTAGCAGCAGAGTCTCCATGAAACATAAACCAAAAAAGCCTTTAAATTTACCTATTGATTTCAAAGTCAATGTCCTAGAGGACTTCAGGCAAAAAAAAAATAAAAATCTTTAATGTCTCTGGCCTAAATAAGTCTACTTGCGGGCTTTATGTTGAGTAATTTATTTTTATTTTATTTTTTACATTTTCCCTATTTTTTGTTTACCTCGTAATTTATGATAAGGGAAAAAAAAATAATTCTAAAACTTTTTCTATGTTTTGTTCTGAAGGAGACTTACTCTGTATTTCAGGCAATCTTAAATATACTTCATTAGTTTTCAAGAGATTACTATATCATTTTTTATGCTATTTTATCTATTTTGCCTTACAGTAATAAAACAATTTGGACAGCTTTGCTTCTTCTGTTTTCATAACAGTAGGAACCCTTCAACATGTATCAACATCTTTATTGATGACTAGAGGGAAAGTCTTATGAAGAGAGGTTGAGGGAGCTCAGGTTGTTTAGCCTGGAAAAGAGGAGACTGAGGGAGGTCCTTATTACTCTCTACAACTACATGAAGGGAGGTTGTAGTTGGGTGGAGATTGGGCTCTCCTCCCAGGCAATGAGAGGACATGGATGAGAGGACATGGCCTGAAGCTGCACCAGGGGAGGTTTAGGTTGGATATTAGGAAGTACTTCCTCAGGAAAAGGGTGATTAGTCATTGGAATGTACTGCCCAGTCACCATCACTGGATGTGTTCAAGGAAAGGCTGGATGTGACACTTAGTGCTATGGTCCAGCTGATGTGGTGGTGTTAGGTCATGGGCTGGACTTGATGATATCAGAGGTCTTTTCCAGCCTCAATAATTCCATGATTCTGTGATATATTCCAGAACAGTTTCGTCCATGAACCACTGGAAGGAAGGAAGAGGAAAAAAATTCTCAACACGTTTTCTACACAAAGTGGCCTGAATTTTTAGTTTCTGCTTTGGCTGGTATATCTTAAAATAAAGTTCTATAATTTAGTTTTAAACCCTGAGATTTTATTTTAGCTTCAACAATCTGGGACCGGTCAGAAGAACAGGTTGCAGAAACTGCCTTAATATGTAGGTAGTTCACTTCAGATTAATATCTACACTTTTGAATGCTTATTTGAACTGAAGCTGACCTCTGAATATTTGGAGATGCGCCTGTCACTGCTTTATAATCACAAGTATAATCATATTAAAGGAAATTGAATCAGAAATATAATGCAGTGGCGGCAATGAATGCAAGAGGTAGGAATATGTGTCAGAACCACATAAAGGATGTTTCTTAAACGGTCCAGCTACTTATTCTGTGGGGGTGTTGCTAGTGTAAGTGAAAAGAACTTGTATTGTCAAAAACTGGAATGCAGCCCAGATACACAGGGATGTGCTCAGTTTCTTGTTTAGAATCTGTTCTTTGAGGTACCAGCAATTTTCACCTTTAATGCAAGTTTTACATTCCAACCTGAAAAAAGTGCAGGAAAATGTTGAGTTTGGACTTAGTACTGTTTTATTTTGATTTGGCAGGTCTGACTACTTGGCTATGGAACTCTTTATAAGTTATTTTCTTGAAATAATAAAATCTTTCAGAATTTCCATGTTTCATATAGTCTGATTATTTACATTTGTAAATTAGATATTTGGAAAAAAAAAAAAATGAATAGATAGGGATATGTATATGAATTTCTTACAGAAGTAAGTTTCTTTTTTAGAGCAAAAACTTTCCTTTTTGCCACTATAAGCAAAGAAGCTTTGATGTTGTAGTTACCACTGAGTTTACCAGGACTAGATTATATCATTATAGTCAAGGCCAAATGATAACTGACTGATGGGTGTTGTGAAGATGTGAATGTCTCTTCAAATGTAATACTTTTTCGAAATTAAAACATACTCTGAGGCAGGCAGAAAAAAAACGGTGGATGTTGAAACAGAGGTCACTAGACTTATGAACAATAAAATGTAACAAATCATAAAGTTCTACAAGAATATTAATTGGATTCATTAAGAAAAGGACAAACAAACAGTTTACCAATTCAAACTAATCCTTCAAAGAGACAATGGACAGTACTGTAAAAACAGAAAAATAGATTATAAACCTGAAAATTAATGGGAGATTTACTGATTTAAATAAGTATGAAGTTACATTAGGAAAAAAAGTCAAGCTAATAGAAGCAAAGAATGAGATTTCAAAAGTTAGAAAGTTTGAAAAGTTTGAAAGCTACTCATGCAGCTTGTTCATAAAGTACATGGAAAATATCAATTAAAAAAAAAGTTTTTAAAATATAGAATAAGGTCAAGTGAGTTCCAGAGAATATTTAAAGAACCAAGTGACTCTAGGGTTTCTGCTCTTGTAACGTTCACAAAGCTGAGGATAAAGGCTAAAAGAGGAGCTGGATAGTCTTATGGCTTTGAAATTGCTGAATAAGAGCCAGTACAATGGATACATTTGCTGATAAGTGAAGGAAAATAATAGAATGCACAATAATTAAATACAAAACAATGGAAAATTCCCTACAACTATCTAGTAGAGAAGCTACAAGAAAAAAAAAAAACAACTATAACTTTCCCATCATCAGATACCCCATAGCCTCCCTTAGAAAAAAAAATGTGTGTAGGTCTGTAAGACTTCATTGTTTTGTAGAACCATTTGAATTGTAAATCACAGAAGGTATTTATTGCAGAATAAAAGCATTTTGAGATGCCTTAAAAGGCAGCACAGTCTATAGATAAGATATTTGGGGGAGAAAATAATCATTAGGATCACAGGAATCATCTTGAGATTGATACCAAAATGTATCTGTCTACATATAAATGTCTAAGCTTCATTATAATCAGTGTAGAACTGTTCATTATAGACAAAAAAAGCATTGAGAGCAATTCAGTTGATTAGCAGATTTTGGGTAACTTAACTACTCTGTACTATTCAGATCTGCAGAAGGAATTTAGGCACAAAGTGCATGTGCAGGTACCTACATGTAGACAAGACCATTTCAGTGTCCAAATCTCAAACCAAATCCCACTAGTAGACACAAGAAAAAATAAGGGATGCATGAAATTATCAGTAATACGAAACAACTAAGGTTCCCTTAGAGACATCCAATGCACTAGAGCAGCAATTATTTAGAAAGGAAAAAAGAAAAAAGAAAAAAATAAATAAAAAATCCCACATTACTATGTCATGGATACTGAAAAATGTGCTTTAGCCTCATTTCATGTACATGGAATATTTTTGTTTTATGCTAATCAAAACTCAGTTCAAAGTATTTGCTGCCATTCACAAGGACAGGAATGGAAGTACCAACAAGAGAATGAGCCCCATTCACCATTCTGGGAGAGCTATCTCAGTTCTGCAGTGGTGGTTGTTCAATCACTGGAGAATGGGGGAAAGGGCAATAAGATATTCAGAAGAAAGGAAACAAAGAGGGGAAGAAGAAGAAAACCAAATAGCCAAAATGACTCCTGACATCTTCTATTGTCATTATCAAAGACTGCTTAGAATTTTTTTGGCATAGAAGACCACAGGTTACTTTTCCTAGATACATATTTTGATTGAGAATTTGATACGATATGGGATGGAGGGGCAAGAAGGCTGAAAATTGTAAATATGATGACTCGATACCTTATTAAACAAAAGCACATGGAGCAAAGTCTACAGTCCTTATGCTTTATTTCAATGATTGAAATAAATAAAACAGTAACAAAACTTCTGTGGCTTGGAGTGACTAAACTGTCACAGAAGATGTGTCAATGGAATAGAACCACAATTCAATTACAATGATAAGTCAACCACAATGGCATTTTTTTAGTCACTATTGAGGTTTTCTTAAGAAGTTCAAGTACTAGGTGAGTGTTTGGTGACAAGCCTGGAAAATTTTAAGATATTAAGAAAACTGAATATATTGGGAAATGAAATATGTGACAGAATGGATTATTATAACTCATACTGAACTCAAGTGAACAATCATATTAAGTAAGTACTTAATACCTAGATGGTGGAATGCAAAGAACAATGTCCACATAAGTGGAGAAGCACAAATGAACCCTTCTGTAAGCCAAGAAGTAGATAAACACAACTCTTAGGTTATGTGATAAATTCCTGTCTGCATACATGGGAAGGAGTACAGACTGACTATGGCACAAGGGGGAATTCCATCCTGCCCAGATCAATCAAAGGGGATACCAGCCTATTGAAGGCCCGTCATGACAAACCCGGAGGAACACAGGAGCACAACAGCAGGTGAGAAGCGAAATTAAGGACTCAAAGGAAGGTACACCTGGTCTGTCCCCCTGCCAGGGCTGTCCCTCAACATCCTCACTGTCCTGTGTCCAGGTGTGAAACCTATTGTGATAAGACAATGCCACAGCACTTTTTGGACTGAGGGAGGGTCACTGCCTGGAGGTGTAAGACAAATTATGAGACGCACTTTTGAATTGTACAGGACTTACACGGGATGTTTAGGGAAGAAACCAAAGTCAGGGAAAGGAAGGGGGTTCAGTAATTTGGGGAGGGTCAAGCAGGTGAAAACAGAAGGTTAAGGGGAGAAAAAGAGGTTGGTCACATATAGTTTTCTGGTCACTATGCTTGTCTGGTCATGCCCTATGCATGATGAGCATAGCCCGTCCTACTCTCTTATTGAATTCCTTTCTAACTCTTTTCCCAAATGAGAGACTGTGTGTGGGGATGTGTGTGAGAGTGTGTGCAGGTCTGCACCAGAAGCTGGAGAGGGCTGAGACCTCAGAGGTTCAAACACCGAGCTCCTAGCAACTGGGAAGACTGGGATCCAGGGGCAGCTGCTGGGCAGACCAAGTGTCTAAGCCCAGCTGCTGGAGGCATCCACACTGTACATAGATACATAGATTCTCACTGGTGGACCTCCATCCTGCTTAGCAAGAGAGGGGAGCAAAATGAGATTGGTTCTGTCTGTGGTTGTGCAACTGCTCTGTGTGTCAGTATGTGACCTGTGTGGTTGGTCATGGATAAATGTAGTGTACATGGATTCTCTGTATCTATACACCTATAGGGGATACATTTTCACCCTCTCTACTGATTGGATCTGGGAACACAGAGCTGCAGCATCAGTCTCCCCTCTCTTGGACTTTCAGATCCCTACTCAATATACTTCCCTTTGAAAAAAAAAAAAAAAAAAAGTAGATTATGCCTTTTAAAGTTAATGATGAGGTTTTAGTTAAAAAATACACTGTGTAAGCATAAGGCTACTGATAATTTATCAGTTGATTTTCAGGCCACAATTTATTTTAGCTGCAGTTAGTTTTGGTCCTACTGCTGTTGCCATCTCTCCACAATTATTTCATGGGATCCAGGTCACACTTAAAGATATGGTTTTCTTACTCCCAGTCATAACTCCCTAAATATTGTTTCTAATTCTTAGTGCACAGGTAATTGTGATTTCCAATCTAATAATGCATTGACATAATTACATAATTTGGTGTAAATGATTCTCACTGCATCTCAATGGCGGAAGTTGTGAAAATGCATTAAAATGACTAATTCATACACACACACTGAGTAAATATGATGCCACTTCTAACATCCTCAAATACATCTCATTTACTTCCTTTAAGGTAGTACAAACACAGAAAGCAATGTACTTCCCTCATTGCTAGTGAAGGGGGACTGAAGTACTTTGCAGTGACATTATGAAACTATACCTATTTTAAGTTAAAGTAAGTCTCTTAGCTCATCAAATCAGAAGTGAATGACTGTTTTGCTCATCTTCATAGATCTGCTCTTTCTCCAGCTTCTTCCCCATACTCCTACATTTCCCCCTTGATCTTGCTGGAAAGCACTACACAGAATTTTGGCTTCACTTATGTTTTTCTTCAATTAAAGGCTTTCAGATATAAACATATAACTAAGAACATACTTCACATGAAACATAGTTACCTGCAACTACATTGTGCCTAAAGACGCAAATTGGAATGGACAGAAGTGAGAATCAGCAGGGAATACACCTGGGCTAATTCTTTCATCTTGTACTACAAAGTCTGTCTGCCACCATTAAGTGATTAGCTGAATAACTTATATGTGATTATATAATGTCTCTCATTTCTGGGAAAAGGGTGAAAAAAGGATTTTGCATATAAAAATTCTTAAAAGTTCATTGATTTTGATTCTACCACTGTTTGAAAAGAAAAATATCCGATCTTACCTCTTCACAGGCAGTCCTGAAATCCATGTGCTATGACACAGCAAGTGATATTTGTCTAAAATGGAGAGAAAGATTTTATTAGAATGAAAAAGTTATTACATTATATGCCTGAGCTGAGAAATCGTGCTTCCCTTTGCTGGGTCCCATTACAGTCATTGCTTAAAAGGAGAAATTATCAAATTTGCAACAGGATTAGGAAGTGTAAAATGTTAGAAGTTGTTCCTCATTCTTAGAAAGTATACAACCCATGTTCATTGAATTTAATCAAAGGAATCACAGAATCACAGAATCTTAGGGGTTGGAAGGGACCTCAAAAGATCATCTAGTCCAACCCCCCTGCCAGAGCAGGCTCACCCAGAGCACATCACACAGGAACACATCCAGGTGGGTTTTGAATGTCTCCAGTGAAGGAGACTCCACAACCTCCCTGAGCAGCCTGTTCCAGTGCTCTGTCACTCTCACAGTAAAAAAATTTATTTGGATATTCACCTTGAACCTCCTATGCTCCAATTTGCATCCATAGGACATCCCTTGTCCTATCACTGGTCATCACTGAGAAAAGCCTAACTCCATCTTCCTGACACTCACCACTTACATATTTGTAAACATTGATGAGGTCACCCCTCAGTCTCCTCTTCTCCAAGCTAAAGAGACGCAGCTCCCTCAGCCTTTCCTCATAAGGGAGATGTTCCACTCCATCATCTTTGTGGCTCTGCACTGGACTCTTTCAAGCAGATCCCTGCCTTTCTTGAACTAAAGGGCCCAGAACTGGACACAATATTCCAGATGCGACCTCACCAAGGCAGAATAGAGGGGGAGAAGAACCTCTCTTGACCGACTAACCCCACCCTTTCTAATGCACCCCAGGATGCCATTGGCCTTCCTAGCCACAAGGGCACATTGCTGGCTCATGGTCGTCCTCCTGTCTACCAGGACCCCTAGGTCTCTTTCACCTACATTGCTCTCCAGCAGGTCAGCCCCCAACCTGTACTGGTACATGGTGAAAAATCAGCAGCGGGTAGTAATCGGAGGAACCTACAAGATTAGGGAGTTTCCTTTTAACATCTCTAATTCTAGCCCCAGGGAGGCAACAGACCTCCCTGTGGGATGGGTCCGGTCGACAGATGGGCCCTTCTATTCCCCTCAGAAGGGAGTCACCCACCACAATTTCTTTCCTTCTTGATTGAAGAAGACCTAAGGCATTGGGGTGACTGACGAGTCCTAGGTGCTTTGCTAGATAAGTCTACCTCTCCAACTTCCTTTTCTTGTCCCTGAATTTCCAAGGCCTCATACCTATTCTTCAAGGGCAATTGGGAGGGTGGAGGGGGTTGGGAGGATTTTTTCTTGACTCTCCAAGGTCGGACCTCTCTCCAATCCTTCATGTCTCTTAAGTCCTCTCCTCCTGTCTGATGACAGGAAGGGAGGGGATCCATCACTTTCTCAACCTCTTCCATCTGCACCTGCCTCAGGGTACGACTCCACCAATCCATTTCACTCTCACATGAGGAATGCTTATGCTTCCACAACCTACTCCCATGAGGAATTCAAACTTAATTTTCTTATTGCAAGTGTGGGCAGTTTTGGTTGCTTTTGCTTTCCTTGGTTTTAGGTTGCTGTTTTTTCCCAAAAAATTAAAAGCATACTGGCAAGTAACACTTCAGACAGAGGCAATTAAGTGCTGCTCTTCAGAATGCCCTCTCTCTTCTAAAAGACTGTTTTTTAAAAAAAATGTGCTCCTCTAATTAAAAGCCATCACGAGCCAACCCCTTTTGTCTCACATTTTATTAACCTACGTAATGTCTCCAAGGAAGTCAGTGTCATTTAACAGTGTGCCTACTTTGCAGAAATATTTATCAGTTGAAAAAAACAACACAAAAGTTAGAAAAGTCAGGAATATGTGTGAGTGCTGGCAAAATGTCACACCAAATCCTGTGCTCATTACTTTGACTGGCCTTTACTTGAAGTGAGTTCACCCCAATGCACATTTATGAATTCATTTATTTATAAGATAAAGCCACTGGAACAGGCTGTTATCAGAGTACAACAAAAATGCTCTGCTGCTAGTTCTGCTATAGAAATACTCATGCATCAACAAATAACATTTCCAGGGAACACTTCCTAAACAAAACAGTAATTTCACTCAATGGCTGAATAAATGAAAACTGTCACAAAATCCTCTCCATCAGGCCTTTTATTACTTTTCTGAAATAATTATGTGCTTACATTTGTTTGTATAAATATAGTACTGGAAAGCTCCAGAAAACATTTGCCCATCAGCCTAAGTTCAAAATAAAATTTAAAAACTAACTCGCATAGTATAAAAATGTAAGTCCTAATAATACTAATAAAACTTCTTAATCTCTAAAGCAAGTCTCCTAATTTGTTTTGCTGCCCTGGATGTAGTGCTATTAAACCCAAGCATGCACACACAGATGAGGTTAATGTTCTGTATTTACTGAGCTCTATCTAGGTTGGCTATGTAAAATGCAGCAATATAAAAGGCAATTGCCATAATTCCTTCCTTATCAGCTTTAAAAGTGCACAAAGATTCAATAAAAATCAGTATCTGTAGCTCTGCTTTCAAAGTTCTCATAACAAACAAGTTCTCTGTTACAATCTTGAAGACTTTTCTCTTTGATGGGACAGCCATTGTTCTATGAAGTATGTTTCCTTGTAATTTTTATGAACTCTCTTTCCAGATCCTGTGTAAGCTGAAGTGGGAAAATGGCTTTATTCACCTCAGCAAAATATTTTGAGGACGTTTTAGCCTTCTGGAACTATAGGCTTATCTATCTTTAAAATACAAACTGAAGTACTGCAGTGTTCTCCTTTCTCAGGCCCTGATTACTTAAGGTTAGTAACTCCTACTACAGTAATAAGTCTACTCACTTATGTTCTACCTTATTAATAAAAATTCTGTACAAACTGTGCTCCAGAAGGTGAGAAAGGAGCTGTCTGTGGCTTTGAAGGGACAAAGTGCAGAGGAAACAGCAACAGTGTCAGGACAGAGTAGGGTGTGCAAGCACAGGTGGTGGCATGAGCAGCATGCTGCACTCAAAAAGAAAGAATGGCTCCAAGAGCACTGAGGCTTTCTCTGAAAAGGTTGGGAACCAGTATAATCAAAGATATGTAAACAAGCTTTGAAGAGTTACTTTCCCTCTGATTGACTTCATTTGCCATCTGCACTTCATCCAAAGCTGAATTACCAAACTAATTTAGCTCATCTCTGCATACAGAAGCAAAGGAAGTAACACAAAACCGGTTGGCAACAGAAGTTGACACCCCCTGATAGAAAAAAAAGTCATTAACTTTTGAAGAAACATTTACCAAGTAGTGTTATTACAGCATTTGTGTTCTAAAGGGAAATCAATGGCTAAAACATAACGGTAAAGTTGAAGGCTATGACAGCCCTCAGAGACAAAGCTTCATTTGGGATAATGGACTGAGCACTTGAGCTATGCTCTATCTTCTTTAAATAAATCAGGTCATTCTAGTGGTATAATAGATGTAATTTCACGAAGTACTTCCATAACTGAATACTCCAGTATACTTCATAAAATAACAAACAAAATTTCATGTGCAAGCAACAGTAATGAGACACTGTAAAGTGCTGGGAATACCACAAGCCAAATAAAATACTTCTGAAGCAATAGCAGGAAACACTCCATTCTCAAGGTTACTAGTGCAAAGAATGAACACAATATGATATGCACAAATACCAAGTCCATGGGAAAATGATCTATTATCAAATGCAAATTAATTCAGCATATGATAGCACTGCACCTTGTATACTTCTTACTTGCTGGAGAAAAGCCACAAGATATTCTTATTGTCTGTGAACTGTCTCAGTTGCCAACTGGGAAACAGACTAAAATAATGTTTCAAAGGCACAAACATCAGATCTGTGAATAACTGTGATAGTAGTTCACTACTAAACGTCATGTTTTTCTTTTAAAGTCCATCACCTGCCTCAATTCTTACCAACATCTTTTTTGCTTCACATTTTGGAGATGTCTGAAGGAAATCAAATTAGTCATTTTTTGCATGTGTTAGGAAACAAAACACACATTTGTAAGTCTGCAGGAACTTTTTCTGTTCTAAATAGGCAAAAAGGCTTTTTAATTATCCTCACATGTAGCATAGCTGGACCTTTGTGGGAAAGAAAAATATTTTTGGGAGAAAGGCATTACTTTAAATGTAAATTCTGTGAAGGTATATTCATTCCATCCAGCTTGTGAAACCATGCTTAGTACTGGAAGAGTGGTCAGAGGTATGCAGACAGCACAGTAAATCAAGGAAACAGTTTAGTAACCACAGATTAATAAAACCCTATCATTTACTGTTTTCTGGCACACTTGAATTATATATCATTTGAACACTGTATGGTCAGTTAACATAATGATTTTTAATAATTTCTGTTAGTAACATATTGCACTCATCTGGTGAAAAATTTCTCCATGAATTGGGAACAGCTAGTCTCTAAATCCAAACACAGCCTCATACTTTCCTCAGAGTTCAACATATATACTCAGGACTGGTTAGGCTGCACCTTGAATCCCATGTTCATGTTTGTCTCCTCATTACAAGAAGGACACTAAGGTGCTGGAGTGTGTCCAAAGAAAGGCAATGAAACCGGTGAAGGGTCTAGAGCACAATTCCTATGAGGAGGAGCTAGGGAACTGAAGTTGTTTATCCTGGAGAAAAGGAGGCTGAGGGAAGACCTTATTGCTTTCTACTACTACCTGAAAGAAGGTTGTAGCAAGATGGGTGCTCATCTCTTCTCCCATATAAGAAGGAATAGGACAAGAGGAAATGTCCTCACATTATGTCAGGAGAGATTTACATTGGATATTAGGAAACATTTCTTCACTGAAAGCATTGTCATGCACTGGAACAGGCTGCCCAGGGAAATGGCTGGGTCACCATTCCTAGATGTATTGAAAAGATGAGTAGATGTAGTGCTTAGGGACATGGGTTAATGGTGGACTTGGCAGTGTTAGGTTAACAGTTGGACAAGATTATCTTAAGAGGTCTTTTCTAACCAAAATGATTCTAGGGGGATCGATATATCCTTTACAAAAACTACAGCTTTAATACATAAACTTAAGTTGGAAGATGCTCACAATGCTGGAGGTCTCTAAGCTGCATTTACTGAAATCTACTAGATAGTTCAAAGACTGAGATGAATTTTGAACTCAGCAAGCTATCTGTGAACTTCTTTAGTTGTGAGGAAAATAATCACCTGACAAAGCTTTTTAATAAAATGTCCAGCTCTTCGCAAAACTGATGGTTCAAAATAATTGAAGTTGGCAATTAGTAGCTAATAAGGTTTTTAATGTTCAATTCATTTTACCTTGGTTAAAAGATGAATGATATTTATCTGTCAGTCATGATATATTATTATAGTTGCAAACATTTGTAATCAACAAGCTCATTTAAGGATTCACTGTATAAACATTAATTTTTTTCAAGAATCAGTGAGCCACAAGGCAGTATTAACTGAATGAATATATTTTGGGCTCCTGTTTTTTGTTGTTGTTGTTGTGTTTTTGTTTGTTTGTTTGTTTTTTTAATTCAGCAAACTGATAGAAATGGCAAAATAAAAAAAAAATAAATACAAACAACAATGAAAAACTATTTTTCAGAGGGAAAAACAAGTATTACAGAAGATTCAGCTGAAAATGGCGAGGTTAAATGCCAGTGGGCAGTTGTGGCATATCTCTATGTGAAATGCTCTACAGCAAACTGGAACATGAAATTTTCACTTTGGTTTAAAGCCTTGAATGGTGACATTAAAAAATATAATGGTACCTTTTGGTGGTTCACTGGAAGCATCTCAATAGAACGTGCTTTCAAAGAGCGGTATTGCAGATATCAGAGCCCAAGCAGGGACTAAATGCCTCCTTATTCTTAACTGCTATTGAGGCTGCCTAAACTGTTTTGTGATTTACGCCACTTACTAGTTTTGCCTAAATATCAGTGCCTTGTATTAAAGATGAACAAAAGTTCTTTTCTGACTAACTGGCACTGCAGCCTGATTTTTCCTTGCATTATTTCTCAACACATAATTTCTTTATAAGAGATACTGACATTCTTTTGCCAAGGCATTGTTTACCAGTGAAGTATAGATGTCACATCCGTGGCATTATGCCTAATGCTAATTGTTTGGAGTGAGACTTTCCACATCATGGTGCACTTTTTGATTTCACTTAAATTAAATAAACCTAAAAATGATTATATAGGAAAAAAAAACATTGTAACTATCTCCTAAAGGAGCTAGAGAAATAAAAATTATAATTAAAAAATTATTAAAATACTTAAATTATTGTGATTAAGTGACCATTTGACAAGTTTAGACTGAGGTCTGAACTGCAACTTAGCTTCTACTACCAGGTTCTGTAACCAGCAGCAAGCTTCGCATCTAAGAATTCCTATGACAACGAGAATTCACACACTTCCAGTGATCACCACTGAACACCATGCATTTGTCTGTTCTCTTTGGGACAACATAGCTATGGCAAAGAGAACAACATTGTGTTGCCTTATCTGCAAAGTCACTTATAAAGACTACCATTAAGAACTAATTTTCCTCAGATTAAGGGAAGAAAAAAACATGACCTATTTCAAATAGTTGCCAGTGAAAGAAGGTGGAATAATACCATGCATGAACTAGGAAACTAGCCATTAGGGATATCATGGTTGTGGCTTGCATAGTCTTCACATATTTATTTTTTTTCAGGGCAGATATTTCTATGTAGAAAAAAACAGTACATATGGAAAACAAACACCAATAACTTGGATCAGAATTAATCAACATAATTAGATCTTCCACTTGAGTTTTTATATGATTGCAGCAAAAGCCTCTTTAACTCCTCTGAAATCCAGAAAGAAGGGATTTGTAGCAGTACTGTTGTAATATAATCAAGTCAAATTTAGTTACTGTCAAACTGTTCCTGCAGTAGTACATTGTCAAAATGTATAAAGAGAACTTGAGATATGCAAAATATGCCACATAGGAAAACACAGCACTTAAAAGTACTGTAAAATTAACATAAACAAAGTTAAGTAGCCAGTGAAAAACACTTAAAGCTAATCAGAAAATATGCTTCTGAGAGCAGCACTGAAAATCTTTCTGCATGAGACAGGACTGGACTAAGATGGTGAAACGGTCATCCCAGCTGTCCATAAAGCCTTCTCCTGCAGAATGTTTATCCTGTCATACGGGTAAAGCAGGAAGCTGCAAAGAAACACCAACTATGGACTGTTCCACTTTTAAAAACTGGGGTTCAGACAAACACTGGCTATTGGTAAAATGGGTTGGTCCAGGAGCACTGAGGTGCCACACAATGATGCCTGTGAGGGCAGACATTGAGTGTACAGCTATAGGTGCCTTCCCTATTTAATCAGACACCTCGTGGGAATTACTGATTTTGGTTATCTCATTTTCTACCTAATTGACTGCTGCTCTGTTTAGATTTTACTTAATGTGTTCTTGAGTGTATTGAGAGCCAGGATGCCTAAAATTGAAAGTCATAAGAAATTTTTAATTGTCTGTAAAGTCTTGGACACACTCATGATGTAATCTAATTACAACATGGGTGGGACTAATATCAGTAACTCCTTCTATTATTGTCTTTAACATTCAACTAAATGTAGATAAGAGAAGATGATGCAAATTTGAACTGCACAGTCAAGCAGACTGGAAGATGCTGAAGTCATGTTGGAAAGTAAATAGAGTTAGAAGAATGTGGAAGGGAATCTGAAACCTGGTAGATCAGCAGGAGTTAGGGTAGGCCAAACAGGAAGCTTTTGGGCCACAGGAAGTTGAGGGATGAGAAAGAAGGAGGCAACCTTCAGAAGAGTGAAAATTAAGGTTTTTAACCACCATAGAGCAGTCGTCCCAGAGAAATGGCACCCAAAAATCAGATCAAAATTCCACAGGCATTGTAACATTGAACCTGTTTTACTGTACAAAATACTAGAATGAAGTAATGTCAGCAAATATACTGTGTGTATTGTTAACCTGATAGTATGTATCGATTTACTCCATGTCAACTAGAACTGTCCAAAACAACAGGCTACATGATTCATGAGTTTGTACAAGGAATGTTCTCCATAGTCAATTTTCTCACAAGCACCCTACATTGGAGGATAAGGCAGTTAAATACTATGGATGTAGGCTGTCTTACGCAATTACCCTCAATGACAAAACTACTTTAATTGATAATGATAAAAACTAACTAGGAGCTTCATCTTTTGGGAACTTACAAAGTGAGTTCTGCCACAAAAAGTGACAGAACATTACAGCTGCTATTACACCAGCTCAAAGGACAGCTCTAAATCTTCCAAGACTACTTGTAAGAGTACCAGAAGATAAATCATTATGGGTTTATTTTTATGTGAGTGTATTTTTAAAGTGTGTTCAACTGGAAAATGTAGATTGTGATTGTCTAACTGAAAGTGAGTCATAGTGTATGCATAAAAATATAATGACTTAAGTTTGCATAGCTCTGCTTAATTAAAGTATTTTCTAACTTTTAGATTACCCAAAATATTTAAAACTTAAGTCTTGAAATCAAATGGGACTCAAGCTTAAATAATTCCAGTAATCCAATAATTTAGATGTCTCCAAAACTCAGAGGTGTAGTAGATGTATTGGTGCAGTAAACAGTATCAAAGGACTTCTGTGCTTCAGACAGAGTCACAAGTCAAGAAAGCAGGGGAGAGGACAGAGTTCAGGTCAAAATTCCTTTATTCATTTAAAAACATATTTCAGGGAACAGAAAAGTTATAGTTTAAAGACTCCATCACCTCAGTCTGTGTGGATCTGGAACTTCAGGAAGGTATAGTGTTTTCAGCTTCCTTTTCCCTTCAGGTAATGGAAGTAGGAAAGAAAATTCTCCAGATTATCCACAAAGTATGTTGGTTAATGAATGTAACACAGTGCCAGTTTGAGAAGACTGATGAAAGAGGAAAAAGCAAAGCAAAGAGAGAGATAAACATGAGAGAAGAAGGAAGAGACTGTTTTTAAGAAGGGCAAGGAAAGAAAAAGATGTGAAGCAGGGGAGAATGTAAATGCTTAAAAAAAAAAAAAAAAAAAAAAGCATTTCTCCAGTACATATTATTTTTCAAAACTGTTATATAAAAGTCAGCTTTATCAAATCCATATGTGCTAAAATTGTTATGTTTTTCCATCAATCACTATGACTGGCAGAATGAAGGGAAAGTATTTTAGGTATGTGAAAGAATCTAATTTCTTTACAGTTTGTTGTTTTTCCTCCCCTCTTTCTATCCTCAGCAGACCTGGGAAATGAAAGATTAAACTTGGAGAAAGAGAAGGAATGTAAATCTTAGGGAGAAGCTGAGTATAAGCAGTAATGTTGAGAAGAGAGGGTCAGAAATGATTAAGAGACATTTTCTTTACATCTTCAGGCACATGGGTATGGTAATTGTGCTGAATTTTAAAATCTTTTCACAAGATTACCAGAACTAATGAAGTTCATTGCTTGTGACATGCCTCCTGAAAACAAATTATATAAGTGCAGTTTTGGGTACCACCTGAATCACAATTGCTTCAAAGCATTCTCTATAATTTTAGAAATATTCCAGTGAAAGAGAGATATGTAAATAGTTCCATACAGCAGTCCAGTGACACAGTGAATTAAAGCAAATTAAGTAAATGTTAGCACAACACACTGATGCTGGAAATGAATATGAGTGTTGTAGGGTTGTACGGCATGTTTGAGGATCTGGGATTTGGCAAACCTGTCACAGAGGAGTGATTAAGGCAGGAAGCTCAGCTAAATTAAGATCATGTAGCAGAACAAAATACATGACTATTTTTAGGACCTGTTGACGTCCACATAACCCAGGGAAAAGACTAGCCTCTTACTGTCAGTGTAAGTGACAGCAATGTCATCAGGGTAAGCTACAAGGACATACTTAGAATAAATGGCAGACAAGTTGAACCTGAGACATACACAGGACAATGTCAAATGATGTCTTAACAAAAGTTCTAGAAACTGGATGTCAAGGAGTCTGCTGCCCAGAACCCCCAAAATATAAGTTCTTTTGCCAGTTAATAAACATCTCAAAGTGCAAGTTAGTCTAGGAAATCCTGTGTCAAGGATTTTTTATCTGAGCTTGAAACTATATACAAAAAGAACAATTTGTGAAGTATAATACTGACATTGAGGGGGAATCCTTTGTGATGATTCCAACTTCAGCACTGTTCTAGACTTACTGTGCTTCCTAAATCAAAACTCACTGAGCCTGATTTAAAAAGAAGTAAAAACAAGAATGTGAAAGAAAATATTAGGTAATATTCTTTGAGAAAGGTTTTTCATTTGAAAATTGATATTTCATTTATGAGCTGCTGATATTACCTCTCCTAGCCGCAGCACAGCTTCCAGGTTCTTGCATTTCTTCATCGTTTTAACAGCCATCAGCCTCTGTTTTAAAAAATGGTTCATTCAATGAGAATTACTTTAGTTTCTTGCTGCTTAAACCAGCCTAAACTTTATGTTCTTTTTTTTTCCTCTTTTTTTTTTTCTTTTTTTTTTTCCTGACTAATATGTTGCTTCCGTAAAAATAGCAGCAGTTTTGAGGCAGCAGTTTTAACAACCATTAACAGTCAGGCTATAAAATACTGTCAGTCCAGAAGTATTGCTACGAGAAATTATAACCTAGCCCTTTAACATGAGGATTATTTGGGAGAGATCATATGGACTTAACAAATAGTAAATATCCACCAAGAATTTAATTCACAGATCTTTTGGATTCTTACCATCAGGTGGTAGCAGAAACAGAAGAAAGATGACACATTTGTTAAAAACACAGGAGAAAAATCTTTCTTTACTAAGTTTTATTTCTTTAGACATGAGATGCTAAAAGTTCAAAAGATAAAAAAGAAATGTCCTTAATGTATGCAGTCACATGGTCTTCTACTATCGCCTCTTACTTTCCAAGAAAGCGAGTTTTTCCTTTATAGTTCATCATTTAATGTTCAGCTTACAAAAAAATAAAGGAGGAAGGAAATTAAACTCCAGCCTCTTTTTTTCCCAAAGTTTTGAACTTCAGTTCTGCTCAGTATCCTCTACTAAAAACATCAGAATAGCCTATAAATAACTGCCTATCTGGCTTTCTTTACAAAGAGTGAACCTCTTAACTCCATATTTCATCTGGGATCTAAAGCACATGATGCTTCTAACTTTCCCTTCCATTGAGCTGGGCTTCTCCCTTACTGAAATCTCCCTCCATTCCTGATGCAGGCGACTGGCTCTGATGAGGTGATGCCATATGAGCACACAGCATCTCATGTACAGGAGTGTTTATCTAAGGATTTAGGTTATTGTTTGACAGTCATTACATTGTACTACTCAACTCTTCTATTCAATAAACAAATACAACATTTTGTTC
This sequence comes from Chaetura pelagica, assembly GCF_000747805.2. NCBI lineage: Eukaryota > Metazoa > Chordata > Aves > Apodiformes > Apodidae > Chaetura > Chaetura pelagica. The sequence continues at coordinate 2,300,390 of NW_009970725.1, forward strand.
CATCAATTAATTATTTATTATATATAGAATTGCGAGTACTTTTTATCCACCTGTGAACTGACTACTCCTGTTCCAGGCTTGAGAGTAGTGTTATGTGTAACATTTTTAAAAGGACCCTTCAGCAGCAGTGAAATCCTCAAAATGGTTTAGATCTGCCAATCCAAGGAGCTTTTTAGCTTTTCCCCCTTAATGGAAACAGAGCAGGAAAACAAAGTGTGTATATTCAGACATTCCCCAACAGAAAGCTGGAGTGTATGTGCCCTCTCAGCTTGCCAAATCACACTTAGCCAGACTGTACTGCTTGTCTTCAAAATGGATGAAGACAACATCTATGGCCAGTCTTTGTTGGATTTTCCTATAGGGGCACTAACAATAATGTAAAAAATACTACTCTAACAATAAAGATAATAGCATCAGTATAGGCAGCACAGTACTATGTTCAGTTACAGAACTCAGTTGCCTATCTTACTATTACAAAATCTAAATAACAGGCTAAAAAGAAGTCTTTTCTCAGACCGAGTTCCAGCATCATGGGATTTTTCAGTCTCCTTCAGTATATTTGACAACACTCAGCTGCCTAAGGAATTCCTCTGTCCCTGGACTAGTTGCCTGTAAACCTTTGAAGATACCAACCTAGCAAAAGCCAATACAAAAATGCAGAAAGCTTATCATATCACCTTCACTGCCTGTGCATATCTCCCACCACTCCCTCTAGAAGTCTGTTCAACTTTCTGCATTTCCTGGGGAAGTACCTATGGTGTTCAGCCAACATCGTTGCCACACAGCAGTAGTCCACGTAGGTCATGGTTGGGCAAAAACACAGTAGTAAAAGAAACAACTTCTATTCCAACATCTCTTTATATGCAAAAAAAACCAACACTTTCTGATGCTTTTAATGGAGGCTTAGGATTCAGACTGTAGATAATAAGAACATGGGGTAGTTATTGACAGAGCACTTGGAGTTTCAAAAGGCTTAAATGGTAAAACTCTTTTATTTTACTTTTTCATCAAAACTTGCAACTGACTGCACCATTTGTCCCACAAATTTCAAGTCTCTTGGTCAGAAACTTCAATAATGAAATAACCAGTACAAGTATGATCTATCTGTTCATTTGAATACTTTCACAAAAACTCTACAAGGTTGGCCTACTCCTCATTTTGTTCTCTGAACTAAAACACATCTCAGAAGACATTTGAAGCCATGCTTGTAGATTTTATTTCCATTTTCTAATACTCATCATTGAAGACCCATAACTCTTTACCTATATAACTCTGTCATTAAGGGAAAATGGGGTAACATCTTCTTCAAGGTGTATTGTAAAACAAGCAGAAGTGAGCTGTACATACAGATTTTCCTTATATTTTTCCAGAGCTGTGATCTTCCTCTTCAGAATCTTTCCACTGCAACTGACAACACAGGACTCGTAACTCTGTCCCTTCAGCTGTTTACCCTATGGGTCCATATTCCAAAACTGCCTAATAAACTATATGGCATTCACAAGAGTGATCTCTACTTTCAGTCTTAGGGATAATTCTATATAGTTGGTAGAAACACGCTAGGATAAAACTGATGAGATCAAGCCAAGTATCAGCTTAAAAGTTTGAAGATGCAGAAATACAAATTAATATATCGTTACCTAACCATAATTTCATATATGGTGGAATATTTTAAGACTTCAAAACATTATCTAAAGAAGCAGATACAGGGACATTTTATTAAATTATGTTCACTTTAAATCAAGGGTATAGCAGAGAGATTTCCTCCCTCCCTTTTCTGCTTTTATCCTTTAAGGAATTTAGATTTAAAAAAAATTAAAAGAAAAAAAAAATAAAAATTAATCCTAGGTTTAGCAGGACATCACTGGCCTCTACTACTGTGAGTGAGGTCACAGTACAGTAATTTTTGTGCTTCTGTAAAAGACCACATGCTTCAAATACGTAATTCCTTTGGGCTTCAATCAAGTAAATCATGTGACATCTATTTTACGATCTCCTTTCCATGACACTCTATACATCACCAGAGACCATTAAAAAATTTACTATTTTTTCATCCAAGATATTTGGACCGTGATGAAACTGAAACTCTGATCTGTATATTATGTGACTGAATTATGTATTCTATATTCAGTTTGATCTTAAGTTCTTGGGGAAGCAGTAAAGCATTCCCCTCATCTGCATAGAGCTAGGAATACCAAGATGACAAATAATATTAAATACATAAAACCTGCACTCATGTACCCTTTCAGTTCTAATATTTTTACTTGTGTGATTTTACCACTTCCACAATCTGTCAATATTATCCTTATTACTATTTTTAATTTTTCATGTCTCACGCCTTTTCTTTCTATAAGTCATATTAGGTATCAGGTCTTGGTATCAGTTTCTGCTGGAGTTCCTCCTAAACTCAATTCCTTACTATTTATGAATGAAAGTTATGTAAAAAAAGGTAAATGTGGGCAAAAGGTTTAAAAGCATCCATTCTTAGATTACATTATGAGAAATATCTTACACTACACAAATATACAAAAGCTGTAATGCTCTAGCTTCACATCCTATAGTTTTTTTTCATTTCTAGGTTCTGAAGATGAGGTATCACATTTACTAGATTTTGGACAATTGTAGGTAATTTTTTCTAACATAACCAAAGACTTGTCTAAACATTTATTTTTTTTTTTTATTCTTCTTTTTAATCATCCAGATAAAAGAACCATCTCTCAAAATCAGCAGGTAGTTCAAACCCAGACAACAAATGACACTGGAATAATAAAACCACATGTGTTTCCCACATTCTAAGAAAGAAAAAGAAATAAGCATATTTCATTTATACATTTACAGAGTGATGCAACTTAAGGTTGACCAAAGATAAGTGGCAAGAAGTTTGAAAACTGCCCTGTAAAATGCTGAAAAGATCTGCTTGAGAAACTGAAGATAAACTGCAAGATGGGATACATTGCAGAGTCTGCTCTGTAAAGTCTCTAAGATAATATTTCTCAATATGTAGCTCATTTGATGGATGTGCTGTGTCCCGGATGAAGCTTATTACTCATAGATAGATATATAGATATATAGATCTAGCTATTTAATTATTTATTTTATTTTTAATAAGGCATCATTGCTTACGTAAATGTGAAAAGAACTTATATTAGTTTTATTTGAATTCAGGTACTTTTGTTTTCTACAACCTTTCTCTGAAAGGAATGCATAATAAAACTAGTAATGCTTAGCAGCTAAATGTCATTTACGTATTACACCGACAAGGATGCAGTATGCTAATTGTGGTTTAAACAATGCAACAGGTTAGAGAAATTGCTCTCATGCTTGTTAAGTCAGGAATAAAGGGAGGCTTTATCCCCACTATACTCTGTGTTCTGCAATCCCCCAGGTAGACACTTGCAGAGATACTGCTCTAAAACATGGAACAAAGCATCTTAGAAACATGTGCTCCTTCGAGATTAAAATTCAGAGGGCCATTAAACACAAAACCACATCGACTAGTCTGCTGAAGCAGAATTAGAATTCTAGAGAGAAGATTTGAACTGCTGAAATGTTAACCATGTCAGTGTGTTAGAGATCCAGACTTCTGCTCTACAGCAATAAGCAGTACAAGGTCTAACTCCCTCTCCCTGATCCTTAGGTGAAAAGAACAATTGATGTCAGTTCCATTCAGCAGGCACCTACTGAGTCTTACCTTGGACATTGGTGCTGAAATGAAGTGTTACAGGACTATTCAGAGACTCAGAATCAGCCTCCTCAAAGTAGGTATGGTATATGAATTGAAAAAATAAGCATAGCTCATATATTACAAGCTTTTTGCAAAAGACAGTAAGAAATAGAGTTTTCTGAAGGATTATTTTGTTAATAAAGCCAATTACAGAAAGAAAACTGAAAAGGTCAATATATATACAGTTTAACATAGAAATGAATATATTATTTAAAACATGTTCAGTTTCTGCTGTGGGGCTCAGTGAGTGATGAGATCTAATCTCAGTTAGTACGATACAGAAGAATATCTCCCTTTTTCTTGTCTGCTATTCCTTCACTAAATAAATTCCAAATCAATAAATGGAAACTCCTACCTGCATATAATATTGAGCTTCAAAATCCAAATGCCAAAATTCTTGAAAAGCAGATGCAGAAGTATCTCAGGAAACACATAACATTAGAATGAGAAACATTTTAATGCATATCTGAAACAGATAATATAGCTAATTTACTGCTGCTTTCAGTCTCCTGATGTTAATTCACAATTGCCTAACTAAAAGGTCACCAGTTCTGCAACTATCAGTCAAATAGCTCATTTAAGATTAACAATAATCTATTCACTTTTATCTGTTGCAGATAAAAGGGAATCAGTAAAGATTAAGCACAGCAGGATTTGGTTCAGGTTCAGTTCACCTTTTTATTCGTGAAAATTCATTAATTCAGACGGGTTTTAACAGTAAACTTGGGGTGACAATATGGTCATTCTTATGGAATGATTTTTAATTTATGCTGCCTGTAACAAACTGCAAACTGTTAGCTATGCCTTCCTTACTAAAAAAAAAATTAAAAAAAATCTCTTTTCCAATGACATATGCATAACCCTAGTGAAAGATGAGCATCATCCTCAATCCATTCATTTAATTCCATGTTTCTTTTCAAACAGAGAAAAATAAAATAGCTTTCCCATGTGGTAAGTATAAATAAAGATATTAATTAATAAAGTGTTAATGAATTTCATCTTCACAGATTATACAAATATTGTCAAGACCCTGAGAGCACTGCCAGCCCTGACTGACCCTGTCCAAACACCTGTAGCTCCCACCTCCAGGAGCTGGTCTCCAGCTTCCCACAGTCCAGCCCTACACAGCCATGGGCACTATCAAGCTGGGCCCACCCACGAGTCCAAAACCTGGCCCAGATGCAGCCAAATGTCCCAGGCTGGGGTTGCCCTGGTGCCCCCTGTCTGCCCTGCCCCTGGCTGGGGTTGTGGGGCAGGATGGGACAGGCTGGCAGCCCCTGCCCTGCTAGCCTGGGGGCCCCTGCTGCTCCCAGCTTCCCAGGAGCTGTTGGCCTTCATGGTGTCCTATCGGAACAAAAGGTTATCGTATAGTAAAACATAGTTGCACCAAGATGGTAAAATTGATGTGTTTTTCCATGGCAGTTTTAGCGTGTTTGAAAACTTCAGGTTGGTTAAAATTGGATTAAGTCTCATAAAGGCCATCCTTTCTGGTTATTAATGTAATAGGACATACCCTTTTGTAGCACTACAATGCAGATGTGCACATTGGATTTTGACTGGGCTGAATTCTCATCTATGGCAATAATGAAACTAAATGGAGTCTATCAAAGTAAGAGTACTACTTGGAGTCTACACCAAAACAGCCATGAGCTGAATCCACAGTGCTCTGGTTTTTATTTTGCTCTTCACTGCAAAGTGAAGAGCAAAGAGTTGCTGGGAGTTTCAGCACATCAAGGGATGATGGGGCTGGCTGCTTGCCTGGTTAGGTGGCTTTTTTTTTTTTTTCCTAATGTTTTTTGAGAGAATAGGATTTAACATTTGTGTTCTGTCTCCATGTCATTTCACAGCTTAACAGAATAAACTCCACTTCAAAGTATCCATCACTTTTGAACTAAATGGTGAGAGATACTAAAAAACTGTCACAAAATGCCATCTGAGATTGGTCTAGGGGCATTAGCCCTGCCTCTCTCTCAAACAGTGGACATAAAAGAAAAATTGTTCCTTTAGAAACAAAATTGTAAAAAATGGAGACAAAGACACTATCTGTATCAAAAAGAGGGAGTCCTTAACCTTACAGTTAAAGAATAAACTTGTATGAAGAAAGAAGTCATCCAAACCTACACATCAGACAACCAAAGTGGAACGAGAGAGGAGGAAGGCAGTGTATCAGCTGTGCCCAAGACTCTTATTTGAGATACTTGCCTTTTTTGTTCCAGGATCAGAAGAGGGACTGACTCTGAAATCAGGCACAGCAGCCACAACAGTCAGTGCATTCAGCCACACTCCAGTGCACTAAGGTGACTGGCAAGTGATGGTGGATCGTTTCTGTGTTACAGGCTGCGAACTTTGGCTATGGAGGACAAGATGAACTGCATGTTCAACCAGCCCTGCTACTGAACACTGTCCTCTGAAAGAGTGGTGATGGATAACAGGTGGAAGCACAAGAATGCAAAAGAGCATATGAGCACATTGTTTTACAACTAACAAAAAATGGGGGTAAAAGAGAGAAGATTGTGCATCTTATTTCTACCATATAAAGACCAGCAACTCTTACAGGTTTTCACAAATATTAAGAAACCCATTTATGAGACATAAACTCCAAACTCACCTTGCCTCTGGTAAGATGTTGAGTGTGCCTATGGTGTGAAATACACAATGACAAGTTGCATTCAGTAATTACAAATTTTATTTACTTCTTCTACTATGCTATACATCATACCAGTTGCTACAAAAACATATTTTTAACAGTTCTCCTCATCATTGAGGGTATAATATATGCCTTAAAATTTAAAATATTGCTGCAGCTGAAATTATGGCTACAATTATGGAGAATTACTTAGTGCTTTCAGCAATGGCGTAATATAAATTCTGCATAATAACTCCATTTCCCCTCCAAATGTTCAGAGTAATTTACACAAGTACATTGCCCTTTTCCTTACATCCAACAGAAACGGTCATCTTGGAGTGAAAGATAATCACTCTTTAGACTCAGTGTTGTGCAGCTGAACGGATTGAGACTTTCTCACCAAAATGCAATTACTGTAAAGCCAACTGTTGGACAAATGACTGCATGAAAAGTTGTTTCTATGAAAAAGCTGAGTTCTATGACTGCTGTTAATTTTTTTTTATACCATCAACATAAAGAAAAATGTTTTTACAAATGCAAAACTACATGTGAGGATAACTACAATAACGCTGACCAATTTCACCAGATACGGGAAAACAGTGACTCAGCACAATAAAACCAAACCTCAGTGCTAATATTAATTTATAAATACATGTTGTATACTTTTGTTTGTGCCTCAAACCTCATTTACACTATATGAAAGCAAATGACAAACTGGGCAGCAGCTTTTGATAGAACTTCAGAAATACTAGCATTGAGCTAATATCAGTTTGTTTTTTTCATACAATTGCCTGTCATTTTTAAAGCTTTAAACTAAAAATCAAGTGAAAGTGTCCTTCTTGTTTAGTTTTAGCTTTCCTACATGCTCCAGTTTTTGAACACAGCCGTCAGCCACTATGTACAATACATATTAGTGACATCACTACTAAGCAGAACTTGTTAGTTCTGTAGTTTTTTCTCAATGGTAGCTTCAGAGCAGCACATATCAATCAGCAGGTTAGCCACTGTAATAACAAATTACACAGCTAAAGTATGAAAATAAGCAATCATACTTTAAAAGACTGAATTAGTCTTCAAATAAGTGTAAAAAAGGTTCTACTGTGATAATATGACATGCTGAACTTCAATAAATAAACATCTTCTCTAATGTACTACCAAGGCAGTCACTGCCTCAGGGAATTGGAACTCCTCACAGCACTGATCACGTATTTGTGAGGCTGCATTGTTTGCATGGTGTCCCATCAAAATTAGTGGGGTATCAAATAGGAAAAGGAATCTGGCAATGCTTAAGAAACTGATAAGAAATTCTGTAAAAACTGAAAGAGAACTGAAAGAGTTTGTTGTTTGTTTTCCAGATGCAAGCTTTTAAAGGTTTCAAACACCTGCTCAAAAAAAAATAAAAAAAAAATTCCAAATATCAGAGCAACAAACACAGACTTGAAATCACAGTCTTAATGCTAGACTTAAAATTAACCTTACTGAAATCTCATTACAGTTGTGCATTCCTCAGTGATGCAATTTAGCTTTGAGAAATATAAGCATAATATAGCAAAAAGCAGTTTGCTCTTACATCCATATGAGAAAGCCTACCAAAGAAATGAAAATGTAAGGTGAAGCCAAAGGGATATATATGTTATGCGTTCAAGTTACCAAGGGTGTGCTTCAAGTAACACTATCATAGCCATGATTAAGCCACATATTCACTACAAGTAGAAAAAATATTTCTTATGGTTATGCATTGAGCAAAGTCTCAAAAAACAGACAATGTCAACCTCAATGGTGAACTGATCTAAAGAAACAGTAAGAAAGGTCAAAAGCTGATGACACACTTCTCTTACCTTGAATCACAGAATCACAGAATCCTAGGGGTTGGAAGGGACCTTGAAAGCTCATCTAGTCCAACCCCCCTGCCAGAGCAGGATCACCCAGAGGACATCACACAGGAACACATCCAGGCGGGTTTTGAATGTCTCCAGTGAAGGAGACTCCACAACCTCCCTGGGCAGCCTGTTCCAGTGCTCTGTCACTCTCACAGTAGAATTTTTTTTCGGATATTCACCTTGAACCTCCTATGCTCCAATTTGCATCCACAGGACACCCCTTGTCCTATCACTGGTCATCACTGAAAAAAGCTTAACTCCATCATCCTGACACTCACCACTTACATATTTGTAAACATTGATGAGGTCACCCCTCAGTCTCCTTTTCTCCAAGCTAAAAAGACCCAGCTCCCTCAGCCTTTCCTCATAAGGGAGATGTTCCACTCCCTTAATCATCTTTGTGGCTCCTTGCATCTTGCCTTTAAAGGCATCTGTGTTTTCCACTTACTAAGTTTTAAGAATGTATGCACAGCCAGCTTGGCCAGATTAGAACACTAGTTTTGAGAAAAAAAACCAATGTACTTTACAGAAAAATCAGCTGTTGCCACTGTCCTGTACTAAACTGTTGTGTTCTTTTCTCTTTTAAATTGTAACCTTCAGAGCTCTGCAATATCTGAAATATCATTGACAATTAAGTTAGTTACTATGTACAGATCTTCTTTACTCTAGAGACTGAAGTGATTCTAGTGTTCCTTTACTTGTAAAATTTTCATTTTAATTCCAGAAACATTTTAATTCCAGAACTCAGCAGCTGAAAGATGATTTCCCTAACTTACATTGCTAACGGAGAATGGCTCGAGAAAACTAAAATAAAGGAGCATTTGTTCCATTCAAACTGCTCAAGAACTACAAAAGCCTCTTGGGGTCAACTGTTTATAGTTTTGGTTAAAATATATCAAAAAATCAAACATGGAGCAGATGAAGACAGTTAAGGGCACAGCAATAAGAATAATTAAACAAAAGAATCTGGCCTAGAAAGAGACTGTGAGAATTTAAGTCATTGTCACCCAGGGTAGAGTACAGAGAAGGCAACACCTGCAGCCATATACTTTCATATAAAGACATACATACACACACACACACACACATACATGTACGTATAAAAAGAACAGAGAGAACAGAAACAAAACTGCTTTCCATGCTAATGGGCATAGGTCAAGAAATAATAGGATTAATTCACAATGAGGAAGATTTAGGTTTCATATTAAGAATTTTCTAGTACTAGAATCCCTTAAGCAGTTCTCAGAAATCATCTACCTAAGGTAGCTGTGAACTTCTGTTACTAGTGGTCTTTTGTTCTTTTTTTCCTAAGAACTACTTAAATAAAAATATTCTAGGAATTGTTCAAGTACAGCTGATCTCATGCTTTAGGGAAGGATTGGACAAGATGATCTCTCAAAGCCCATTCTAACCCTTTCTTCTACAATTTACCATTTTTAAAAGCTGTATGTCAGGCAAATTGAATTTCAACTAATACATATTTTATCTGTAGCAACAACAACAACAAAATCCAGCTTTACATTCCCCAAAAATCTGACTATGAGATTCATTCATGTCAAACATTAATGCACTCTACACAGATTGTGCATACAGATTAAACTTTTTCTTTTCATTTAAACCAGAACCACCTAAGAAAAAAAGATCAGTCATGTTCCCAAGTGATGCTTTCATAAAGAAAACTAAAAAGAAAAATGAACTAGGTTGTACAGAGCATTTTGAAAAGGAATTTGAAAATATGTATAGTCTGTGTATTAAAGCTGCCAAACCCAGGATGCAGCACAGATACCAACTTCAAAATGTTCCATTTATTATATGTAAAACCAGGAATTTGGGAAAAGGACAAAAACAGGCTTTAATTTCTAGTCAGGTAATTTGCTGTCATTTATTTAGGCTATTTAATACTACTGATGTTATGAACAGTATTTAAAACTTGACACCATCTTTTCAAAGAAAACGTGAAATTGTTGATGTTGAACATGAGACCCTCAGTATATGCTTGTTTCTTTTTGTTGGGGATACAATGGTGTTGTCCATTTTCTGTTCCACTTCCATCCATTTTTTTGTCCATCATTCCAACAAAGATCAGGAAAGCATGGAACAACAATGAATGACTGTTACATACAATTAATAAATGGTGATGAACATTTATAAATGGTGACAATTACATTTCTGTTAATTCATATGAATAAGGTGAGATATTGGCTTTAAACTGAAAGAGGCGAGATTTAGGTTAGATGTTAGGAAGATGGTGAGGTACTGGACTAGATTGCCCTGGGAAGTTTTTGATGCTCCATCCCTGGAGGTTTTCAAGGCCAGGCTGGATGAGGTTTTGTGCAACCTGATCTAGTGGTAGGGTTCCCTGCTCAGGGCAGGAAGGGTCTTTAAGGTCCCTTACCACCTTAACAACTCTATGATTCTATGATTTACCCTTGAGATAGGACTTTCAGGGGGCATTGATCTTGTGCTGGCAGGGCTGAACTCCAGCAGAGGTGATTCTTACTGTGCTTTCGAAAAAAATCTACTGCAGGAGTCTTACTGGGGGGCTGGCAATCATTCACTTGTAAAAAAATGACTGAAATACTAATATGTATGTCAGGAAAAAACTGCTTCATCAGACTTTTAAAATATAAAAGCAATTTCTTTCATCACCAGCTTCATTGGTGGTGATGATGACACAGCAGATTTTTGTTTTGATATACAGGAACTTCAGTTCACCTTCATGGCCATAAATTTATCTACTTTACTGATTTACACAGGAAATTCCCATAGCCTAAAAAAAACAGAAGCACTCAAAGGAAAAATAATTCAAACCCATAAAATTTGGAATCTGGTATTTCTAATTATGATGTTCCCTGAAATAATTCAACCTTCAAAACCAGTATGCCTAGATTATTTCCAGTGATGATGTTTTTCTTGGAAAATTTCATCTATAGAGAAAGATCATGAAAAAAAGAACACATTTACTCCACTAAAAAGTAACCCTTTTTATTTATATTTTTTGTAATGAATGGCAGAAGTCCACTAAGGAAAAATCTGTAATAATTGGTACAGAAAATCTTATACTCTCAGGACATTATTTTCATTAAGAAAACTGAAGTGCAGAAATCCATTGATGCTCTAAGCATTAATAAGACACTGTTTTTTAAGCACCAAGCTAAGCACTGCAATATTTTTGGCCTATATGATGGATGGTGTGCATCGAAGCTACAGAAGCCTACAACTACCTGGAACCTAATCTTTTCATGAAGAAACTCTCCAGATAAGAAAGAAAAACTTACAGCTGGCAATTAACAAACCTCAAAAGATGCAGAAGGTTAAGGACAATGCAGTATGATGAGAGGTTCCAAATGTACCTTTATAAATAAGTTCCAGTTCTCATATGCCATGTCCAAAGTCGATTTCTTCTGTGACTGACAAAAATGTAAATGTTTTGTAACCAGGTCCAAAGAAAGTGAAAGAATCTATTTACCAATCCATTTCAAGAAGTCCAGATAGGAACAAGAAGTCATTATTTCCTACAATTCACTGCCAAACATTTTAATAACATAAATTGCCAAGGTTAGCCCATAATGTATTTTGTCTTCAGAATAAGAAAACACTGAGTTTCTGTAAGAAGATAAAATAAAACATTGGTAAATGTGTATCTGTAATGCTAGCATATTTTTATTTTTCTATTCAAGAAGACCTGGCTGTTCTACTGGGACATGAAACAATAAAAGCATATTTATGCCTCCCTTCAGCATGGAAATTCTTTAAAATAATTTGCCTACCTCTGACTGTGAAGGATAAAAACTGCTAGAGTATAATGAAGGTAATAATGAGTTCTCTGAAGTTAAGCATGTCATGGTCACAGATGCAGGTCCTGCAAGCTAACAACAACAACAAAAAAATAATCTAGATAGTAGATTTCTGTTGAATTTCTCCACTGTCACCAGCTGTTTATTGTCATGGTACATTATGAATAAATGAAAGATTTAAAAGGTTTCAGCATTTATTAAATTCCTAATTGGAACCACAGATATTGAGATCTGAGACTACTTCAAGTCATTTTCACTGATAAGCAAGCTCATCATAACATCCTCAAAGAAGCTATTCAATAAATATGCATAAGCAGTTGCTGAAGCAGAAAGCTGTTTCTCTCCGCTCCATAAAGAGGAAAAACTTTTGGGTAGTCTATTTACTCATAAATGTATTTAAATCAATAGTTTCAGAAGTAAGCTGTCTGATCTGAAGTTCTGGTGCACCGAGACAGATGCAAAAGAAGAAAGAAATACGAATTAGGAAAGCACTTTGAAGTGGGCATGCTTCACAGACTTAAGGAAATGGAAAAGTTAGGACTATTTTCAACAGAGTGTGTATAAAAATCCACACCATGTGCCTATCCAGTATATGCAACAATTCATACTCAGAAAAACTGCACAGAAATTCTCTTGACAGAGAATGAAACAGAGGTGTATGATCCTGACTGAGAGCTTATAAAATACAACAAAGCAATCCAGATATGCAGACTCCACTGGATCTGTACTATAACTAAGACTCCAAGTCTGCACTACATCTTCCATACCAATATTCTGTATTATCACTCCAGCTTGGAACAAGAATTGGGAATTTACAAATATGAATACCCTTATAGTACAATCCTCAGTGAAATTTAAACCTACACTTCATGTATCATTAATGATTCATTATTTTGACATCAAGTAGCACCTAAGAGCTTTGAAGTAGTATCTGCTAAGTGACTCTCCTGGGGGCAACTGCCAACTTATTTTGCTATTCTACCACTCATACAGAAACTGCATTCTTTGAACTTACCAGTATCTACCGTCTCCCTTTTTAAAGAACAGCACAAAGAATCCGAAGCAAGATTGAATTAAAAAAAAAAAATGAGAAGAAAAGAGAGCTATTTCACTATTACCCTTTTGAGCAGCTGCCTGGATCTGAGATTCCATGTACAGAAGTTGGAGGGTGAAGAGGATTTTTGCAGGCAAGGAAGAGCAAATGGTAAGCACATTTTCAGGGGAGGATGCAAATTCATCTCAATGAGTTAAAGAACAAAATAGTGCAGGTGAAAGAAATGGTAAATTTTAAGTTTCTACATCCAGTTATCAACCTACAGGCAAACTGGTGTGACTTTTTAAAAGAAAAAAACAAACTCCTCTACAAGGAATCATCTTATCTTCTAAGTAATTTTCAAGCTGTCAAATGTAAGCTTATGATTTTATTGCCCTTAAAGTTGAAAATATCCTTAGGGAAAACATTAGGATGAAAGCAAATTGAGTTGTAGGCATTTTAATATTAATCTGCTTTACTCAATACAGCTCCCCCATTCAAATGACTCTTAGTTGTTTCAGAGCAATTGTGCTGTTGACTCTCAGGAATAATAACAGAGAGCTTCATACAGATAGGTCTGGATCCCACTACCTGTCTGATCATAAAAACCCTGAGGATGCAACACAATCTGCCTAAATGCCAGTCTCTGCCAAGTTCTACAGAGCTTAATTTTGGAATAGTAAGTCCAAATAAAGTAGACTAGATAATTTTCTGTACATCTTCAGGGATACTTGCTTTTTTCCTGTTTCCTCCATGCAATTGGAAGCTGTGGCTCCCCCTTTATAACTAGGAATTTGCATGTATTTAAAAAGAGAAAAAGAATTCTGCATATATAAGAAAATACAGAGGAATCCAGTCTCCTTGGAAGGCTGAATATTACAGATATTTCAGTTATGTACCATTACTATTATTATTATGTTGTTGTTGTTGTCGTTGTTTTGTTATTATTACATATATAGAAGTTGGTTCTGACTTAGTAGACAAACCTTCCCTCTTTTTCATAGCAGAGGTTAAAGGGAAGGAGCATAGACACATTTGCTAAAGAACCTACAGGCAGGCATTCAAAGGGACATCAAAAAGATCCACAGCGATCTGTATCCAGGGAAAAGGTTTTTTCTTTGATCTTGTTTGCAGACAAAATGGAAAAAGGGGAACCTCTGAGCAGTTCAAAATTTTACCTAACAGGATATCCCAAATGAAGTAAAACACTTTTATGAGCAGACTAATGAAGTGCAAACGATAAGGCCAGAAAATGGGGACTACCGATTTCACATGCCAGGAAAGATGCAGCTTTCAAAAACAGGTGTTTGGGTAGGGAAGTTTTCCAGCTCATGAACACAGACCACCTGCTTTTTCTTTTGTTCTCTGAAATCATCAGGGTTCCACCACAAAACCAAACCAAAACAAAACCAACCAAACAAAAAACAAACACAAAAAACACCAAATCAATTGAATAATCAAAGGACAAAAGAACAGAAAATTGTTTGCAAAAAGAATGGTGGTACTATACTGCTGCTTCCTGCATTAAGGAATGAAAGGAGAGTACTGGAGTAGCCGAGTTTCTGAGGGATGCTGAAAAGAAGCTATTTATTGCCTTCTTGTTAGTGTAATTCAGATAAAATGAACAGCCCATCTATTTCCTGTAAAGTGCAGATGGAGTAAGAAATAGCCTTAAAGAGGGACTAAGGTGCTGACAGTGAACCTCCATTAATCTCTAAAGAAACAAGCAAGTCTCAGTAAATTGTGGATAAATTTTGTTTCACAGTGTTAACAAATAACTATGAACTGCTCACCTGGCCCAGCAGGTGTCAAATGCAGGTTTTGTCTCCGATTTCTCTCTCTCTTCACAGCTCTTGGTTATATCATTTTGATATAACGTGGTTATATCACGTTATATATATCAGATCTTAATAGTGGTGCAAATGTTTCTTGTATTGATACATTCCTGAATTTAAATCTCAGGAATTATACATAAGGGAGATGAAAAGCATAAGTGTGTTTTTGTAGGAACAGATAAAAATGTGTTTTTGTAGAAATGGGTAAAGACAAATATCAGGACAAACCATCAGAGAAAGAAGTTGTGCCTTCAGGTATGCGTGAGGGGTTGTGTCCACATTTCAGCAGGACAGGACAGCAGAGGATCTGTAATCTGGGGCAGCCACACACAGCCCAGGTACAGACAGGAGGGTCTGTAAGTGTGCTTTGCAGAACAACATCATAAGCCTTGCACTGTTTCCAGTATAAAGATGGCTCATGTCCATCAACTTGCCAGTTTCACACTCAGTCTTCTTAAAAAAGATCACACGGGTATGTTCTCCACCCATGTGATACCTTTCAGTTATCTGATTATTTATTTTCATTCCACTAATAAACAAAAAAAAAAAAAAAAAAAAAAAAAAAAAAGACTCTGGTTTTAGAATTGGATACAGGCTCAGAGGTGTTATTTTCAGTTTCTTTTTCTGTACAAACTTATATTGTGCTTTAAATGAAAACATTTAGATTTAAATTTATAATGAGATATCTTCAGCTAAGTCCAACCTCTGCCTGCAGAATCTGGAAGATGCCCAGCCTTCTGTCCAGGCAGTTCTTTAAGTGCTGAAATGTTTGCTCAGGGTCTGTGCTCAGGTAGCCCTGGGATGAGCAAATAGCCTCTGAGCTCATAGCCATGACCCTTTTGAATCCAGCAAGTAGGACTGCTTGCAAGAACCAGTCAGACAGTAGTTCTCAGATGGCGGGTATCTCTGTGGACTCCTACCTACCCAGGCAGGTTTTTATGACTCAGCTGCAAAATCTACTCTGCATTGTGAAAAACTCTTTTTCTTTTACTCATAAAAAGCAAACTTTATTATATAAAGATATTGCCATTTCCAAACCATTACCTATTTCCTTCATAGAAAAAAATGATCATATCTATTACAAATATGGGAGATTTAAAGCTGAGCTTGAGAGGGGGATTTAAACTTGGTTTACATGGAAAGAATGAGGTTTTAGAATAGATAGAATGGATTGCAGCAAAGCCTTAATAGTCTTACTATTTTTCTGTACTACAGGCAGCTTGTAGGAAGACTTTAAAATGACTGTTGATATTGAAAACTGGTTAAAGAAAGACACATTGGCTGTCAGTAACATGAGTGATATGGAATAAAAAAACAGGTAGCCTAGGAAAATACTTTCTCATGTAATCAACTGAAGGACAATGATTCTTGAGAATAAGAATAATTTTTAAGGTAAAAACAATCAGTATGTAAAACTAAATGCAGTTTTTAATATCATGGCAGCAGCATTCCAACAAGAGAGATGACATCTGAATATTGTGGGGCACAGGTAATTTAGAAAGATTGAAAAGAACAAAGCATGAAATAAATGCTTCACTACTATCTTGAAAAGACAGAGAAAGTAATTTTGATAGAAGAATATGAAAGAGATACAAAGAATGGAGAATTATAATAGCTTGATAATCAAGAAAAAAATAATAGGAAGTTATTCTGGAAGATCCAGATAATTTGTAAATAACAAACATAATGTGGATTACAAAAGAATTAATTTCAAATTCAAATATATTTACATGTATTAAACATCAACCAGAACAGAGTATCAAGTGAAGTAATAGAAAAATACCATAAAAGAAATTCTAAGTAATATACCATACTAATAAAAAGGCAAAATTAAAATAATCTTGCGTAACTTTGCAACGAAATACTCTCTAACTGGAAACAGAGATGAAGATCTAGAAAATCAAACAATGGGACCTACTTGGACATAAGAGGCTATTTAAAGAAAACAAAATAATGTAGGAAAATAAAAAGCAATAAACTACAGCCTGATAAATTTAGGAAACATGCACAAAATACCAATTTTGCTAGTATAAGGGGAAACAAAAATGTATGAATGAATTTATATGTGTGTTTTCAATATAATTTTTTTGCAGAAATACTTGGCTTCAGTGTTTCTTACTTTAGATATACATACCAGGCACCTAATCCAAGTAGGCTCCACTCCCTCTATTGTCAACAAAGACAAGAGCAAGCAGCCACTCAGATTTAGACCCTCTGAAACACCTTCTAGAGATTTTTGTTTTCATCATCAGGAATACAACACTTTATAATGGAAGGGTATACTGGGCAAATAAAACATAGTAAATAAAATCGCTGAGTATTATAAAAAATAAGCTATTTATTCTTGCATTTAAAGAAGTAAAGGACTCAATACTTGGCTCTGTGAGGACTTAAATATGACAGCACTTGGATGAATTCTCAGTTGGGAAACAGTATGTGTGAGGAGTCTGTAACATCTCTGTTTAGATATGTGGGGAATCTGTGAGGCACTAAGTATGTCAAGGATAAATTATTATTTTCCTTGCTTTGGAAATTATTTCACTTCCTTTGAAGGTAGGAGCAATTTAATGAAAATTAAATAATCCCTTTGAGTATAAATAATTTAACAGTAATATCAAGTAAATAATAGAATTAGTTAATGGTAACCACCAGTAGATATGAATTCCCAAGAAAGACACGTGCATAATGTGCAGAAATGTCTCATATGCTAATACTGTTAGTATAATATTCTTTAAAATATAATACATGTTCAGCATTTGTATACTGATAAAGTAGTAAACACCGTTAGTAAAAAAATCGGGAACTGGCTATGAATTTAATATATCATAAAGTGCAACTACAGTAAAAGAAAACTATTCTGAGGAAATTCTGATCATATTATGTTTCAGAGATAATAATTCTCACACTTTCAAGAGGATTATCCAGATTGCTTTGAAACATTATATATGATCTTTGTAACTTCATAGTAAAAAGGGGTAATATAGGTAAAAAAAGCATAACAAATAAGTTATCTTGGCTCCCGATAGCTGTTATAGAAAACATGCATATTTCTAGCAAAGGAGATCTTAGGAACATGAACATATGAATGGACCAAAGCTACAGAAATGTCTGATTTGTAACAAACACAGGCTCAGGAGCATAAAATAAAGACTGAAATAGTAAAATATACTAAAGCAGAGGTGGGATTCTATTAGTAGGTAGTAAAAGAGCAGACACGGAGGGGACCCAATCCC
Organism: Chaetura pelagica; assembly: GCF_000747805.2. Taxonomy (NCBI): domain Eukaryota; kingdom Metazoa; phylum Chordata; class Aves; order Apodiformes; family Apodidae; genus Chaetura; species Chaetura pelagica. Next base: position 2,318,515 of record NW_009970725.1, read on the forward strand.
ACAAAAATAACTTTTGACTCAGATGCTTCATTCACCTGCATACATAGCTTGAGCATGCCACTGCTTACACAATGCTACTCTCTGTGGAAATTAATAAATACCTTGCAAATTCAGAGAGCTACTTTGAAATATTCCTGTCTCACAGTACAATAATAGACTTCCATTATTCACAGACACCTTTTAGGAAATTATTGTCTCAGTGCTCTCAAAACAGAGAATCAAAACCAAAGACCATAAGCAATTAAAAATTTAAAGCAGGATAATATTTTAGTTTCCACAATTATCTGGTGTGACATGTTTTGCGCTTTTATTCAGGGAAGATAAATGTTTGCTTAAGTTAATCAGACTAAGAAAGATTTTTGTATTCAGCTGCAACAATTTCTTATAATGGAATATTAATATAGGCTAAAACGCATTTTAAAATGCTTGCCAGTCTAAAGATACATGATTTACATGCCAATCTCTCTCAAATCAATTACGATCAACAATTTAAATCAGACAGAACATGGACTCTGGTCACTCAGTCTGTTCTTCACCTTGTTTATAAGGCTGCTAACAACCTCTTCTGCCTGCGATTTCTTAGTCAGTGAGTCCTGCTTGGGGCAATTGCCAATCCCAGACATGCATGCTGACTGCTCCCAGTCTCTCAGAAAAAAACCAGATACTCCTTCTATCTGCTCCCTTTCAATCTGAAGCAATGTTTTCATGCAAAGGACATCTAAGTGTATTCCACACTGTAGCGATGCTCCTATTCAGGCGATGGAGCAAAGTTCATGTCAGCATAGCACACACCAGAAAGCAATTCAGAAATGTGCCTCAGATACTATCAGAATTGAGATAGTATGTAGGCTGGCTCCCTGTTTTCAAAATCCTCTACCTGTATTTAAATGGTACTGTAAACTGTTGCATTTTTTATGCTATATTGAAAAAGTAAAAAGAAAAAAAAAAAAGAACTTAAAAAAAATTACAGTAATCGCTCATCATTAAGGCATACAGAAACCTACGACGCACAAGAGCTTAGACTTCAGATCATAAAGTCACAGAATTATTTGGATTGGAAAAGACCTTAAAGATCCTCTACTTGGAACTCCCTTGCCATGGGCAGGGACACCTCCCACTAGATCAGGTTGCTCAAAGCCCCAGCCAACCTGGTCTTGAACACTTTCAGAGAGGGGGCACCCACAACTTCATTGGGAAACCTGTGCCAGTGTCTTACCACCCTCACACTAAAGAATTTCTTCCCAATGTCTAATCTAAATTTCCCCTCTTCCAGTTTAAAACCTTTACCCCCTCATCCTATCACTACATGACCTTTGTAACAGTCCCTCCCCAGCTCTCATGTAGGCCCCCTTAGATATTAGGGGTGTCCCGTCCCCCTGGAGCCTTCAATTCTCCAGGCTGAACAACCCCAACTCTCTCAGGCTTTCTTCTCAGCCCTCTGATCATCTTTTGTGCCTGCTCCGGACTCTGAATGTGGCAGATCCTCTGGATAATGAACATGGCAGATTGCTGCCTGTCTGCTAAAAAAATTCTGAATTACCAAGTCCACAGTTAGACTATAGCATCAGCAGTGCTGCATGTGGAAAGTAACAGTAACAGTCATGATGTGAATGTACTTTCTGGGGAAGAAAAAAAATATCTAATTCTTATTTCTCCTGAAAATACTGAGAAGATTCCTACAACAATGCCCAGCTAACGGTTTAATCATCTGGAAAGAACTCAAGGCACCCCACAAAGAATGCAATTATTCTGCAAATGGGGTAGGCCTAACCACTTTCGCCTGGCTGCCCCTCTCTATTTCATAAGTACCCTGCTCTACAGGGTACCCACATCATGTAGGCAGCTAGGAGATAGAAGCTATGTCTACTCTTCAGTATTGGTCCAGTGACTGTTTTGAGTAAATGAGATAGATAAAAAATGAAATGGTTTTCACAGTGACCTACTGTTTCTTTATTTTTACCTGTTAATTCAATAGAGGATGTCAAACCACCCTCAAGAGGAAACAGCCTCAAATAAACTTTGTCAGTACAGTCATTATGCCCTGCTGACAATAAGTTAATGCAAATAGCAGTATACTAAGCACAGATGCAATCACAGAAGTAACAAAATTGAAATGCTTTATTTCAAGCATTACATATTTTTTCCCTCCCCTAGCAGAAAAAGTCCCTGGTTTCACGTTTTGGAATTATAGCAATATTGTGCAATGTAGATTTATAATAATAGAGTATTCTCTATTGTTTGATTAATAAACACAGAAAGTTCTGCTGTCAGTTAGGTGATAGGCATACAGTACCAACAAAAATTCAGTCCTACACTTCACTCATGCACAATCCATATGAATGTCTAGAATGCTAATACATACACATAGCCAATCAGAAGAAAAGTACCAGCTTTATGCCAGCACCTTCAGTTTTTATTTGCAGATTTTCATGAAAGTCTTCAATTAACAAGCAGAGGCAAAGTTAGATAACCCTTTGCTACACTATTGTTCTCCTTCACAAAGAAGAAAATAATCAGGATCCATGGAAACCAGATGATGTAGCAGGAAAACAAAGACAATAAAATTAAACAGAATAAAATAACCCAAATGAGTAACAACAGTACAAGTAGGTACTGACATTTCTTCCCCTTCTTCCAAGAACTTCTCAATGCCTAGTCTGAATGTAAATAAATTTTATTTTCCTATAGGTATGATTTAATTTTTAAACTTAAACCTATAGATGGTGAAAGAGATACTCCATTTATAATTTTGAAAGACATGTAATTGTGTAAATATTGATTCTCATTTCCCACATAAATGGTGCTGTTGGCCTTTAAATAGAGAATTGGTGCAAACATACATCTTATTGCCACCTTTCAGCAGTCTTGCACTTGTGATGGTAATTGACAAAACAATGAACCAAGCCATATGTCTATATATATGCAAACACACAGAAATAGCTGTGTATGTATCTATATCCACACACACAAATATCCTCCCTGCCTGAAGCATTGTTTATACCAAGCTACATAATAACCCCAAGAACATAGCCAACAAACTGTTAAAAAACTGGGCACATTCCAGTTTTAAATTCAGTCTACAAAAAAATATAAAAATAACACACTCAGACTCTCATAGTAAAGTCAGATGAGCACACAGATAATTATTAAGAAAGTGTCCAAGTTAAAAAAATCCCCAAAACACTCAAGTATAGTCCTCATAAAACTTGAAGCTTGTTTTGTCTCAGGAAAGTCATATTTGGTCTAATAGAACATATTATTTTTTTACTATCAGTCTTACTAAAACCAATAAATTAAGAAAATAAAAAGGGTATGCTTGTCTCTTTTAGATTCTAGAGAAGAGAAGATAAGCATTTCTTCACAATCATCTTGGCTTTAATTTAGAGAAACCAAAACCAATTCCTAGTCCCTTCAGAATAATTTTGAAAATTACAAGATATTTTAGGGCACAAACCAGAGAAAATTAAATGAAAACTTCTCAAAACAATCTGTAGTCCTTACAGTTGATTACAGAAATACCATTGATCATCTCTTCCTTTGGATTTTTCCCTTACGTGTGATGTATTCCATTCTGTCCAGACCTGACATCTACACAAAAGTTACCTGTAACTGCACAGTCCCAGACAGTCTATGTTCTCTAAGGTACCTTTGCAATCAGAGAACAGAAATAAGCTTTTGATCAGTTCAGATGGTACAGTTAATATACATGAATTATTCCCTGTAAAGGGTATTTGTTAATTAGCATTCATAAATTATTGCCCATAAAACATAATTTAGTTTACACAGGATAGACTAGTCAGAGAATAAAAGCCAGATGATCATGATGGATTCAAGAAGATATTAAGTCTGGAATCTCTTTGGAAGTATTGACTGATCCTGTTATTAAGGCTATTAATTATCTGCAAATCCTCTACTTGATTTAAAACTTCTAAAGTGAAGGATGTGTACATATTTTTAAGTCGTCCTATGTGCTTCTCTATTAGCTTATTCTAATGTAAATTACAAGTGATTACAACAGAAACATTGTGTATTAACTAGGATTCATTATCTTCCCATCCAAGCAATTAAATAGCAACATATACAAATACAGGAGCATATAAATTAAAACAGGCCACTATTTATTCTGGTATTTTATACCTATTCATACACATATTCTTTTATCAGTGTAATAAAATATGGGTTCCCCAAACGATAAGCCCTTTTTATTTTTAAAAAGGATTTACAATTTACTCAAAGAACGACCAGATTTAAAATAAAGTTCAGTATCCAATCAAGCCTTTTAAGTATCTGGCAATAGGAAACAAATAAATATCCCAATCTATAACTTGAGATGCTTTTTTTCCTCATTACCTCATACTTATTTCTTAAAAAAAATAAATTTAAAAATCCATTAAATTAAAAAATAATAATAAATTAACCAATTAAATCTATGCACAGAACCTCTCAGTAAAATTAGCCCTTCCATAATCAAAGTGTCCACTTAAGTGTATAGTCTTTAACCTTAGAGCTGCAATATTTAAAATGTAAGTCCCTTTTCAGAAATCCATTTCAAGGTATGTATTGAAACACACAAAACCCATCCTCATCACCCTTCATCACACAGCTCCAGGCTTATTTCTGTTTTTATTAGCTACCTACTATTGTCCTCACACCTACCTGGTACCTGAGGTTACCACCCTGCTGCTCTCCCTCATTCCATGACTGTGTAGAAGGACAGAGCACAGCCACAGCTGTGCAGACGACTCACATCTACAGCTGAAGAGCTAATCAAGGGGAAGCAGTTCACACTGTCCAGGGTATCCCAATAGCTGCCATTCTGCCCTCCTTTACCATGAGGAATCATCATTACCAAACCCGCAGGCAGCTCTGGGGTCTCCGCAGACTTTGGCAACAGTGTTGAAAAAGAGAGGTGGTGTGGCCTGGAACCAACATGACTGGAATTTGAGTAACTTATCAGATTTCCTTTCACACAGCAAGGCTGCCTTTTTCCAAAGGGTTGATGCATTTCTCACTCTCTTCTATTGCTATGGGGACATATGGTCTTCCACCCCCTGAAGTGCTAGCAGGACCAACAGGACTAAGAGAGCATGAGGAGATAGGACAAAGGGGGCAGAGTCTTCAGAGTAAGGCAAATCCTACAGAAAGGACAAATGGCAGAAAATGATTGTTTTTCTTTAATCTACATCACTACCAACTATACAAAATAAATTTGTTCCCATCTTTAAAATGCATCATAAAAATATATCTGGGAACCATTATTTCAACACTGTTTCTGTTTTACCTCAAGCTAAGACTTTTAACGTCTATTATTGGAAAGTACTTATGTCTTTGGCCTTTTGCAAGATAGAAGCAAGAATAGATGCCATGATCAAAACACTCCCTCCCCAAAACAAAAACATAAGGTTTATTTTTGTTTCACTCAATAGTAAAAGATTCCTACTCTCTGTTTCCCAACCTAGTGAAGATGTCATGAAAAGTCAAGAAAACACTGATTCCCAAAAAAATCCTTGTCTTTTTGTACCGTGGAACTATTAAGTCTTAGTTGAATTAGCAGATTCATGTTTTCCTACAGCACGTGGAAGGCAATGGGTATGTTCCCTCCAGGAAAATGTGTGTAAAAAATGTAGAAATGGATCTTGCCACACATACAGCTGAGTACTTTGGGCTCATGTTTTAACTACAGAGTTGTACCTGAGGCAGGGGAAGAAGTTCTTGGTAGATATATTAACTGAACACTTTCAAGAAACTCTAGTAACACTGAAGACCACAAAAACACACCATGAAGCTCTGTAACTCATCTAAATTTTTATATAATTATAAATTAAACTAATTTAAACACATGCTGCTAAATTTCCAGCAAATGTGAGTCAACTCCTATCTCTCCAGATCACATAATTCCATTTGATAAAAACTCCAATTTGTGGTTAAGAGATGGCGTACAGGGTCAGACACACTCTTAACCTTGCTGCAGAGCATTATTTTCTACTGTGTAATTTATTGCCTTTACACTAAATCATCATTCTTTTTATTAGAAAGAACAGAGGAATGAAAAAAAATAAAAATAAAAATGTCTTGTGGAAAGAGAACAGAGCTGGAACTTTGAAAAAATGTGCAAACACCTCTCAGGGGGATCTTCCCACCACAATCACAACAGTATGCAAGAAAAAAGCTTCTCTTCAGCTGAGTTGGACAGGCTTTAGAATGAAATTATTAGTATTAAATGAAACCTTTGGAAAGTATCAATTTATGTTACAAAATTCTCTGTTGTTTTGTTAAGGTTTTAAGAAGAAAGTGCAACTTTAGAATTTCTGCAAACAGAAAAAAAAAGTTTAATTGAAACTTTCAAATTACAGTCTTCAAAAGTCAGACACAAGGGCTCATGGCAGGCACAGTCTGAATTCTTAAACCAGTAATGACAAGATATATGTTTACATTCACTGGGACTGTAAGATTTCAGAATTTTTTAGAAAGGCTGTGTGGGGTAAAAGTCCAGTATTGTGTGCACAGCTGATGAAGAGTCATTCTGAGATATGCGCACACCTGGGGCTAGCAGAAAATTTTAAATGCTAGGGATGGTACATTAGGTCACAGGTAGCTAAAAGTGAATTTCAGATTCTTCAGGGACGTTCTCCTTTTAGCAAATAAAGGGCAAATGGACATCTCTTGTTCCGTACCTCTCTGCAGGCTTCAGTGAAGTTGACCATGAGGTAAGGTTGTACTGAATGATCGGTACAGCCGGGTTCCAGGGGAACTGCTTAAAAGACTTCCTATTTGTGATCTCCCTCATATTCTACTCTTTTTTTAATCCTTTTCAAAAATTAAAGGCTGCTTACAGAAGAAGTGCTGTAATAGCATAGTCTCAAGTGTCCATACTATACTAAGAACATGCAAATAACACACTCCTATCCACTCAATACAGATACTGTGGTGCCATCAAACTGCTTCAAGTGTTTTGAAGAAAATCAGGTCACAGGTGAAAAAAAGCATCCAAAATGGAAAACAAAAATTAAACCACCTTCTCCACTCCCACACCCCCCCAAAAAAAATCAAAACCAACCGACCCATAGTGAAATTTCCTTGAGTTGAGAGATCAGAGTGACAAATGGTATTTGGTCATGCAATTCTTTATCCTCCCATGGCTCAGTTACAGAATTTCAGTAAAACTGAAAAAATATTGTAAGTATTTGAGTACATAGGAAACTTCCTAATAAATACAGACAAGTAGAATTACACACGAAGCTTACTAAGCTACCTTATCAATCCTCAGTTCTATATATTTATTTTCCAGTGTATAGCATCAAACTCAAGTTCTTTGCTCTCATCTTTATGTTGGGATTTCCATGCTGGGATTCAGAAAAGCTGATGTTTCCTAAGGAATGAGATAAGGACTGAAGTGGATTCCTGCAATTTCTAAAACAAAATAATTTTCTTTGGAGAACAGTAATCTTTGTCCATGATGCCTGTACAAAGGTTTTGAGAGTATCAGCATGTGCCAGCATATTGGAGAACTAAGAACAATGGGGTTTAGTATTTCTCTGACATAAATGTACGGTAACATGCATATTCCATAAAGAAAAAGCTTCCAGCAGAAAAATCCTACTCCTCTGCATGTATTTCTCTTCCTAGAGAGACAACAGGAGAACAAACAACTTGTGCCAGGGGAGGTTCATATTGGATATTAGAAAAAAAAAAATATTCACTGAAAGGGTTGTCAGGTACTGGAACAGGCTGCCCAGGGAAGTGGTGGAGTCATTATGCTTGGAGATATTTAAAAGACATGTAGATGTGGTACTTAGGGACATGGTTTAGTGGGGGACTTGGCAGTGTGCTAGGTTAATAGTTGGACATGATGATCTGGAACGTCTTTTCCAAACAAAACAATTCTATGATTTGACACATATCAAGAAGGTATTCTGATGCTACTAAGATGCAGTAAAAAAAAAAAAATGTAGGAAGGGGTATCCACTTCCACCAAAGCCCACGACTTGTAATTCATGGTTGAAGATAATTGGTTATTTGTTTTCTAATTATGCCCCCTGCCCCCCTCCCCACTTTCAGCTATATTTCTACTTTTCCAGTTTAAAATGAAAAGGGATCGTATTCCTACAAATTCACATAGTTACTGTAACTATAGATAATACTCACCTCCCTTGTCCTGTCCATGTCCTTAGATACTCAGCAAAAATGTGCTCTAGCTCAAACTGCAATCATATTGTACCTATTACATCTTAACAGATAGAAGGGTAAGGAAGTGACTAAACTAATATTCATGACTTCACAGAAGTTGAAGAAGGAACAAAAGGAGAACTAAGAAGGCTATGTGTCTTCAATAATTTGAAGGCAGGCTAAGAAATTATGTATAATTTCCATAATTTAAAATCCTTACTTCAAAAGGAAACTTTTTGCAACTTGGGTCTTTTTAGTAAAAAAGTTCATAAAAGTTTTATGAAATCCAACAAAAAAATTTGAAGATATATATGCAAGGTAAAAAACCATAATTTAACAGCTTCACTGCCATCTCTTGCCATGACAAGTGCCACTGTTTCCAATAGGTTTGCTTTACTTAAGCATTCCTTATATGAACTACTACTATTAATCTGTGACCACACATTAACAAACAGAAGACCACTGCTACCTATGCTGAGAAACAGCCTCTGGGTTGGAACAAAGGTGAAGATAACTACAGATGCAAAAAAAGAAAAGGTCATTAGCAAGTATAGATTAAAGCATAAATAAATAAAAGTTATAAAACAGAATGGTAGTCTCTGCTTAAATAAATTATGTGAAGACAAGGTCTAGTTAGTTTGGGGAAATTTTTGTGGTTAAGCTGCAGTAAGAACATCACGGCTGTCAGTTACTGTAAAGAAGAAGTACAAGATGGTTGATGAACAATTAAGGGTGATTTGCTGCATTCTGCACTTGGGTATCCTGCTGACTCATAAAATCTCCACTGTCAACCCTTCACACAAGGGCAAGTTTCACAGGAAAAAGTATATATACCCGGAAAATATATAGGGTTGTTTGCACAGGACTCTACACATTTCAAATGCTTACGTCTCTATAATTAAAACATGTCAAACATGTTTTAATAACATGTCAAACAAGGAAAGGACAGGGAAATAAAGTTTTAGGGACTAAGAGTTCGCACTTTCTTGTTTGCTGGTCCCTCCAGGCACAGTAAGGAGGATCTGGTCAAAGAAGTTATGAAGAAGTAAACAGGAATTTCAAAGGTAGATGTATAGGAATTCTACCTTAGGCATCGAGGAGAAAAGTATTAAGATTTTAGGCCATGCTGTCCTGACCTATGGATCTGGATGCAAAGCATAAAGTCCTCAACCATGAGAACTGGATTGATCTTGAAAGGGTGAATGCAGAATGAATTGGCAGTTTAATAAGCATCTCTGATTGAGACAGTAATTTTTCACCTAGGATGAAAAACATAGCTCAAATACCACTCCCATGAGGAGTCATCAGTGATCATAAATATCTGCTCTGCTTTTCTATGAACAACTGCCAGAATCTTATTTACCAAGCATAGAAAAATATCACCTGCTGTTTCTGAAAACATTTCAGTTCCACACAAATAATGAAAAGGTTCTCTTTCACACAATGCCCATGCGAGTCCTTCAGAATACTAATTAATGACTTCCTCTGGTCTCTCCATATTTCCCAGAGTGTTAGTAAATGCATCCTTTTTTTACCTCGGATGGCAAGGAACTTTTTTTTTCTTTGATCCTGACCCTTGAAGAACTAGACACTTTCAGATTTCTGTTCACTGCCCTCTTAAAAGCTTTCTCTTCTCTTGAACAATGGTAATTTTGCACACTGTTATGTGTTCAGGGAACATATATAACATAGATGAAATTATCTAATTTTAATCAAGCAATGGATATTCTCCTCCTACATAACACATGGCTCTTTTCTGTTGCACAGTAGGAATGGGTAGCAAGGCAGCTCACTGGGCAGTTACAGATAAAGATATTTAGCTTATCTGAAGAGTCAGCATGAATGAAATTGTTCCTGTGTTATGATTTAACCCAGCAGTCAGCTAAACACCACACAGCCATTCACTCATTTCTCGTCTTCCTGAATCTTCCCACACCCGCACTCAGATGGGGGAAGAGTATTGGGAAAAAAAGGCAAAACTTGTGGGTTTAAATAAAGACAAACAGGACAAAAAACAAAGGGGAAATAATATTAATGAAAAAAGACTATACAAAACAAGTGATGCACAATGCAATTGCTCACCACTCGCTGACGGATGCCCAGACATTCCCTGAGAAGCTGCCGCAGCCCTGCCAACTCCCCCAGTTTTACTGTTCAGCATGTTCAGGATAACATCATATGGTATAGAATACCCCCTTGGCCAGTTAGCATCAGCTGTCCTTGCTGTGTCCCCTCCCAGCTTCTTGTACACCCCCAGCTTTCTTGCTGGCAGGGCAGTGTGAGAAGCTGAATAGCCCTTGACTTAGTGTAAGCCGTGCTCGGCAACAACTAAAGCATCAATGTATTGTCAACATTGTCCTCATCCTAAATTCAAAATCCAGTATTATACCAGCTACTAGGAAGAAAATTAACAGACAAAATCAGGACACCCTGTAAGTCCTGGACGCATTAAGAATGCATTATGGCCAGAAGGTCAATGGAGGTTATCCTCCCCCTCTGCTCTGCCCTGGTGAGACATCACCTGAATATTGTGTGCAGTTCTGAGCTCCCCAGTTCAAGAAGGACAAGGAACTACTGGAAAGAGTCCAGCACAGGGCCACTAAGATAATTAAGGGACTGGAGCACCTGCCCTGTGAGGAAAGGCCAAGAGAGCTGGGTCTATTTAGCATAGAGAAAAGGAGGCTGAGGGGGCATCTCATTAATGCTTATAAATATTGAAAGGGCAGGTGTCAGGAGGATGGGGCCACACTCTACTCAGTGGTGTCCAGTGGCAGAAAAAGGGGCAATAGTCACAAATTGGTAAGCAGGAAGTTTAACCTAATTATAAGAAAATACTTCTTTACTCTGAGGCTAACATAGCACTGGAATAGGCTACTCAGGGAGGCTGCGGAGTCTCCATTCCTAGAGACATTTAAAACATGCCTGGATGTGTTCCTGTGTAATCTGCAGGAGATCCTGCTCTAGCAGGGGGGCTGGACTACATGTTCTCCAGACCTCCCTTCCAAACCCTACCATTCTGTGATTCTTGCCTTCACCTAACTGCTGTTGTCACTGGTTTTTTTGTCACTAATATCACCGTTGCTGGTACCACGTTGTTTTATGCACCTGTTTGAGAAGAGGAACTAAAAAATTTCCCAAGTTTCTTGTAAATAACCATTGTCTTTTGCAAAGCTGTTCATTCCTTCTGAGACTAATTCTTCTGAACTAGTCTTCCTGCTTGCCCATGCTCTGCACATTCCACTACCCGTGACAAGCTCTCAGGAAGCCACGTAACCACTGGCGTTTCTGCTGCTTCTTCCAAATGCTTTGGCTTTCAAACACTTGACTTGTACTCACCCAAGCATGTGCAGCTCCACATAGTAATTATTTTGTTTTATTTTTCTGGACTCTGATTTTGAGCTCGACATTTCTTCTCAAATCAGCTCTCCATTTTAATATGGCTTTGTGCCTTGAGTTTTGCCAGAGAGACTAGTGCCAGAGAGAGCAGCTGGAACTCACCTGGGTTCAGAGCATGCTGGCCCAGGGAATGGGGTTAAATATATCCAATGAGAATGATGGATTTAACTGCAGTCATGAGGAACAACTAATAGAAGCTGCTCAGAAAGGACAGGAGAGGAAGAAGGGCTGGAGGTGTTGTGCTCTACGTAAAGAAGTGGGTAGAGTGTGAATAGTTGTCCCTAAAGAATAGCCATGAGCAGGTTGAAAGCTTATGGCTAGGAATTGAGGATCAGGAAAACAAATGGAGTCTTGTCGTTAGAGTCTACTACAGGCTGCCTGATCAAGTGGAGCTTACCCATGAAGCCTTCTTACTTCAGCTTGAGGAGACATCATGAACACAGGCTCACATCCTGCTCGGGGATTTCAACCACACCACCATCTGTTGGAAAACTAGCACAGCAAGCTGTAGGCAATCCAGGAGACTCCTGGAGTGCCTTGATGACAACTTCTTAAGACAAGAAATTGACAGCCCTACCTGAAGGGATGTGTTATTGGACCTGATGATCACAAATGCAAGTGAACTCATCATGGATGTCAAAGTTGACAGCAACCTGGGCTGCAGTGATCATGCACTAGTGCAGTTCACTGTCCTGAGGGGTATGAGGCAGATGAAAAGCATAGTCAGGACTCTAAAATTTAGGAAAGCAAAATTCCAGCTCTTCAAGGAGTTAGTAAGTAGGACCCCATGGGAAATGGCCTTCAGGGACAAGGGAGCAGAAGAGAGCTGGCAGATCTTTAAGGACGCTTTCCATAGAGTGCAAGAGGTCTCAATTCTCAGGTGTAGGAAACCAGGCAAGGAAGGCAGGAGACCAGCATGGCTGAGTCAAGACCTGCTGGTCAAACTAAAAGGCAAGATGGACCTACACAGGCAGTGGAAGTGGAGACAGGTATCATGGGAAGAGTAGAGAGATGTTGCCCAGTTGTGCAGGGACAAAGTCAGGAAGGCCAAGGTGCAGCTGCAGCTGAACTTGGCAAGGGATGTAAAAAAAACCAAGAAGGGCTTCTACAGGTATGTAAACCAGAGAAGGAAGGTTAAAGAAAGCGTAACATCCCTTATGAGCAACATAAGTGGTGAAATGGTAACAACCACTGAGGAGAAGGCTGAGATTCTCAACAAATTTTTTTCCCAAGTGTTCACTGGCAACCTCTCTCCTCGAGATCAGGGAGACAAAGTCCTTCCTACTGTAAGTGAAGACAAAGTTCATGACCATCTGAAGAACCTGAATATATACAAGTTCATGAGACAAGTCCATGCAACCCAGAGTCGTGGGGGAATTGGCTGATGTAGTTGCAAAGCCACTCTCCATAATATTTCAAAAGTCATGGCAGTCAGGTGAAGTCCCTAGTGACTGGAAGAAAAGAAACATTACACCCACTCTTAAAAAAAGGGTAGAAAGGAGGACCGTGGGAACTACTGACTTGTCAGCCTCACCTCTGTGCCTGGGAAGATCATGGAACAGGTCTTCCTAGAAGACATGCTAAGGCACATGGAAGACAGGGAGGTGATTCAGGACAGCCAGCAGGGCTTTACTAAGGGCAAATCTGGCCTGACCAACCTAGAGGCTTTCTACAATGGAGTGATTGCATTAGTGGACAAGGGAAGACCTATGGATCTCATCTATCTGGACTTTTGCAAGGCCTTGGACATGGACCCCCACAACATCCTTCTCTCTCCGTTGAAGATATATGAGTTTGTTGGGTGGACTGTTCCATGGATAAGGAATTGGCTGGACAATTGCAGAGGGTAGTGGTCAATGGCTCGATGTTCAGATGGAAAACAGGGACAAGTGGTGTCCCTCAGGGGTCTGTACTGGGAACAGTGTTGTTTAATATCTTCATTAATGATACTGACAGTGGCATTGAGAGCACCCTCAGAAAGTTTACAGATGACACCAACCTGGGTGGTGTGGTCAATATGCCAGAAGGACGGGGTGCCATTCAGAGGGACCTGGAAAAGCTGGAGAAGTGGGCCCAGGGGAACCTCATGAAGTTCAACAAGGCCAAGTGCAGGGTCCTGCACCGGGACAGGACAACCAGAGATATGAATATAGGCTGGGGGAAGACATGCTAGAGAGCAGCTCTGTGGAAAAAGACTTGGGGGTACTAGTGGATCAAAACCTGGACATGATATGGACCAATATGCAATTACAGCCCAGAATGCCAACTGCATCCCGGGCTGCATCAAAAGAAGTGTGGCCAGCAGATAGAAGGAGGTGTTTCTGCCCCTCTACTCTGCCCTGGTGAGACCACACCTGGAGTACTGCACCCAGCTCTGGAGCCCCCAACAGAAGGATGTGGACCTTTTGGAGCATGTCCAGAGTAGGGCAATGAAAATTATCAGAGGGCTGGAGCACCTCTCTTATGAAGGCAGGCTGAGGGAGTTGGGGTTGTTCAGCCTGAAGAAGAAAAGGCTCTGGAGGGCCCTTATAGCGCCCTTCCAATACCTGAAAGGAGCCTATAAGGAGGCTGGGGAAGCCCTGTTCACTAGGGCATGAAACGAGAGGACAAGGGGTAATTGTTTCAAGCTAGAGAAAGGTAGATTTAGGTTGGAAATTAGGAAAAAGTTCTTTAATACGAGAGTGGTGGATCACTGGAACAGATTTCCTAGAGAGATGGTGGGGGCCCCATCCCTAAGGACATTCAATGTCAGGCTTGATGAGGATTTGAGCAACCTGTTCTCGATGGAGATGTCCCTGTTTATTGTAGGGAGGTTGGACTAGATGACCTTTAGAGGTCACTTCCAACTCAAGACATTCTATGATTCTAAGAACTGAATAAAAAATTACCTTCGGGATTTAAAGGAGGAAGAGAAAGACCAGAATAATGCACACAGAAGCAGAAATGGTAAATACAGGTTTTCAGGTATTTATCCAGAGATACAAAAGAATGAGAGTGGCACAGCATAGAAATGGCAAATAGTCTAGGGAATCTGGGAAAAACTCAGAGCTAAACACTCAAAGGGAAGGCAACCCATTCAGGAAACTCTTTATATCTGAGCAATATCCTCTGCTATTGAGCCTGAGTATTATAAAATCACATAGCTCTATTTTATAACAGTCACTATTACAATATAACTGTTATTCTTGTACTTACAGTGCTAGTACTTAGCAATTAAAATATTAATAGACAAGCAAGTAATTTAATTGTTAAAGCACACCTTCTAGTGTTAGCTTATTGAGTGATATTTGGCCCAGTGCCAAAGTCAGCACAGCAGAGAACACAGCAGATTACAGAAGGTACATCAAAATTCACATTTACTTGTAGGCTTGCTCTCCAGATGTAGCAATCACAATCAGCAAATGTAGATTCAACATCTGAAGTATTAAAGTTAAACAGTTCAAGGAACTACAGAGACTGCCAAAACAGCATCCAGCATTAACTCAACAGCTCATGACTGCTCAGCTTGTACAAGAGAAATAGAACACTGCACTTTCTTCCCCCTATAGTGTGTTTGGGACTATTTCAATGCACAATAAACCAGCAATATCTAGAATAGTAATTATGCTTACATAGTTTTGAGCAAAATGTTTAGTTTTTCTCAACTAAGCACTCCTTGTAAGTGCATAAACTGAGCT
>NW_009970725.1:2333768-2350168 GCF_000747805.2 Chaetura pelagica
CCTGCTGAAACACTATACAGTAAAGCTTCTCACAATGTACCTTTACATACATCTACTTCCAAAAAAGCTGAGCATTATATGGCATTCATTTATACGAAATTTCATAACCTGAAAGTTGCATCCATTAACAGTTTTGAGACATCTTCTCAGACCCTTTACCAGGTAATAATGAAACCTATCACTGGGAAGGAATTGCAAAGAATAACTGGCAGCCACAGCCAGTCGTTAGTAAAGAGCAAAACAGTGGATTGTTTATTAGATACTTTCCTATAAACTGAATTACATAAATCATTCTGCATCTTAAAATATGTAGTTGGGATAACTAAGGCCAACAAGTATTAAACACAAGTATAATGATATTTTTAGAAAAAGAAGTGAAAATACTGAAGTAACACTCCGAAATTCAAATTGGCCCAAAATGTGTATTTTTTTAAAATAAATCACAAGGTAACGGTTGCATTTTAAAAATCCCATTAAAACTGTTCTTAAATTAACAAACATTTTCCTGCAGCACTGAAAATTCACTCACAGGTAGTATGGAACTAATTTAAATTATTTTAGAGTATAGGAGAGGCTTGGGTCCCGTGTTCTCATTCTACTGCACAACATCATTTAATAATCCTAGTTTTACTGTGAAACCAACTACAGAAATTTTTATCTATTAAAAAAAGTGCAAAAATCAAGTTACAAAAGAGTGAGAACAAAAATGGATTTTTGGAATCTTTCTGGTTTAAATAATCAAAAGCTACAATAATAAAGGCAGTCCAATCATTTTCCTCCCAGTACCCGACAGTAATATTGAAACATGCAGATCTATTTTGTGAATGTTGTAGCGCTACACACATGCACATCAAAGCTGACTAAATCTGCTCTAATGCTTTTTCTTGAATGTATTATCGCTGCTTCCACCGGGCCTATTTCTACTGTCTTTCTTAAGGCAAATCATGTAGTACAAGAGATACCTCTTCATTCACCAGTACCTCACTGGATGAATAGCTCCACTGATGAGTGGCATAAACTTGATTTGAGATAAGGATTTTAATGCATTTTGTTTAAATACGAGAAAGAAAAGGAAGCAGTGCAGTCGAAACCAATTCATTTGTTTCTCAGTGAAAACCAGAACATGAAACAAAGAACCCCAAGTCTTTACAGGCATGAGCTAGATTATTGTATTTCTGGTTACGCTTATAAAGGTTTTCTCAGGCACCAAATTCCTTCCTAACTTCTTAGGCATTCAAGTTTTCACAAAAGAGACTTAACGCATTAAAGTAGCTTTCTCATGCATCACTATCTCAGGCTAGCTACCCTTTGGATGCATTAAGCATCTTGAAGCTCATTCTGTTATCTGGCCATAGAATTACAGAATCATAGAATGTCTAGGGTTGGAAGTGACCTTAAAGATCATCAAGTTCCAACCCTCCTGCACTAGATTAGTGTTGCTCAACCATTAACCATTAAGCATTGTGGCACAATGTATCATGACATACAACCACAAAACTTTAGCACCAGGTCTGTGAAATGTTAGTAGAAAAGCTACAGCAGAGAGATACAATATCTGTTTTTTTGCTTCATGTCATACTTAAGGTACATGAAAATCTGAGGTACAGAGCATAAAATTGCAAGGAGGCTAGACCATTGTGTCTCATACATTGTTTTTTTTAGAAAAAGCATAATTCTCACCAACATTGTTTTATGAGGAAGATAAAGAAGTGAAGTAAAAGCAAATAAAAATTTCTACCATTCCCAAATTCCTTTTGCAGTACAAGATACGTCTAAAATCTAAGAACAGGAATAAAAATCAAAACATGCATAGAATACAGAATCATCATAGAATCATCGAGCTTGGAAAAGACCTTCATGATCACCAAGTCCAACCATCTGCCCTACAAGCCCTACATGCCTATACACAACTGGTATCTCTTGCGCATTTATCTTCTACACTTTAAATACATCCAGATGGATAAAGATAAGAGTACTAGCTATAATAAATTGGAATCTGAAAAAGTGAGAAAGAATAAAGAGAGACTAAAGAATACAGTTTATTGCCATTGTCCATGATGCTCATTAAGGAATCTACAAATTCTAGTAAGTGTAGAAGAGTCTTGAGTAATAACAATAAATAAGACACATGGATAGAAATAAAACTAGAACCTTGACAAAACGCTTTCCATAACCTTTAAATACACATGTCCCCAAATTTAAAATGCATCTCTCTGCATCTAAACCACAGAAGGCATACTGCAAATGCAGCCAATATACATGACCCCTTGATGGGACTTTGAGCAATCTGTTCTGATTGGAGATGTCCCCACTTATTGTAGGGGGGTTGGACTAGATGAACTTTGCAAGTCCCTTCCAATCCAAGACATTCTATGATTCTATGGTAAGTTTTAAGAATTTTAACAATATTACAAAAAACTATGACTAAGCATGATTTTTGGAAATGTGAATCCCAAATAAGAAAAGGAAACCATAAACTAAACAACAGTTACCATAGCTCCAGCAGGGCAGTCTTCATCATTTTGCCTTTGATACAATTTCATTCAATGCACTTCACTCAGAATAAATGTGATTTTCATTTGTCTATTCAATTATTTATTTACTTTTTGAAAAATAACATGATCACTTAGGGGAAAAAAAATAAAACAAACAATGCCTTTTTTTTTTTTTTTTTTTTTAAAGTCCAACATGACTTCATCTGCTGTGGGAATCTTGCAGATAAAGCTAGAAGATGATGCACTAAAGAATCCCTGACATTCATATATGATCAGTCCCAGATTCTTACTGCAAAACATCTGCTATATGAATTGGAAAACTGCAGCATCTTATGACTGATGGACTTAAAGGTCATTTTCAGTGATAAAATCACTGGAGGTCATATCAGTGAAATCCACAAATTACTTTAAGAATGAGGGAGCTCTATCATTTTATTTTTCACAGCATATTGAAGCTGTAATGTTTTTAGGTGTTTTTATCATCTTGACAGTCTACCTGAGAAATAAGGAACTTTTTCTTCTCCCATTTTAAGAGGGTGACCACTGGTTTCCATAAAAAGGCCAGATAGAGAAGCTTGAGCCAAACACTCTATAACACAGCATTTAGCATTTTAATTGCTGGGAAACCCGATGACAAACACTTGAGCTAATAACACTACTCATGTAAAGCAGGTGTGAGGCTAATGAAGCTGTATTCATTGCTACTTCTTCATGTCCTAAATACACGTTTTAGTGGACTCCATTCTGCTTGGTAGGAGGTTATTAATGTAGGATTGTTTGGCCATCTGCAATGAAGTTCCAAATGGAGCAGGAAGACTTCACTTTTCACTAAGCTAAGGCAGAGAACTTGGCCCAAAGCCAGCCTTTTGTTGCAGCTTTAGATTGGGCTCACTGTCAATATCTGTAAACCAAACATGCACGGCTTCCATAATTCAGCATTTAATCATTAAAATTAAATTTAGATACTTAATACTTGACAGATTAGTGCACAAAAAATGAAAACCAATTAGACAAAAAGACAGTAGAAGAAACCACGTACAGTATTTTGGATATGACACAGTTCATTGTTCTTTACACATACACAGCTACAAATAATGACAACAATTACAAGGGAAGGGACATTCCCATCAAAACTATTCTACAGTCAATGTTTATATAAACTGTGTATATGTGTGGAATATAAGACATTTTTGAGTAAAAAAGGGAAGAAGACTGAAAAATTGCTATGTTAGGAAAGCTCTGGGGAACTCAAACCAGCATAGATCACTGCTTTCTCAGTTCTTTTATAGAAGTAAGACATACTGTAAATAAAGTTTTAGCTGTGGAATTTTAAATCTCTGAAATCTCTGGGAGCCACTGTTACTATTGACCACAGAGGGGCAAAATTCACTGCTGATCATTTTTGTAAATCCAGCCTAAATAAAAACCTTGCAAACATTGGTCCAAACTGGCCCCATTACACTTCACATGCCAATTATCCTTTTCTTTATGCTTGTTTTCAGCACCACCACAATCAGAACTGATTATTTTTTTTTTATTCTGGTTTTAACGACTAGGGCCTCCTACAGATAAAAAAAACAAAACAACACATTATTTAAACATCATACACAGATATACAGAGAGGAACAGTTAAAATTACCCCATTTTGACATCTCTTTCTCTCCTTCCTTATGAGTAAAAGAAAAAAAAATAAATCTGTCCAATAATGTACCAAGTTTAATATTACATTATGAACAATACTTTACTTTCCTTGTTCGATATGATACTAAGAACTGAGTATATGGTTGCATGGAGAATTGGAAATGTAATATATTATTTCTTGTACAAATAGGTTAGCACATACAGTTTGGCTGTACCATTAAGTGTAATAGCTTGTTACCACTAACAGTTGATGTTCTCACATATAAGACAGATCTTTATTATCTTTATTACATAAGATTTAGACTTAAGATTTCTTAATAAACTCACCTTGAGATTTCTTTAAATGGGTTATACAGAATGATACGGCTCAAGGGAAAAGACTACTGTATATCCCTGATATTGCTTCAGTCTAGAAGTGTTAGAGCAGCTGCCCTTGTGGATGGTTTACAGCTACATTAGAGCTCAAAACTATATGGCTAAAAGCCCAGCATCTGAGTTTTCATACAAATCTGAGAATCACAACGATTTAAGTATAGTAGCCTTAAAAAAAAAAAAAAGAAAAAAAATCAGTTTGTGCATTATTCTGATAAATGTTTTTACATATGGAATTTTTCATTTAAATAAATATGTGGAGTATCAGGTAATAAAATTTTTGAGATTAGTTGGTGATTTTTAAAAGGTTGTTTCTTCAGAAGGGAAATATAAGAAATTTCCCATGTATATTTCTATATCTTATCATGAACTGTTTCTGCTTGCTAGATGCATTCCTCCTCTACTTTCACTAACCCCTGTCTGGAAAAAGAGTATAGTACTGTTTAACTTTTAACAGAAAGTTAAAACATTTAATACTTATTTTCACATGAAAGAGAAGTTTTCTTTTTTTTTTTCATTAGATCCCCCTAGGTACAAAGAATTTTTAAGCCTTTGGTTCAATGCTGTGTTTAACAACAGTGCGTTGGAAATATCTGAGACTAACTTCTGTTTGATTTTTTCTTTAAACTGCTTTCAGTTAAACTGGAACTAGCATGAAAATCAATCTTCCTTCGCATGAGAAATAAAAGTGGGAAATAAATAAGCAGGAAATACATCTTCCATTTATCTATTTTGTTGTTACATATTCATAAAACATATAAAATTTATTTTTCATATGTATGTTTTGAAGATAATTTAAGAGCTTTACCCAAACAGTCAGTGTTCCTTTCTCCTTAATTTTACAAGCCTTTTGTTAATATTTAATGAAACTTTTGAACTCATAAGTTAACTATTTCTTATTGTGCCTTCATTTTACAAATAGCAGTACATCCCTGCTTCTTCTACTGCCCTTCTTCCTCATTCATTAAGTAGTTTTAAGAATGAACATTATGCTTTGTTGCAATTCTGATAATCAGGGCTTGTGACTGTCAGCTTTTTCAATTTCTTTACCTTACCAAAATACTGTGATCTGAATATGAAATTATAATTTGCTTGTAACACATGCATATTTTGTATTTTCATTTTTCTTCAGGGACCTTGTGATATTCTCCAGCTTTTAACTAGAGATTGCACAATAAAAAGATTGTAGTGTGTCCTCAAGGCTAAAGTGCCATTTTTTATTGAATCATCCATCTTCCATTTAATTTTCACTTCTGACACAAGCCACAACTTTTGTCAGGAAGAATTTTTGTTTGGATGTTAGTCTTCTACATATTGTGAGAGAAAGCTGTCTCATGCATTCCCATAACCCAACAGTGTATTCAGAAGCACTTGCAGCGACTCAAGAAATCAGCCACTTAAAATTCTTGAAGATCACACCAGAGGTTTCCAGAGCTTTTTTTAAGCTCTATTCTTCCTCAACACAATGTTCCTAACAGTGACTAGTATAAGACACTTCAGATTAACTGAAAACAAATATGCAACCTACAGTAGATGGGTAAAAGTTCATTCTTGCTGCATAAACACATTATACACTGATGCTCTGCAACATCACCAAAGATTTTGAAATTTGAAATGCATTTCAAAGTAACAGATTATTCAAAAAACTATTCAAGATCAACCTTGAGGAACGTTAGCAACCCTCTGCTACTGCTCAGTGAAGATTCAGCCTTAAACATGCTTAAAAGACAATAGTGAATTCACATGATGACTGGATAACCTACAAGAAGCCTGAGGCCAGGGCACATTTTGTCTTCTGCAGTGTACATGATGTCAGGTCACTGTAGGAAGTTGCCCAGTAAACCATCCTCTTGCCAACCACAGAATGAAGATGGTGACACACTGGAACAGGTTGCCCAACTAAGCTGTGGCAACCCCATGCATGAAAGTGTTCCAGGTCAGATTGGACAGGGCTTTGAGCAAACTGGTCTAGTGAAAGATGTCCCTGTCCATGGCATGGGGGTTGGAACTACATGATCTTTAAAAGTCCCTTCTGACTGTGGTAAAAATAATGAAAACAGGGTAAGTAAACCAAAATATTCTTAATCTTTTAGACAGAAGAAGAAAAAAAAAAAAAAGTGAATGCCTACAGAACAAGCACATGCATCTTTACACAACGGGACATATGGGATAGAATCATCCCTCTGAAAGTGATACATTTCTTTTAAAATGAAAGATGGGATGCTAACTTGGAGCACTTACGTGAAGTTAATATTGATGGCCAACATGTATTTTATAGTTAAGCAGTTTAACAAAACAAGAAAAATGCTAGCAAAGTTTCAGAACCATTCCTCTAAAAGGCAGGAGTGCTAAAGCTGAGACTGCTTTATCACGTCATCACAATACAGTCTTTTGCAAATGTTTGTGACACAGCCTTTAATTATATCATTACATAGTCAGTTTTCAAGATTACATTCTGAGGAATAGAAGACAAAGTCTTAACATAGGGAATGTCAGTTTTTCATAGCACCAGTGATGTTGTCAGCCTTGCTTATAAATAAAAGATTAAAAATGAGCAGAATACATAGTAAAGCAATGACTAGCCTACTGGAAAAAAATTAATCTGGATTTTTTCACTCAGCTGCAAGGACTCAAGAAGATTGACTGGGCAAAGAGAAAGAAAATTCAAATTATAGTGAATGAAATAAACATAAAAAATAGTATTCAAACCTTCAACTACTAGTTGTATCCTTCTTTCAATCAACTTCCCCCCACAAAAGAAAAAAAAAAAAAAAAAATTTAAAAAGTAAGCAAAACCACAAATATGTTGAAAATATTCCAGAATATATTCTGATTCTAACACTTACATATATATTTGATGGTTAAACAATTAAAAACATTTGTCTAGGAGAGAAAATAAAAAGCATTTAAGCTGCAGGAACTCTCCATCAGCAAACCACAACTTTTCAGATGTTGTATTACAAGATAGGAAAGAGGTTTTGGCAAGAATCCACGCTGAACAATAAATTCATACTCTAGCAGCAGACTATCTGATGATGCATAATTAAACTTTGATTAATGACTTTAATTTAGACACTACAATTATTTTTGCAAAGACTGTACAAGCAGAAAGAGTTATATATTTTTTTTATCCATGCAAATTTCACTATTTTACTTAAAACTAAGCTTGGAATCATTCTCTTCTAACCTCTTCTTTATCCAACTGTGACTAATTTTTAAGTACAGATGGAATTTGGTTTTATTTTTATCTTTCCTATGTTTGAATTTTTATTCATGCTTCAAGGTAATTTCTGCCTTTATTTTTACAACTTGTTTTATTATATTACTCCTCAACCTTCTTCAGTCTTGCAGAACTTAAGAATCTGAAGCTCAAAGCAGATACTTCAACTGGGTCTCAGAAACTACCTCAACATCTCTTCATGATGAAAGATTTAGCCAGACTGCTGTACAAATTATACCAATAACTGTATAGCTGAGTAGCTGAGTGCTATATAGTGCTATTGAAACGTCCACCTACATAGTGATGGATAACTAAAACATGTGCAGTAAAAACTTTCCTAATACTCATTTTATATATCTGAAATCAATGGATGTATAGCAAATCTTTTAATGGCTTGCCTTCTACATTTTGGCTGTGGTTCTTCAATGAATAAGTCCTATTCATTAGCACCTACGCATCAATACCTGAATCCATATAAAAATGGTTGTCCTGAGAGTATATGCTGTAAGATTTATTTTGCCTTGTCTCACAGATGACACTTATTCACTAGCTGTCACTGCTGCTCCTCTCTTTTCTCTGCTGTGTTCCATTTGTGAAACTTTATTAAGCTTTTGAGAAGCACAGGTAGCTGCTTTTCCTCTTGGAATGACTAATTCTTTGCAGCACTTTCTTTTTGCAGTAAAGCACTGAAAATTGTTTTGCATATTCTTTTTTCTTTTCTTTTCTTTTCTTTTCCTTTTTTTTTTTTCCTGGAAGCTGGAAAATGCAAGCCATCTTATTGGCATTTCTGCACAGCTGGTTGAAATAGCAACAAAAAGTGCTCACTCTCAAAGGCTTACTTGCAAGGTTCTAGAAACAGTATAGTTTATTTCTGTGATTTCAGGTTTTCTGTACAGTATGTGTGTAGTGAGAACAACATGTTCAAAAATAATCAGATTAGAACATATTCACTGCTCAGCATACATGAACACATTTCTGCCCAAGAATCCTTGGTTGGTAATGCGGTAATCGAACAGTGGGAGAAACAAATTAAGTATTGTCAACACCATTTCCACACTTCCCTTGTTTTTCCAGTATTAAATTTAACTTATGTGGAAAGTGTTAACTGTGCTGTTGTAATGACTTTCCATTATTTAAAGAAATATTATAAGAAGAAAACAAGAATCTAATTGAGATATTTAATGAGTTGAAAATGCTTTAATTAATATAGCAACACTCATAATACATTTTTTCTCAGAAGACGCAGCTTCTTTGCAATTCTTGCAAATTAGACTACTTGAATAGAAGCAATAGAACCAAAGCACACAGTTTTCTGCAACACATCCACAGTCCATCCAAAATTTTGTGTGGCAAGAAATTATCACTAATTGCACGTTAGTAATTGGTTGGCATTTAAGAGTCAATATATGTATGAAAGCACTCCTTGATGAGATTTGTAAAGCCACACTGAACTATTGCATACATCACCATTTGTTAATGCAGTTCATTTTCGCTTTACTTCTTACATAGGATTTTGTTTTCTTTATTTTCTAACAGATTTGTAGTGGACTATTAAGTGCCCCATTTCACATGTAAGTTCTTATTTCCATGCCAAACTTGTTGCCCTGGTCTAGACATACTCAAGCTAGACATGATCAAGCTACTCATCTAGCTAACAAATTCACTGTTGGTTTGGGGGGGGGGGGGGCTCTTTGTTTTCCCTCCTATCATTTTAGCAAGGAATATGTGATGTTTGGCACATGAGCTACAGGAATCTGTAATTGACTTTTCAGAAGACACCAGACTCTCACAGCTTTTCTTGACTGCTTTATTCCAATTTTCAAATCAGTCTGTCTAATTAAAAATTAAAAATAATGTTTCCAACCTTTTCCACTCAAGAGTGCCATTGTTTTAGCCATCCCTTTTGCCTGCACCTAATTTTCTCACAGTTCTCATGCTCTGCACCTGCTGATAGCTTTCATTCTCCTCCTTCACTGCTTTTTAACAGTTCTGCAAGCATAAATTCTGCAGCTTGTTAATCCTGGGAATCATTTTCCTCCAACTTACCATCTTGTTACAGTGCTGTATCTTCACTTGGCTCCTGCACTGCAATCTGAAGTTCTTCCAAGACTTCTGTTTTATAAAATTGTTTAGGTTTCTGTATTCTCTTCAATTGGGCAGCTATTAGATGTTGGTAGCCATTGTCCTACAGGTAATTTCAAGCCTATGCACTAAAGGTTCTTTTGCTCCAGTCAACTCAGGAGCTTAGCATAAGTCCAAACAACCAAGTTTTGAAGGAGATTTTACGTGAAAATTTAGTGCACAAGAGAGTTCTGCTACAGACATAAGAGGCAAATCAAAAGGAATGAACTAAATGGGAAATCAGACAGACAGAAGCATTAAGGAGATAAAATGGAACAAAGTATAAGATCCCAGAGGAACTGGGAAGGAACAAGATGTCAGAAGAATAAATTTCTGCTTAAATAGCTCAGAAAGGATTCTATAAACTTTGCTTCAGAAAACTTTAACCCAAATGTTTTACATTATTTTATTGATTCAAAGGAAACTACATTACCTTGTAATATGATATTTAATTTACAGTTTTCTCTGCCACTGGGCACCACCTGCTACAGGGTACATGGAAAGAATCAATTATTAGGCATTGGCAGCATTCTTTTCTATGAGCAGAAATTACTATCTACCTCAAGATAGCTGTCATTTACTTGGTCGGCATTATCAACTGATAAAAAACCCAACAAAACACAAAAATCAAACAAAAAAACAACCCTTTAACTTTTTTTTCCTACCCTCCTACCCCAAAAGGTCACATTGTATTCTTGTACTTTTCTACATCCCACATACCTACATAGTAAAACATCAACTACTCCAATATATACAACTATATTTATTTTTACATAAAGAACCACAAAGTTCAAGTATTACACCACTAAATCCTTTCTAGCCCCTCAAAATTAAAGATAAAAGGAAAAAAAAAAAAAAAAGTCAAACAAAAAAAAACAACCCAAAGCAAAATCTACCGAAAGAGAAAACCCGTCAACCGCCACTGTATATGGACAGTATTAGGATTTCATGCCTGGCAGGCACTCACTAATTGGCCTAGCACTTTTTCCTATCTGAGTTCCATTCAGGTAGCAAAGTTGAAGATACCACATACAGGCTTCCAGTGAATTACTTTGATCTATTTTATTATTCTTTTCTAAGACTATAGATGGATGGCATGGTAATAAATAGAACCAGGAGAGCCTTTCCACACCGAGTTCTATAGTGCAGGAATGGCCTTTTTAGCTGATCATACACATCTTTCAGACCAACACAGCAAAGGCTCGTGTTGGTGTAGACAAGGCCCAACAGCACAGAGGACTGTAGTTTCTTATAGTCTACTCTTAGGATCCAGCAGCACAATTATATATTGAAAAAAATATTATGATTAAACTTGCAACAAAACTTATGAATTTGTCAAAAAATTTATAGCTCTGATTTTTCTAGTGTAGACAAATCCCTGAAAAATTTGTGTAACCTAAATCATAGCTATGATATTTATGCCTCTGTCTTTGCCACTCTGTCTCAATAGTTCTATATAAAGCCATTTTTCATATTTTTTTTTTTTCTTACTTTGACTGAGGATACAGACCCAGATTGGAAGCCCTTAGTTCAGGAGATCCATTACAGCAGGGCAGAAACATAATGGACACAAAGGGCTTTACGTTAACACCTCAAAGTGCTTCTGTTTTTCAATGTAACAACTAACAACAATTTTCTTCTTTCTTACACTTTACTAACACAAGGATTCCTGAAGCAAGAAGCTGAGCTCTATAAAACCTCCCAATAGTATAAAAGAAATATTTCATCTTTCTTCCTTATCAATAATAAAAATAGTATGCTTATTTTATCCTTTATCTTTATGCTTTTATCCTTAAAAATATCTTTCATTATCTGAATGCTCGCATTTTAGCCTTTTGCTTTCAGCTTTTGCAGTATTCTACCCAAAGAGCTACTGGTCTTCAAACTTGATCAGATAAGTCTATTCTCTTCCAACATCTTTTCCTTTCACACAAAATGGAATAATTTAATTTGACCCATTTTCCTTGCAACTAATCTTCCTGAGTTTTGCTTCTCTGCTGTGATTATGGCTTTCATTCTCCTTCTACCTCCCCAACAATGGATTTTAATTAAATTAATCAGAAACTGGACATAAAAAAAACTACAGTAGTCCTAGTATTGAAGGATATTTAAGAGGAAAATGGGATTTCTTTATTTGCTCTGTAGTCATCTGCTGATTTTTTATGTTCTTTTCCAAATAAAACCATGGCTTATAGTACTTCTCATTAAAAACTTGTCTCTATCATAATCTTAAACAATCATAACTAAAATGTAACTACTACTAAATATATAATAAAGGCCAAAAGAAAAGCAAAACACCAGTCCTGCAGCCATTGTAGATGAAAATGTCAGGCTGGAGAGGAGTCCAATCTGACAGGCAAGATCCTTTGCCTCAGCTGGAAACAACATTCATTTGCTGGTAGAAGTGATTTGCATAGGCAATTAGGTACTATTAACAGGTACTAAGTATAACAAAACTCTACTGTGCTTTGATATTTAACAAGTAAAGCATTGTACTGCAGGTGAAATAGTCAAATATTCTACATTTCAGTGGTTAAAAGTTTCTAACAGCTATTTTAAAAGATGCTTTTGAATTTAAACTCTTCAGGTTCTGTATCAGATGCTTTTAAGAATGCACATTGGTGGTACTGCACGTTTCCTCATGTTAATGCTTTATAGTACTTCTATGATTTTTCCACACCTAATTTTACGCTTTTTAATTATTTTTTCATAATTAATATTTCCTTACATAAAACTTAACTACAAAGGTTATCAAATGCCTCAATAAACCAGTAATATTGCAGTGTTATGCCATCTATATTTTAAAAGCTTGGACAAAAAAAAAGTCAGACGAATGTTAATCAGAAAGCATAACTGAACATTACATGTATGAGGCATGATTTATCAAACTAGGACTCTCATGAAGACTGAAAGAAGCTCAGAGGTTGAGAGGAACAGCTAAGATCGTCCCATGGTCTGACCTGGAAAACAGTATGGTGTGCCTAAATGTCAGAAGTCAAAACCAGAAGATGGTCCTACAGTGGGGTGGTGGTGTAAGAACTATCCTTAAGGACTGGTAACAGAACTCCAAAAGAAGCCTAGAGATGCACAACATTTATTTTATGTTCATTTTTACTACCTCAAATAATAACCATTATAAACTTTAAAGTTAAAATTTCCATAAAACATTAATAAATATGACAAAAGTGTATATAAACAGCACAAACCCCATACCTTAGGGAAAGCTGACAGTCTTAGGACTGGTCTTACATGGATAAGATACCAAGGGGCCCTTCTGTAGTGATGAGTAGTACAGGAAAAGTATTTTCCCAGAAAAAAGACAGCACACAATGCTATATGAGAGAAAAAAGATGCAACAGTCCCCTTTTCCTTTAAATTAATCCTTCAGCTCATGAACATGATTTCAGGCTTTCTGGGTGGAATCTCAGCCAACAGACTTCCATGAATACCCAAACCTCTTTTAGACACTGAGGAAGCAGCAACACAGATATGACTGAGATTCAAAATTTAGAACACTGTTTACAGCCATAATTAACAGCAAAAGTTGGATGCTGTCCAGAGCTGCAGGCCTTAGCTTAAAATCTGCCTAGAACAGAAGCATCTATATTAAACCAAAGTTAACCCAGAATACCATTTGAATGCAGAGCATTCTGCACTCACTTTAACAGAAAGTGTACTGCACAAATAAAATATATAGTGTGTTTTTTTGGATAGCCCTCATTTTTTTTCTATTGGAAAGTTTCAGCTCCAAACAAAAATGCTTTCTTTGAAATTAAATTTTGCATCATAACATCCAGGAACACAGAGAATTAAGCAGAAATTGCCTTTTACTTCAGAAATATTTCCTCAGGCATTTCCACAGAAAATGAACCAAATTAGGCAGGGTACAGGCCTTCAATTTGTTTTAGCAGTCATGTGTTACATACAGGCTTGTAATATTATGACTCCTAAAATCTCTGAATATTTCAGCCCATTACAGCTTTTTCATATTGCTAGACTTGTTATGCAACTGAGAACAGGATCCTATGGCTGAACTTTCATATATATTTTTATATATATGTGTGTGTATATTATATTCTCTTAATATATAAAATATATATTTAAATCAATATTTAATATAATATAGATATATATCATGTTTTAAAGGCTCTTCCTGTTTTCATTCTGCTGCTACCCAAAGTCAGTGGATGAAGAGTTGTGATCTTGGCAGATGGCAACATGAAAAGATGGAACAAAATAGCAGTGACAACAGAAAAAAAAAACCAAACATAAAGTCTGTGAAGCATTGAGGATGTGCTTCAACAGGCTTAAATTTAGCTGGTGTTGACTCTTCAGTGGTCCTATGCTATCTTGGAAGAAGCTGCAAAATCAGTGGGAAAAGTATGTCTCTGTTCTTAACCAGAGGCAAGCCTCTATCAAGAAAAAAGGCTTTCACCACTTACACTATTACCTTCAACTGCTGGGGGCTGTGCTATGAAATATTTCCAGTGTGCAAATGAAAATACTTAAACCACATTTGGAACAGGAATATTTTATTCAATTTCTGATTTTTCAGCTTCCTCAGAGAAAAAAAAAAAATCCACAGAAAACCAAAACATACTAGAGATAAAGCACATTCAATAAATATGGGAAAAACAAAAACAAAACCAACCAAACCAAAACACATAAAAAGCACACAACTTACAACTGCAGTCAAGTACTCCAGAGTCAGTGAACAGTAACACTGAGTCAACCACAATACATAATTTCAAGATCTTGGTATACATATATCAATATGTGTTTAATTGTCTGGCTTCATATACCATTTTTCTCCCCACAGAGCTCCTGCTTTGCTGGCTGCACTGGACAGATTGTGCCCCCAGGACAGATTTCTCAGTCACAGCTGAGCATCTCAGGGCAGCACTGGACAGGGCTGTAGATAAGTCACTTACACGCTACTCTGAAAAACTAACTCTTGACATGATCACAGAGTCCATGCATTGTGATGGACAAGAAACATAAATCACAGGTGTCACATGCAGCTCCAAAGTGTTCTCATAATATTCTCACAATGCGACTTAACCAATGGGATTACAAAGTGCTTTGTTTACTTAACTAGTTATGGAGGCCTGTTTTGAACAAATTATAATCGATAAAAGATCACCATGAATCTATCACAGAAGAAAACAGCTAATTACAGTATTCTGCAAAAAGGAATCTTGCTGGTTCAAAATAAAAAAGGCACACTGACACTACATGAAAAGGATATGCCAGGTTACTATACCTTTTGCTAGTACTGTCTACCTTCTGCCTTCAATGAGGTGTTTTGCTTTTTAATAGATCATCATGCAATTAAAACTTTTCTCCACCCAAATATGGATCAGAAATTGCACTAACACTGTACACAGAATCTTACTGTTGCTATTTCTTAACTTCTCAGGCTCTGGTTTTCTTACATGAATATTTAAAAAAACATTCTTATGGCCCATTACCAACACATGCAATCATTAATATAAAGCATGGCATATGATCTAGAATTTATCCATAATTCAGAGAGAGAAACTGGCTGTTCAAAAGAAACCTCCTAAACAAAATAAACTTCTCAGAAGAAGGATTACAGAATGATGTTTGTAATCAGAACTGAAATGTTCAGGGCCATGCATCACTAACCCAAAGTCTGGAAAGGATAGCTTCAAAATGCAAGCTAAGTGCGTAAGTACTTAAACAACAGCAAAAAATACATCTGCATAGAAAACTGATATATCAGAAACAAGGATTTCTTGTTCTTGTGGATTTTCTGCTCCTTTGGAGACCATTTCTGTACAATAAGATGCATCCAAAAACTACCATTGTTAATTAAGTACTTCCCTTACAGAGCTATTTTCTTGTGCCTAGGCACAAGATTTCTTTTACTGCCCATATCAGTACCCCTGATACTTTTTTGTAGTTAGAATAATTCAAAGGACAGTCAACTAAGTGACTCATATGGAGCCTGGACTTTTTCTGTACATCAATATGCATAGTTTTCTGTAACTTCAGGAGTGCTTGATTATAATTCTCAACATACTCAATCAGAAGTTCTGAAGAGATTTTCATTTCAATTATACATGCCTCATTATCATACTTTTAGTGAAGCGGAAAGTACATTACAAGGTGAGAGCCAAAAATGACGAGATGAAAAGCTAAAAGAAGAAGTATCTTAGAAGAATTTATAATTTGTCTGAAGTAGTATTAATTCATAATAATATTAATTATCCTTTCTATAACACTACTTTTTTACATAGCATTTTACAATCAGCTCTTCAGAGCATTCTTCACAAGATCAGGTATGGTATAAAGCTTTAGTAAAGAAAGCACACAGTTATCACTGGGGAGATGAACAAATCAGAAAGTATTCTGTGACGCAGTGGGTTTCAAGGAGAGATGTTTGTGTACGGTTGAAATCAGGTGCTCAGAAAACAGAAAAGCCCTTACCTGAGGTAAAACAAGAGTGAAGCAACATATAATTAGGAGATACTTGGAGCATGACACTGAGGTTAAGCAGATCAAAAAGTACAGCATGGTTTGGAAGG
>NW_009970725.1:2350491-2423541 GCF_000747805.2 Chaetura pelagica
AGAAACTTGACTCTGAAGATAAAAGACAGATCACAAAAGAGTTTCACAAGATAAGTGACATGATTAGAAGAATGTGAGTTCTATTTTTGTTAGATTGGAGAGCTGAAACTTTCAGAATGGATATATGAGTAGAGAAGAAAGAGAAAGGATAGATATGATGGGGCTAAGAGAAAAAGCAGTTTGAAAAAAAACAACCCACCACAAACAAACAAACAAAAAAACAACAACCAAACAAACAAAAAAACCTAACACAGCTACAACCAGGAAAGAAGTGGAGAGTTGACAAGCTCAGGAAGGAAGAAACTAGATGGGGAATGAGACTGATGTACTGACAAAGCTACCTCAGAGACAGCAGAAAATGCATAATGAAATAAGAGAGAAATGTGTGTTTAACAGTAAGACTGTTTTTAAAGAGCAAAATATAGGAAGGCTGAATTGCAGATATCCTAGAAAATGGCAGATGGAGAAATAGTGTAGGCATCCTTTATTAACACCCCCAAAAAATTTCAAAGACAAAGAGGGAAGATAAAAGTTAGTATGTAAACAGATGAAGAAAGAAAAAAAAAAACAAACAACTTTTTATTAGGTGAAGGACAGATAATATACTTACAGGAAAAAAAGCCAGAAAAATAATATAAAAGAACAGATTAAATAAATTCTTACTATTAATACACATTTCTTAAAATAAATAAAAATGAGAGAGAATATAGTATTTATTAATATAAATTAAAAGTGAGAAAGAGGAATGGTATAAATTGAGGGACTTTGCAGATGTAAAGAATGGGTTGACAGAAAAGAGATAAAATTATAGGCTAGGGGAGGTAATAAAAGCCAGGGGAGGAGGAGAGCATCTTTCTGGGTTTAAAATTTAAACTGCAATTTTTATAAAAAAATATTTATATCTGTATGAAGAAACCACAACAAAGGATGGTGCTTTGGGCAATCTGATCTAGTGAAAGGTGCAGGGGAGTTGGACTAGATAATCTTTAAAGGTTCCTTTCAACTCAAATAATTTTATTATTATACCCCCTAATCTCTAAAACAATGTGAACAAAGCTAATCTATCATCAGTAAATGGGTGTGCTGTTGAATAAGAGCCAAACATTAATTTAATGGAAGAGTGAAGATATGATAGTACAATATGCATTTAAAAAGCAGTAGAAGTGCTGCACAGACCTTTGAGGAAAATAATTAAGAACTATAATGCTGTATAATACATTTGACAAATATTAACTATATAAGCTAAGCACAAGTGGCAGATACCTACCTGGTACTACAGACATCTTAGAGTATCTTAAACAGACTTAAGTACTGGTTTGTAGCCTTTTGAAATTTCCTGAAAAATTTATTTACCTTAAAGTACCTAAAAATAACAGATACTTTGAAAAGCAGTAGTATTACTGAATCTTTTTTAATGTGTGCACTATCAGTAATGGCAAACAAATTCAGATGTCAGAGTGTGATAGGAGTCATGATGAGTCGGAACAGGCACCTTCCACATGAAAATGTATTTAGTATTATGATAACATAGCTATAGAATAAATTTGGTAATGGTTGGAATCGGACCCTCTGCTGACAAATAGGGTCTCCAGCCAGTGGGGTGTCTTGACCCAGGTAGAGTAACAAATGAATTACCACAGATCAGATCCAACTTAGACCATAAAAATGGAGTTCCCTGCTGGGAAGCTGCTTGGGTTTTCCCTTGGAAAAAAGGTTTTGCTAGGGAGCAAAGCTGTGCTTTAAATGTAGTCAAAAAGCAAAAGGAATTGGCCCTTAGGTCAGGACACCACTTAAAGAAACTTCTCGAGATTGAGTCACCTCATCTTTGGAGAGTGATATATTTCTTCTAGATGTATCTTTGAGTGAGCCTTGTCCCTTTTGGGCAACTGATTCCGGGTACCTAACGGGGTGGATTTCCCTTTTCTCTGAGTGTATAAATATGGGATTATTGTTATTATTATCCATATTAAGATTATCTATGTTAAGAGCAGTCAAAAAAGCTTAGGAATTCTTAAGTAGTTGTGGTGTAGTGCATTAATATTCCTAACCGGCATTCGAATCTGTGGTATTATTTTTTCATTTATTGGAGGGCTAAATAGTGTTGCGTGAGTAAATACTCATTCTTAGTCAGCCTCTGTGTGGTTTTGGCTGCCTCTGTCACACCTCTTCAAAGCTTTTTTCCTCCTGTGCCATTTATGTGTATATCTGTCTACAGACTGGATTGGGTCCTCCCATCAATTCTGAGAGAATAAATGCCTAATTCACAAGAAGGACGAAAAAAGCAATGGCATACAGCACAAATCAGGTCAGACCACAAAGGAATGCACAGTACACGCAGCTTATGCCCTACTAGCCAGAAAACTTGCCCATGACATAAACTCCATGATTTTCATCATATATAGAAAGGAAAAACATAATAATTTCAAAAAACTCTGGGGAAACCTAATGTTAACTCACAACCTGTTTTCATCCAGAGCCATCTTAGATGCAATTTGCATTACCATTAAGCAAATAATTAACAAAGTCTTTGACCTGTAACATTTTTTTCCAAGACAGCAGCTTCAGATAAAAGTCCAAAACTACTCATTCTAAAGAGGAGATCAGGGACAGAGAAAAATGTCCAAAATCTGAACTACTCTCAGGTTCTTAAGATCCAAAGTTGTTGGAAATAACAGAAGAAAATCCTAACATTTCACAACTAGTAAAAACATAAGTGTAAACTTATGCTCTTCCAATTGTACTCCTCTTCTGGCCCAGAAGCTTACTGATTTTTACATACATTTATGAACCTATTACTTTTTCATTCATCTAGAATTTGTGTAAGGAACGGGGCAAGGAGAAGAAAAATAGGTATCTATTTTTCATGTTCAAATTTCTAACTTTGATTTCCTTATTGTCTTTCTTAATGATTAGATGCTGAGTTCCAGCACACCCAAATGGGGAATCAAGAAAATCTCAGAAAAAAACAAGAGCTATTTCCCTTTTTGTTTCACTTTGGAGATGCCTGATTGGCCAATTAAGCAGCCAAAGAAATAAAGCATTGTTGAATCACAGATGACGCCTGTCATTATAACAGGAGAAATACAGAAGAGGAAAAAGACATTTAGGAAATTAACATGACTGCTAGCAGTATATAAACTAAGACTGTATTCAGGGATTAACATACAGGTGCCTTCATTAATATAACTACTATTAACAAAACTATTATGCAAATATCTTAGGTTAATAGAGAGTCCACTAAAAAAATAATCTGCTAATGAATACATTATCAACTAAATTGCTTGTTCCTTTCTTTTAAAGAAACACCTGTGTTAAGGTGTCACAAATTGTAATGAAACATGGCTGATAAACATCTTCCTCAGAAAATTTCTGAGGGTAACTAACATTCTTAGTAGAATGCCTGATGCTTTCTTAAATCTTTGCCTTCTTTTGGCTATTGTACATGCCAATTCCCAGCTTAGCTCTGACTTCAAGTTGGCAGTCAACAGTAAAACTGAGTGATGCATAGAGCATAATCTGAGCAAGAAATAAGATACACATTTGCCCAACTTGTAATTAATATTGTACATATCACAGAGTACTTTTGAACCCTGCAGTTCCTAGGTCTTACTAGCATGGGTATAGGGGAGAGGCAACTTGATTATTAGACTAACAAAATGTTGCAAGTTAAGCAGAGCAGGCAGCTAACCACCACACAGCTCTGTGGGACGAGGGAAGAGGAAAGGAAAAGGATGAAAGCTCGGGGATTAAGATAAAACTATTTAATAAGTGAAGTAGAAGTTGAAGAAGAAAGAAAGAAAACAAAACTAGTGATGCCAAGTCACTCACCAGCTCCCACAGGTAGACCGATGTCTAGCCAGCTCTGAGCAAAGATGGCTAGCCTAACTAAAACCTCTTTTTCTCCTTTTTCCTTACTGAGCATGACACTATAAGGCATGGAATATCTCATTGGTTAGTTCAAGTCATCTGACTGGTTGTGTGTCCTCCTAACCTCCTGCCCACTCCCAATCTATTCACTGTGGGGGCAGAGTGAGAAAGAGAGAAGGCCTTGACACTGTTCAGCAATAACTAAAACATCAGTGTCTTATCAGTACTGTTTTGGTCACAAATCTAAAACACAGTGCCATACCAGCTGCTGTGAAGAAAATTAGGCTCAGTACACAGATTCTTGAAAAAACATACCCAGAGGCAGATGGAGAAAATGATGTCTTGTATCTCTGCACTGACTTCACAACAGAACAAGTTCCTGATATATAAACTTTTTTGCTTACTAGTACGACTTTGTATTTCCCAATTTGATTTGTGATAGTCTTTTTGTAAATTATATTAGTTTCATAAAACAGACATATCTTTCCATAATATCTTTAGTAGTTCTTTAATGCTAGGCATGAACTCTGATTTGACCAAAGTATTTTTCTTTGATCTAAATGCTCCAGAGTTAGAGATCATCACTCACACCGACTCAATTTCTCCTCATACCATGTAGTCTTCTTCACAGTGAAGAAAATCAGTGTGAAAAAGTCTCCTTACGGTCATTAATTTTTACACATAATATTTAAGCATTTTTGTCCGTAACTGTCGTCCCAAACCAGTAAGTTTCCTAGCACTCTGTACCCAGGGCCGTGTAAACATAAGGCAACCCTATCTGCACATGTCCGTTCAACTAATTTAGTACAAGTCTGCTACCAATTCAAGAGAAACAAGATTTTACTTCCTACATTTCAAAACAGACTGCTAGATAATTGTTTAGGAATTTTAAATCCTCTTAGTTGTTGTTTTTTTTTTTTTTTTTAAGCTAAAATTAGCAAGTAGCTAGCTATAGGCTATGTGAGATACCAGAAAAATATGTAAAGAATAGATGTACAAATAAAAGAAAACACCATAGCAACAGGCATAATTTTTAAGGTTTCAGCAGAAAAGAAACCATGCACTGACTTTCCACTTGGATCCTTGTGGCCAATGAAACAAATTTAAACTTGATACAAGACCTGTACAGCCAAATTTAATTTTATGAAGCAATTTTTCAAACAACTATATGCCAGTTACCATGTACAAGATCAGATTAAGGTGCTGTATCCTTTACTGTAGCAACTAGGTGGTAATTTGTCTGTCAGCTCTCTTGTTAGTTGAAGTGTGTCTATTAACCTATCTGTGCTTGGATCAATTCCAATTTTCTAATCTTCAGTACAGCTTTCATAGAGACTCCATATTTCATAAAAAGAACCTCCCACAACACACATTTTCTACTCTCTTCCCATATGTTGTATTTTTCTTCAAGATAACTCTAGTCAAGGTTAACACACTTCTGTCACAGACCAGTCACACAACGAACTAATGAATCTAGATCTATAGAGATTAAAACCACCTGATTTACTCCAGTGAGAAGGAATTCCCTTGTTCAGTAAGATATTTGTTAAGAAAAAAAAAAAGAAACCCCCCACCCCAAAAAAAAAAACAAACAACTGCATTATTCTAAAGGTATATTTTACATTATTTTTTATTTACAAGGCTAGTAGCAAGGCCTTTGCAGCAATTAAAGGAGCCAGTAAGAAGATTAGGTTAATATACATCTATACAAAACACAGGGTAAATACAGGTTAAGAATTACAAAAACTCTGTCCATGACTACCTAGCTGAGTGCAGAACACTAATTTCTGTGGTATTTCAGGTTTTATTACCAAGATGGGATGACCATAACTGACTCGTTATGCCCAGTGTGTAGCATGCATGTTTAAGCAGGTTACTCTAGGTGTCACTTTTTTTCTTTGAGCTTTTTGAATGAAAAACTTGATTTTAAATAATACTTTGTGGTTAGGAATGCAGACTATTTCACTAATACTACTGATCACCATGAACACAGTACTGCTGGTCTTCATAATCAGCTTGGCTCTCAAAAAGATCGATTTGCTTCACATTATCTCTACCACCATTAATTTGATGGCATGGATATCTCTTATTATAAAGCAATCGATTAATAATGCCATCTTGACCTAGGAACCCAGAGACACAGATGTTTTGGTTATGGAAAAGGAATAGCAGGTGTTTTAGGCGGGACTTAACAGAAGGCCACTAAAACTGTTTTGTTATGAATTGCTAATTTCTTGCAAGTAAAACCTAGAGGCCACACAGCCTTACAGGATAACAGGAATGTTGCTTTCTATTCTCATTGCAGTTGGTGGAGAGACAGGAACTTCTGCAGCACAATCAAGCTCATCCAAACCTTCACTGACCCAGAGGATGCTTTCTTTCCTTCTACTGCAGGGAAGACTGAAACAGTTGGCTGCATACCAGACATACCACACTCAAGCATTAATCCAGGTCTCTGTCTTTTGCTATTCTCTTTCACTCACTCACTGCACTGGAATTCTTGGATTTTTGTATCATGGTTAATGAGTTCAACATAGTGGGTGGATCTGTCTGAGAAAGGTTCTGCAATTTCCTACACAGAATTATTAAAGGAAAAAGAAAATGAAATCTGAATTTTCTTCGAGTAAGTTCATCCTAGTAAAAAAGACATGGGGAAAACCCCTCCTTATACCAGTAATGCATTCAAATGTCTTTATATGTCACATTGCCAGCAAATACGTCAAAAAAGTCTATGTCCTCTTTTTATGCATACGTACAAGCACAGTCACCCCAATGCACAGGGCTGTTTATCTTCATGGCAGGGACTCAAAGTAATTATCTTGACCATAGCTGTAAAACACAGATAACTAGACCACTGAAATGAAAAACATGTAGTTTGGAATTAATTAATAACCCAGATGAAAATACAACCATATGTATTACTTATAGGCATTGCAGTATGATGCTTCCCAGAAGGCATAAATACACAAAGAATACAAGCAACAGTAGTTTTGTTACTGGATTTACAGACAAAAAGACACTAGATGACTCACTGCAGATTAATAAGACTACTGCAAGATAAATACACTCAGCGTTTTCAGTCTATTGGAATAACTATAGTAAATGGAAATGTTAAAACATGCTCAGATAAGACTTAAGGAAGCTGTTCTTCCCTAAGTAGTTAAGCAACCTCTGCTAGCTTATGATATTATAAGATTATTTTCAAAGAACAACTGTTAATCTGCTACTTGTTCATTGATGTTACATCAAGGAATTATTTCCATGTATTATATACACTTATTATTTACATCAATTAAGGAAAATTAATAGCAAATTATTTCTAAAATGAGATAATGTCTGTACTCATCCAAATATGTCTAAGTATATCAAATAATATATCAAATTCTGTCCATTAGTCATAGCTACAGTGAAAGGTTCTCCAGTAATGATTGGAAGCAGAAAAACTGCAGACTTTTCAAAAAGTCTGTTTATTTCTCAAATAAGGTAAGTTCCTTTTCTACCACAAAACTTCTCCACTGCAGAATAACGTATTTAAATGAAACACAGTTTCTTTCTTTACAAACTCTTTCTA
Organism: Chaetura pelagica; assembly: GCF_000747805.2. Classification (NCBI taxonomy): domain Eukaryota; kingdom Metazoa; phylum Chordata; class Aves; order Apodiformes; family Apodidae; genus Chaetura; species Chaetura pelagica. Next base: position 2,357,930 of record NW_009970725.1, read on the forward strand.
GTAATGGAAATAATGATAAACAGGTGAAAAAATGTTTCTTCTATTCTTTCAGAGCAATTCACTACTGAATGTGCTATGTCATTCCCATGATCTTTCAATCTTTACCTCAGTCAGGACAAAACACTCAAATGCCATCTCAGCTGTTTTACTCATCACCAGCAAGTTCCCTTCTGAAGATTTAAGTAATTTCTGTGACAGTGCTGTCTCTCCTCCTTAACAAACAAGTAACATTTCCTCCTTGGAAGATGAAGTGGTATTTTTATACTTCAGTGATCAACACACACAAATGTACAATTAGTCTTAAATCAGAAGATAGTTCACAGAAAGATAGCAAGAAAATTGACACAGGCCATTTATGGTGGAATTTAATGAGAGTGATTCAACCATCTAAAAGGTAGACATCTAGCTTTGTCTTCTCCTTTATTTGAGAAAAAAGTATCAGTATCTTCAAGAGTGCTTCATTCTAGCTACCTTATATACCTTCTTTATAAGGAAGCTAAACCTCCTTGACAACATCTTTTAGTTATAACTGAGACCAACACCATTTGAGAGGCATTAGGAAGTGAACACTGTTGTGTCATTCTGTAGCATGAAACTGAACTAACTGCAAATTCTTCACATGCAAACAGATCTTAATTACCAAAAAGCATATGGTATATGTATATATATAAAAGATTTAGAAAAGTGAGAGTTGTAGCAGGACAGAAATCAACCCTTCTGTTTCAGTTTGCTTCTGTGGGTTACCATTACATTAGTAAAACAGTCTAGGAAAAGATGATAACCTAATGGCATCAGATAGTCTTCATGGCAGTCATTTCTCATAACCCTCAAGTACTTGAAGACCCTGCTTTTATAGGGTTTTGGCTTAATTTTTTGTTTGTTTTGTTTTGTGGTTGTTGTTTTTTTTTGTGGGTTTTGTTTTTGTTTTGCAAACTACAGTAGAGTCCTAGAAGGTTTTCCACAATGTTTCAGGAATATTCACACCAGCAATGGCAGTTACGACATGACAAATCTTATCTTGACAACATAAGTTTTGGCTTTATAACTTTCAAGTGATCCCAAGGGTCCTACAAAACAGACATATTCAGTATCCTAATGAAAGCTAGACCTTGTATTCAATCTAAATAGCCACAAGTACTAAACTCATCTTTTAATACAACCTTATCAGCCACAAGTATATTAAAGCCTCTGGGGGAAAGTGTTGCCATAACATGCACCTGAAAGATAGAAAAGATCAAGGTACCAAAATAAGGTAAAATGAGAAAAGTCTGTGCACAGACATTATGAATTATTTCCTGCTGTGTATAACCTGAAACACGGGTGTACATTCTGGGACTGATGAGAAATATGAGAACATGAGACTCTTCTCTGTTCAGTTCTTAATAAGCAAATAAATGACAATATAATTTTATGTTTCTCAATTCAAGACAAATGCTCAGAGTATTCATTTTTCTCCAGTTTGTTTTCCATATCCCATGCTGTTTGCTTTATAGAGGAGAATGAAAAGCAAATACAGAACAAAAAGAATAAAATATCAAGGCAAATGAGGACAGCATACAAAGGAAGAAAGCAAAATCAAATTAGAAATACAAAACAATAGTTTATTGCAGAGAAGAAGGATTTGGAGAACATTCCTTTACAGAATTAGAGAAATTTTTAGGGTCTCTCAATCTTCCAGTAACAATGTGAAGGGGTTTTTTAAGGAAAAGAATTTAAAATAATTTTAATAATGTCCACCATATTCTACTGTGTGCTGACGTCGGCAACAGTTTATAAGATTTGTAGTATTTTACAGCATCTATAGAACAAAATTAAGCTGTGATTCATCAAACATGACAATATTTTCCAGATTATTCAACTAATTTACTTAAAAGCTGCAGAGAGGTTCTAACTTCACTTTTCAATTCTTAACTTATTTGAAGACAAGTTAAGGACACAACTAAAATGCATCATGTAGACTATTAACATATAACATGTAATTTCTAAGCCTATAAAAAGATGATTCTTAGTGCAAAACATAAAGATATAAAAGATAGATGTGATATAAAGAAGCAGATGAAAGAACATTAAAAAAGTTGGAAGAGCTTCTAGAAGCACAGACTGATTTATTTGATCACATGTGGCTTTCCTTTATTTATTTATTTCGGCTTTGAATTAAATACCCTATTTTCACCTTCATCTGTCACAAAGCAATCCTTGTCCCAGTTTTTGTTTGCATCATTCGCTGTTTCCTTCACAGCATTTGTGTGTCTTCCTCCCATAAGAACGAGTGGTCTCATACAACACCACTATTTCAAGTAGTGATTTTGAAGATCAAACACTCAACTGGGGTTCAGTGAAGTGCATTTCACATTCTTACTACAATAAACATTCATGAGCATTTTAAAGGAGAAAACAAGCTTGTGGAAAACCTTGACATACATATTGTAATAAACTGGCCTTTTTGCAAGGACGAGGAGGAAGAACACGTTAACAACTGTTATCACTGGAGAAGGGAATAAGGTTAACCAGGGCAGTAAACAAATACAAGTCAAAGGAACAAAAATGCCTCTTGGAGGTACTTGTAGGGATACATCTTATGCTTCACACAGTTTAGTCAGGAATGAAAACATTTCTGAAAACAACTGAACTCCCTGTGAAGTTGAATGAAATTAAGAAGGAATATATGTACATTTATTCTAATTGTAAAATGAAATTCTGAATTCTTGCTGCATTGATTTATATACTGCAACTGTATTCTGTAGATCTAGAAAAATTTCCAGCTATAGTTCAGATACTCTCATCAACTTCCTGGCTAAATCTGGAAACATTTGTTGAGTGACAAAACTGTCTTAAACTTCATTTAATTAAGTCAGAAGAACCAATCCTTTCATTATTTGACATATTTCCCTTACAAAATTTCTAGAAGTAGCATAATCAAACTGACACAGATGCTGGCATTTCAGAAAACAGTACTTTTGCTATATTTCCACAATCACAAATTTCATTTCACATTATTTCAATTTTCAGGCATTAGCTGTATCTTTATTTTACTGGAAAGACTATGCTTTCCAGTTGAGTTTCTTATGTAATAAAATCTGTGGAGTCAACAGGTTCTTAAAATTCTTTTAACTTCAACTCTTTCTGTAGTATTTAGCAAGCCACCTTTGTATTTTTGAGATCACTGATCATAATCATTTCCTAGACTGGAAATTTATTATTTTCCTTAGGTTCTAAGTCTTATGCTCAATATTCCTGTAGGAAGTTATTGCATTGCAAAACCAAGATAATTATATTTGAAATCATCACAGGCATTAAAAAGACACTTTACCAGGAGTTCCATATTCCAAGATTCCATATTATAGAAGAAATATTATGTGTTTTGCTGTTTTTCCTTCTGAAAGTCAAATGACCTAAAGCCAAACGAATCTCAAACTAAGATTAAGATGAGACAACGTGGCATGTGCATTTTCACTCAGCTTCAAAAATGTAGTTGTCCAGTACAAATTGTAAAAACATGAGACAGCTCTCCAGCAGATGAATTAGATTTATGCTTCATAGGATGTCCAGAGGGATTATAATTTCACAAGAGCGGAAAGCTTAGCAGAACAAACTCTGACTGCAGTACAAACAGCAAGCTGCACACTGATTCTCATCACAGTCGGTGAGTGAAAAAGATGAGCACTGGAAAGTACACAAGCACAACCCAAGTGCTCAAGTCTCAGCTGCAATCCCAAGCAAACCAAGGTGCTGAGAGAAGCTAAACATATAAAGCAGTGCAGAATCCAAAAGCTCTGTTTTACACAGAAGTAAGATAAAGTAAGATGCACTCACTTGCAGAAGCTGGGCTGGCAACACTAGAAGATAATAGACAGCAACAAGACAAAAATACCAAGAGATTCTGTGCCCAATTCTGAATCAAAACTTACTACACTATTTTTAATTTGTGGTGTTGTTTTTTTTCTCCTGACGAGCTTCTGACTTTGGAAAGCCCATAATGGTGCCTCTACAATGGACTGTGTAGTTACCTTCTTCAGGCCTGTAGTCACCTCTGTTGTACTAGGACACTGGCAAAAATTCTGAGAAGGGTTTGGATAGGTGGACAGATTTAAAACTAAAAGGTGTCATAAAAGAAAAGCTAGTTACAGTCTTTAGATAATCAAGTTAATGAATCCTTGGAGCAACTGCAAAACTGATAAGCAAATAATTCTGTTCAGCAGGGACACAGAAAATGTGCTACTCCCAGCTCACTCCCCTACTACATGAAACGTCAGTAGTCTTAAATTTAATTCTTCTCCTTTCCTCTGTTCTACAGAAATAAAATTTCAATTATACATTTAGGTCTTTATATTGAGGCCTCCATCTTAGTAACCAAGAGCACTGGGCTTTGTAAACCTAGATTTTGCTCAGAGAAATAAACTTTAAATACCCACAAAAGCAAGATGGACTCACATAATTGCACTGAACAACTGGTCTCCAGTTGTCTATAAAAGTACTTTTGTGTCATTTATATTGCACAATAGTTGCACTCATTTAAGTGTTTCTACTTATTGTCTAGCTTTCTGAACAGATGGGAAATTATATGTAAATTCTAATTCCTCTTGTTTTTAAAAATCCTACAATAATGCACCTTTCTTTCACTGTGACAATTTCAAGAGGTAGCATGGCTGATCATTTTACTTTCTCAACTTTTCCTACACTCATGTTCTACCTAAAACTCCATCTACTCATTAAAAGTGTCATTTGTAGGGTAAGGCTCTTTCCAGCTTCTCACAAAACACACACAGCACCCCGCAGTAACCAAGAACTGACACAAAGAACAAAACATATATGTTCCCTTGTATTTGAAAAGTTCTGTCTATCTTATTTGAAAATCTCAGCAGTATGGACAAAACCCCACTGACTGGAAAAGGGAAAACAACTCCCATTTTCAAGAAGGGAAAATGGAAGACTCAGGGAACTAAAGACCAGTGACCTCTGTGACCAGCAAGATCATGGAGCAGATCTTCCTGAAGGCTCTCCTAAGGCACATGGAAAACAAAGGGTGATTGGTGGCAGCCAACACAGCTTCACCAAGGGCAAATAATGCCTGAGTAATATGGTGGCCTTCTATAATGGGGTCACAGCATCGGTGGATAAAGGAAGAACAACCAACATCATCTACCTCGACCTGTGCAAAGCCTTTGACACTGACCAGCATGACATCCTGGTATCAAACCTGGGACAGCACATATTTGATGGAGGGACCACTCATTGGGTAAGGAACTGGCTGGATAGTCGCATGTCAAGAGTGGTGATCAACAGCTTGACATCCAAATGGAGACCTGTGGTGAGTGGTCTTCCTCAAGGGTTGGTTCTTGGACCACTACTATGTAACATCTTTGTTGGCAGCATGAACAATGGCATCGAGTGCACCTCAGCAAGTCTGCTGATGACACCAAAGTGTGTGGTGAGGTCAACATGCTAGAGGGAAGGGACGCCATCCAGAGGGACCTTGGCAGGCTTGAGGCAAACTGCATGAAGTTTAACCAGGCCAAGTGCAAGGTCCTGCACCCAGGTCAGGGCAATCTCAAGCACAAATACAGGCTGGATGGAGAATGGATTGAGAACAGGTCAGAGGGGGACCTCATAGGAGCTTTCCAGTGTCTTAAGAGGGCCTACAGGAAAGCTAGGGAGAGACTTTTCACAAGGGCTTGTAGTGAAAGGACAATAGAAAATGGGTCAAAACTGGAAGTGGGGAGATTAAGGTTATACTTTAGGAGGCAATTCCCATGGTTTCATGCTTAGACTTAAGAACATGACAGTTTCCTGAAGTTCAACAGAATTACTCAAATGCTTAAGTGCACATTCATTTACAAGCTCAGTGTTTTAGACTTGTCTTTGCATACATCATGTAACACATGGCATATGATGAAACATTTTAATAATAGTGAAGCCCTGAAGCAGTGATCCTTCATATCTGAATCTTCATAATATGAATCACTCAACAGATAATTTATTTTAAGTGTAAAGATAATGTGTTGGGGTTTTTTCTGTGGAAACAGATGCATTCAATGGCTAAACTCTTTACTTGGTATCTCAGATCCTGAGATTCCCACTGTGTACAAGGTAATAATCATGTTAATATTCAGGTAATAGAAGACTTTTTACGTTATGTATTTTTAGAGGTAAAAACAGTCAAAAATGCTTAGGCATCTAAATAGATTGCAATATACAAAGCTAGCAGACAGTGCTTGCTTTGTTCACAGTGGAGGCTTATTTTGTTTTCTGCCTATTCAGTCTGCACAGGTATAAAAAGATCCTTGCATTATGCTCGCATTTCTTGCAGTACTCCTAATTTGATCTTCCAGTGCTGAATTCTTAAAAGCTTATCTTTGAGGCTTAATTTTAAAGAAAAGTGAAGAAGCTAGAAGGAAAAGAAAAAATTCTATCTCTTCTCTGCTAAAGTATTTTGGAGCAAAAGGAACAAAATGAGGTAGTGGCTGAGCGTTTCATGTGATACCACAAGACATGAAGGAAATGACAAATGCAATAGATAATGGATTATGAGAAACTAGGAAGGTCTTACAAGTTGGTCAACACTTAGATTACTGTTGCATACAAACAACAACTGTTATTCTTGAACTGGTCAAAATTACACTTCTGGTCAACACTGGGTAGCTCATTTCATCGGAAAGCTGTAACTGTGAATTGAGTTGCAGATGACAGATCCCCTAGCTAGCTTAATTTTTAAGACTCCTTCCTTTTGTGAAATTAGAATTCCTCATTTTATTTTTCCCTAAGTGAAACTGGATAGAGCTCAGATCCTACACATCTAGAGTTGAAGATAGAAAAAGAATATCTCTTCTGTAATAACTCCACTCACATCTATGCATTGATTTTGTGCTTTGCATGAACAGAGAAGGACAAAGAAAAAAGGCCTTCTGTTGTAGCATCATTATGGAGAGGAAGGAAAGAAGAAACATAGCTTTCAAGACTTTTATTGCCATTTTCTCCCTTGATATTATTATACATTACTTGATTAGTTTAACTGAAATATGAGGCAATTTCTCTGAAGTCTAGTATACTTGTTTACTATCTTTTCAAAATTAATCAGGCCCCATATATAGAATATAAGTACTTTAGCTGTGCATAACTCAGTTTCAATCTACGGATTGAAGTGTTACTTACTGGATCTCAACATTCAAGTGTCCTTTACTTAAGCTGCCATTATTTTTCAACTTTTATTAAAGATACCTTTTTTAATTGAGTTTTTAAATGTTCACAGAAGTGAGAACTGTAACACAAACAAAAAAATGCTCCTAGTAATTCTTATAAAGTATTATTTCCTTCTCTTGGCACTCTGGAATAGATTAAAGCTGAATTCTAAAATTACTAACTTACTCCCCTTCACAAAAAATAATTATTCCATTAAACAACTTTAATTAATGTTTAGAGCTTATTTTCAATCCATTTTAGCATAAATACTAAACATTTTTCCTTCACAAAGTATTCACTCAGTTGTTCAACATGGTCTTTATTTTGAGCATGTCACCTCTACACGTAAGCACTTAGTTTGTGACGAATACAGATTATTGAATAAGGCTTTCTGGGGAAATAAACAAAAAAAACAAGCCCTCCTTTCCTCTCTCTAATTATTTACTAAATAGGTTTGATCATTGATTCTAAAGGAAAATTAATTTTGGAAGAAATGAGTTTTCTGCCTTGTATCACTGATCAGTGTGGCTGGGATAATGGCTTTCTATGGCCATTGGATGTGAACTGTGAGTGAACGTATGCAAATCCATTCACACACTGAGAGACGAGACCCTGCGAAACCAAACCTGTACTGGGTTTCCCTTCAAGCCAGTTCTCATGCTTCCTGCAAATCTCTTCCAGCTCAGGTGTGAATGATATGAAGAAGAGAAAATCTCATTTTGTTCTACAGCTGAGAGTAGGTCATATCTCTGCTCAGCTAACAACGTTTGCTATTGTATGTGTAATCGCAATGAGAATTTTGTTACTTCGTGAAATGATGACTCCACTGAATCCTACTTTGCAAACTGTGAACTGTAACTGATGAAGGCTTTACCTCTGCAACCCTGCCAGGCAACAGGAACAGCTGCAAAAACAAACTGGGTGTTTTTATCTATATTCACAGATTTTATTTGTTCCTGTTGCAACTTTACTGCTTCTTTTGCGTGTTAGTTTATCCCAGAATAATTAATGAAATTGTAAAATATTATTATCTGTCTCCAGCTCTACCTTCCCAGAAGATATTGTTAGAAAAACTATTAAAATATCAAGAGCCTAGGTCCTATGCTTTTACTTAAGCAAACCACTGTGATTTACAAAAACTTTCTGTCAGTCTAGTAAAGAACTTCATACTATAGAGCAGAAAAGCTAACTGGCAGTCCAAATTCAAACCTGGCATGAAAAAGTCAATCTGGCTAAGATACATCAAAGCCTTCAGTTTTCTTACCTTCGCAGAGCTTCAAATCAAATAGCAATTTTTATTCCCAGTAATGAGAAGGTCCAAACCCAATACTTAGTTGATCATGACTAAAAGTGTTCTGGGCACAGAAAAAGCAAGAAAGCAACGTCCTCAGACAATCCTGGTTTATATAATCTTTTGTCCTTCTCTCTTCCAGAGTCTTACAGCTTTGTTCTTTATTATTCTCTTCGTACCAAGTGTCATAATCATTTTCACTGGAATATACTGATGTGTATGGGAAGTCATGTGAGCAAACTTTGAAGTGTTTGGCCTTACTAAAACAAATAAGAATCTTATAAATAAAAAATAAATTCCATAATCAATCATCTGCTGCAGTCTTCCACCAATTAAGCTACTTAGATTTTTGAAACCAGGTGTAGTTACTTCATTGAAATTATCTGGTTTGTGATTATGGTTGAAAAAATTCAACTAATTATTTTATTTCCTTTAATATTTTTATTTCATAAAGTATCCACTTTGTAACTCATTACAATTTAGCAGACATCTGCAGAAGGAGTAGTGGTATGCTGAAATTCTGTACTCATAGCTATTTTCAACTTCTTCTAAGGCCACACAGGTAATTCTGGAAGCATATATGAATTACTGCAAATTAGATGTGCCAAAGTCAGTTCTGTGGCACTGAGAGCAAGTGGTGTGGCTTACATGCACTATGTTAAAATCTCTACTGCATCAGAACAGAGTCCTTATCTATACTAGTTACCAGGAACTGCCCTTGTCCAATGTTAGTTGCTAAATTGTTCATAAGTACTGCTTAAGAAAGTGTTAATTGCATAAGGCAAAGCATTTTAGGAAACATGTCATCAATAAGGAACTCTAGTCCATTTGCTACTATACAAAGGTTTTAAGTCCAGCATCTTATAAAGTTAAAAGCAACAGCCCCTTAAACACCGCGGAATATAACACATCACTCTCATCATAAAAATCACAACTTATATAACCTAATAGTATAAGCAGGAAATTTAACAATCTCTTCTGTGCTTGGGAACAGCAGGTAGTGCTATGACCTTCCAGCAAAGATATCCTTGTGCATGAAGAGTTAGCAATTATTATATTTTTAAAGTAATTACTATATAGCAATTAAAGTAACTACTGCAATATTAAAAAATTAAGCCAACACAAAGAAATAAAAACTTGAAAATTGCATTTTATACCAGTACTTCTGTGAACTTAATTTCAATGTTGAGTTTTCTTCCTTTTGCTTACACCAATTTTACACCAAATATAGTTTATGGAAATCAATGGAGCAAAATAATTTTTAACATGCTATTAATAAAACAAAAGACATCATTTTGAAAAAAAAAGCCCTACTGAAAATAGCATCCTGAAGACATATGTTGCTTGTATTCACCATAACTTGATTAATATTCTATTAACACAAACATACTAGTAGTTGACTAGGTTCTTTGTCTTTTTAACCACAGATACAGGAAAATTGTAATTCTTGCACCATAAATTTACATATTATAGGTGATCAAATTATTTCTAGCTGCTACCTAATTCTATAGGAATACTGGAAAATTGGATTGCTCTCCCTAGGATAGTTAAATATGCATTTCAGGTACCATCTATTCCAGAAGTATATGCATGTGATATAATAAAAAGAGGGGACAGAGACAAAGGAGGATTCTACATCCATATTTAGAGCAGTACATCACCAGGTGGTTCAGTAATCTACATTGATCTACATTCTCTTAAAGTCTGAAATACTTAATTTTCTCACGGAGCAACTTCTGTGTCAGCTAAACACAAGAAATTGTAAAATAATTCACAAGTAAGTCCCCTTTTGTTAAGTATTGAACACTTCACATGTACATGAAAGATATGGTAAACAGAAGTAGGAAATTTTATTTGAAGGTATCTTTATCCTTCCTATTAACTGTAATTGTTTCTAACATTCCAACGTAGTATGGAAGACTATGATGGCCTTGATTTGGTCTGTGCTAGTGTTTTTAAGGTGCTTTTTTTGCTGTTGACAAAAGTCTTGACATTGATTCTACAACAAAAATTTATTTTTCATGTCTTCTACCTCTGCTGACCCTACTGAGTACTAATTCTATTTCTGACTCAGGCATGGTTACATCCTTCTCCAGCTAAAACATCTCTAGCTCATAACCACTACTTACTCTAAGCTATCTAACTACTATTACAGTTAGACTAAAATAACAAGCCTTGTTTTTAACATGTTTTTGCTAGAAAGTTGCTGCATCTTAGCGAGAAAGACTATGAGCGTCAAGGTGTGCTGTTTCTTCCAACAGTACCCACTGGTCTAATAAAAGTATTCCTTTACACTAATATATCAAGTAAACTGAATTCTTCAGGCTTTAAATGTGAAATACACATTTCACAGAACTTTTAACTCAAGTTTTCCTCTGTCATTATTAGTTCCTTCAAGCTAAAGCTTCCGCTGCCCTTCCCTGTTCCTGTATGTTAAATTCAGCATGTGGACTCCAGAGAATGAAAACCAATGTTTTGTTTCAGCTTCCTATCACAAGCTCCCATTTGCAGCCTCATTCCAGTATTGTAAATGACACACTGACTCTAACACTCCTGGCACATAATACCATTCCAAACTGAATGTTCACATGTCAAATCTCAGATTAATTTCTATCAAATGAAGACCAAAGGTCATCAAATCATCTTTGCACTTGGAGAACTAAGTACTTTTAGCCTACTATAAATGGCTGCATGATTCAAAGCAGCAAAGTCTTTGCAGCAGTAAGTAAACATACAGGGACTTGAAAATCTGGAAAAGAGGTTTTGTCTGTAGTGACATGAAATATGTAGCAACTTAGAGCAGATAACACAATCTTCATACTGATAAGAACAGTTCAGTATAAATGTTTTAGGAGATTGCAACCTCAGTGCTTTCTAAGACCCACTCATAAACAGGTTTGTTTTACCTTCTCATTTAGTTATCTGAAGCAGAATTTGAGCCACAACAGTCCAGGTACATGGTTGTAAAAGTAATGCTACATACAGAATTAAAAAGACTGTTGTTTTATGATACTAAATTTTACTAAAGTAGCCTAAATTTTAATGTAAGAAAAATTCTAGATTAAACCTTCTCACACAGATTCACTTCTGGATTGCCTACTCTCCTGTGAAAATGCAATATATTTAAAATGCAGTACAGCTATATTCTGCAATCATGAGTCATTTTATAATACAAAATAAAGGAGAAAAAAAGTCTACCCTGAAGCCTAGGTGTGAAGGAGAAAGACTGATTAGATTAGAAAATACAAGAGAAGAACATAGGACAGAAAAGTCCACGTGCATCAGTAGAGGGCAACCAGACAATGGCTAATGGCTCCCGAAGAGCCCCCTGATCAGCTGTTCTGCACTTCTCTGGACTATAGCACTGCCAAGAGCCCTACAGCAGGGATCTACTTGGTCCTTTGGGTGGGAGACCAAAATACACAGTCTAGCCTGCTAAAGGAAATGATCACATAAAATCAAGGAAGACTATAGGGAAATGTTAGTTTGATTTCATAAGCTAGAGAACAGCAGCGAAGAAAGTAAGTTATTATTTTAATTTCTCTCATTTTTTACTATCTTGCCAGTTAAAAGAAGACTGTTGCGTCCCTGAAAGAGGAAAAGATGCTTGCATTTTGCATATGATAAATGGTAATGTACAACAAAAATGCTTTAAGTACTATAATTCCTTGTACTTAAGATTTCTTCATACAGGACTGTAGAATTTGGATGTAAGTATGTACATTGTAGCTGCACCTTTTTCATATTTTTTTTTTCTTTTCTTTTAAACTGAAAATCAAGTTCAAGCTTTTAGGTAGCCTTTTATGGTGGAGGCCACCCACCATACAAGCACAAGGAAAAAAAAGAGTTATCTTATCCTAGCAGCTAACAGTGTATACCTCTACAGTCCCAGGCTAGAAACATGGCAAACCTTGATAAAACATTCTTCATATAAAAAGAAGCAAGGAGCATAATGAGGCAGAGTTTGTCAACTCTTGATGTTAGGGAAACCTTCTCCCTTTGTAACAAGTAGCACTTGAAATTTATCTGGGAGATACTTAAATCTCAGGGTGTGGAAGTCCCACCTCGAGGTCACTGAAAGCAAAGAAAACTGAAATTGCCCAGGAATGTTAAAAATGTAATAAATATAAATCTGACAAACATAAATGGGTATTTTTTTCTTCTAAAATTAAAACATGTTAATTATTTTTACGTATTGTGAACTATAATTATTTGCTTTCAGATTGATTTACTACTGTTGACAGGAAAGCAGTGCAAGAGCACCACCTTTTTTTTTTCAGACACCTGATGCAGTGATACAGTGATTAGAATAATAATAAATAATGAAATATTATGCAATTTTGGTAATGTTGAGAAATTTTTAATTAAAGCCACTCTTACAAAAATGTCACAAAACCTTCGTTCAACTTAATTCCTGCCGTAATACTCGAAGCATCTGATGAAGTCTAATGGAAGGTATTTTCTCAATTCTCCCCAAAATAAGAGCTTCAAGCAGCAGTGATAACTTTATAAAACACAGAATCTTATAACACAGTGACAACCTTAAATTATGCTCTCCTTCAGGCTTCCATGTGTAGGAATATGATGCATCCAAGATCACTTGCATCCAGTACCTAAAAATCAAAAAAAAACTTTTTTTGATTTATGTCCCTAATTTCTTTTTTAAGTGACAACACTGCAAAAAGTAGGCTGAAGAAAACACTTTCTGAGGACAATCTACTGAAAATAATATCCTGTTCCATATGGATACTAGACACTACATCAAAGCTACAATTTTTAAAATCCTAATTTTAGGAAAAAAAAAAAATTCCTGATCATCTAACTCAAGCAATATCAATCCATTTTGCAAAAGCTGTTTAATCCAAAAGGGTCAAGTGAACATATATGCTATGTATCCCATATAACACATGACCAACTATTTTTTCAAACTCCACAGTCCACTATGACCCAAGGTCCCCAAATCCCAACTGCTTCCCTTCTGTACCAATATACACTGCAGGGATTTTCTTTTCTAAAAAACATGATTCTCAACAGCAAACTCTGGTCCAAAGAATAAAAGAGACAGCAATGGCTAACAAAAGTAAGCCAAGTAAGTTTGCAGACAAAGCACAGAAGCCAGGTACTTAACAAGACTTTAACATCATTAAATTTTATTGTAGTCTACTATACATCTGAGTCCAATGTGGCTAGCCTTCTCAGGAAGGACCAGAAAAGGAAAAAAGGAAAAGAAACCACCCTCAAAAGCAATGAAATTATTTATTACATAAAGAAGCAGCCTGTTTTTTAAACAGTGGGATATCTCCTCACCAGACTGTAGGATAAGGCTGAAAGAATTCTCCTCAGATACTGCGGATAAATTCTAGCAACTTTAAGGAGCCTCAGCATGTAATCTTGTCTGTAACCTTATCAAGCTTCATTATATGAGTAATCAAACTCCTCGTCTTCATTGCGTCCATTGCCATGAATTTAAACACTACAATCTGTATTTGAAATGAGAAAATGGGACAATACCAAAAACTTGTATCACTAATTTCTCTAATATTAAAATGCATTAAAATAAGCTAAGAAACAAATGAATAGAAATATTGATAGTTTGGAATGGGTCATGTAATACTTTTGAAAGTAGTGAATACAACTAATAACCTCAAATGCCTTTTTTAAAGAGTGCTTCCAATGTACCAATTTTTGACCTTCACAGGTGACACTGGAAAAACATCATTCTATTTTAAGGTGTTTCACTCTTAATAAAAAAGACTGGAGAATCCATGTAAATTAACCAGCATCAGCATCTGAGAAGGGTTTATGTGAACACATGAACAATTAATCCATATGTTAGTACAACCACCAGGCAAAACAAAATTATACAAGACAATAACAGTTTCCTAAATTAATTACAGCTAAGCTAAAGCTGAATCTTTACATGTCATTTGACTTCAAATGCTTATCTTAGTTTGCCCTGTTTGTACTCCTTCTCAACCAGAGCAGTTCAGTATCTGACACAATTTGTTCCTTTGCCTTCAAATGCAAAGAACTTACTAAGGAACAACCCAGAGTCACAGGTGACACCAGACATGCCTCCTGCATGCTAGACTTCTGAGAACATACTGCCCACTTAAGTTATTGACAACTTTTACATTTTAATCAATAAAACTGATCAGTTTCTCCACAGATAAAAGTATGTTAAGGGCATAACTTTTAAAGACTTCAGCACATACGCACAGAGGTGCACCCCTAAGCCTTAACTGCATTACTCTGTCTCCAAAGGCACACCATATGTCACAAAATATTTCCCCAATCCACGTAGTCCACTAATAATTGAAGTCCCAATAATATAGCTGATCATCTTCAATGCTAAGTTAACTTTCTGGTAAAGCAAGTTAAGACGAACCCTAAAAGCAAACTGTGACAGGTCTACTTCAGCACTGCAGAGGGGTTTTGGGTGTGGGATCACTATCTCCTCTCCAACAACATTGAATAATGTACATTTATTTACAAAACACCTTACTCTTTATTGACTTATAGGACTCTAGAGAATCATATGTATTTCTTGAATTTTGTATTCACTGGAACAATGTGCTACATTCATGAGAACCAAAAGATAAAATTTTAACCAGGAAAAAATCTTATTGCTTCAAGTCTTTGCCTTTCATGCTGTAACTCTTAACTGCTTCAGGAATAACTCCTAGCACAACGTAAGCAAAATGGTAGATGGAAATGAGTAAGATCTGATTCACCAGGAAGATTAACCAGGTCACACTGACATCAGCACTTCCTCCTTCATACCACCGTGCCAGTAAAATTAGTGTAATTATTTGCTTTTGCTGTAAAAAATATTTTCAGATAAAGCAAACAGGCCAGAGATGTTCCAAGTATGAGGGTTCAAGAGCAAGAGAATCAGAATTTCTCCCATAAATACACTTTATCATAACTCAGAACTGATGCAACACCATACACTAGATCCACAGCAGGTCTGTCATCCTTCACAGTAATTTACTAAGCTGGCACATGAACTGTAAGAGTAGAAGGAAAAATACATAATAAACTGAACTTTTAAGAAGTTGTGATGCCATCATAAGATTTTAGCTAAGAAAAAAAATCTATAATCGCTTAGTGAGCCTCTTTGCCCCACCTTTGTCACCTACCACCCCTTATAAGTTTAGTTTACATTCTTAACTTTGCAAGACTGGTAGTTAAGTTGTCAAACATGTCATCTCACTACATAAAATATGTCTAATTAGCCAATGCATGGCTTAATTTCAACGGCACTTTACTTATAAATCTATGATGCATCAGATTGGTTCATATACCAAACATATTTTAGTAAGCCGAGTTGTATTACATAAATGATCTTTAAAGACGGTAATTTTTTAGAAGTGACTATCTTCAGGAGTGATGCAAGGGAAGACATGTGAAAGTTGTCTTCCAACAGATTTCACAGATGGCTCAATAAGGCTGTCATAAGGCACAGGAGGAAAGACAGTTGCTTATTTCTTTATATCAATGCAAGTGCTAAGCACAATCTGGCTTTTAGGCTATAAGTTGTTACTTTTTAGTAATTCCTGCTAACTACATTTCCTACATGAAACTGAATTATTAAAACTTGAAAAGGATGCAAGGAGTAAGTATATTTCATGTTCATGAGACGTCAAGTGTCACCTTATGAAAACATGCAATACGTGCTTTTCAAATACACCCTTCAATGCACTCTTCTATGCAGCCTACTCATTGGTACAAGTGAATATATGAAAGCACCACTGCATATTCATGGTATACACTAGTTAGACAATTTCAGGAAAAAAAACCAAACAAAACCAAAACAACGAGTTTCATCCAACGATAACTATGGGCTAATGTTGTAGATTAGATTCTGACAAACAGTACCATCAGCAGTTTGTGCCCTGTCACTAGGCTGTGAAGAGAATCACAGCCAACTACAAATGTATGTTTATTTTTCAAGGCCTAGCATACTCATCATAATAGACACTTTTCCTGATTTATAAGGTAGAGTATGATTTTTTTTTCCAGAATTTGCTTCTTCGTTATGACAAAAAACCAAAGGGAAATAAGTCTAGTAGATTCATGTTTTTATAACCTTCACATGGACCAATTCTTTTTTCAGCCTTCCAACAGCATTATGAAAAATAACAATCCATAAAAAATATAAATCAGGATACACTTACATTGTCTTCCCTACAGCTTTTAAAGACTGAACTAACCTGGCTGCAAGCATCTGGCACCAAGCAAGCAGCATATGTAACTTGTTTACAGTCTTTGTGTATCTCAGAAATAGAAAGCCTAAGGCTCTTTTCAAGAAGCTTCAATTCACTCTAAAACACTGTTCTTGTAAGACATCCGTCTGAGACCTCTGGTCTTTTTGGTCAGAAATGTTCTTTGAACAATTATAGCATCTCTGCTGGGGCTTGCAGAAGGAAATCACACAGGTTAAGTGTATGTGCCACACTGAAGTCCAGGGACAGTGCTTGAGAGGGATTTGAAAGCATTAGCCTATAGTCTGGTCTTGACTCACTGTATTACCTTCTTTTTTCTAAGCTCAGCCATCTTTTTTTGTATGTGTGTCTTATACTAAGGATGAATATGGTGCCATAGAAGCCTTTACAACATAAAAAAAATACCTTATTTTTTTTCAGTCTCCTAGGCAATTGCTTAATTATACTCTCCATTCTCATAATCCACAGATGCACTGAAAAATTACCAAGGCTGTTATACCATGGCATTTAATGCAAGGTAAGTTTTAACTTCATGGTTCTATATAAGGCTGAATGCAGTATGGGAGCCAAACATGTCTGTATCTCTTCAGGATCCTGATAATATATTAAACAAATAGATGTGGAAAAGTTATCTTTTCAGTTATATAAAACAAGATGCCATACTGAACTTCACAGGAAATTCCAACATCCCACCATTCTATATGGAGCTCTCAAAACAGAACTAGTGCAAAGTCATCCTGCTCTTTTCCTAGATGGTTTTATTTCACACAGATCCATCACTTTCCCTTTTCATATTTGATACAAAAATGCATTATTACTGTCTCTATGGCTGACAAAACCATAGGCAAACATGTTAAATAAGAAGCCTCTTCATCCCTTCTCAGATATTTCCTCCCGCACTATGACAAGTGTTTTTTTGGTTTTCATTGTGTTTCAGTAATTGTACTTTTCAAACCAATAGATACATTTATGTGTGAAATATATATTAATTTGACACATTCAGTTAAGTTAAAGAAAAATCAACAATACATTAAAAGGATTTAAGAAAAAACAAAACCACAACAAACTAAAACTAATACTTTGAGTACTCTGAAATCCAACCATCACCAAAATCAGTCTGACATTTTTCCTCTTTTTTACACCTGGATAAGTAATTTTTTGATGTTGTGCACTGTAATCCACTCAGAGTTAGCTATACAAGCATCTCAACATGATTAACTATTTCCTCCAGCGGTGGTATCACTGGACAGCTGGTTTGGGTATTCCCACTGTGACATATGAAAAAAACGCATTTTCTTCCCTTCACGTATAAAAGTCAGTATCCCCATATCAGCTTCTATATGTACTGCAGTACTATTTCTAATGAATCATGGCTTTCATGTATTTTCCAGTATTTTTTTATTTTTTTTTTTAACTTTCTTTAAATAGTTATCTTGAGATTAATTTAAGATATTTGTTAAGCTAATTTGGGCAAAAGTAAGGTAAGTCACATTTTTTTTCACCAGCTTTCACCATCATGATGCATACCAACAGGATATACACATGCATATATAAATTCATCCAGATGAAGATGTGAAATTACATGAAATTGTCTGTACAACCAGACAACAAGGATATTTACATTCTTACTTCAATTTTGTAAGGCATCCAAATATCTAACCTAAGTCTATATGATTTGTTTTATTCAGCGTAAACCAAAATATCATAGGATCATAAAACAATAGAATGGTTTGGGTTGGAAGGGACCTTTAAGGTCATCTGGTCCCACCTCCTTGCCATAAGCAGGGACATCTTTAATTAAATCAGGTTACTTAAGAGTCCCATGCAACCCAACCTTGAATGTTTCCAGAGATGGAAGCTTACTCAACACACATGTTTTAAAGTGGCAGAGATCACTAAATTAAGTATGTTTTAGTGTGCTGGGCATACAGAACAACTAAAGCATTTATATTATCTAGCTTCCAGAGACATATTTTCTAAAGCTTCAGTCTTCCAGTAGAAATGCAGTCTCCCCTCCCATCAATAAAAAAAAGATGAAAATAAATTATAGGTAATACTTTTCTATATCCATTTAATGACAGTCAGCACTTAAATCTAAATAATTCAGAAATCACCTTGAGATTTGTTATTCTCATGACAAGAGTTTGTCACTTTTCCTCCTTACTCCACATATCACTAGGAGATGTCCTGTGCAAAAACTAAGGTTTACAAAGGTGAAACAGGTCCAGAATAAAAACTCTGTCCAGAGGGAACATAAACTGGACTAGCCAAATACAAATTCATCTCATATAGCTACTGAAGGTCTATGTTAAAATAATCTTTGAAAAGAAGAGGAGAATAAAACAGAAGTACAGGGTACAACACTAGCCTCAAATAACTCTTGGCATGGAGATGGCCTATTCCATTCATTAAAGCTTTCGGAAACTTTAAAGTAAGTTTGAGGTAATACAGAAAATATAACTGACATGGCTTGACGTACTAGAGCAATCTGCCTTGAAACACAGCATCTGCTCCCTGCCTGGAAACACAGGATCCTCACCTCAGTCTTGCTATTAGAGGTTGAAGAGGAGAGCTAAGAGGATTATCATTTTACCAGATTTGAAACCATAGAATTATAGAATGGTTTATGCTGGAAGAGACCTTAAAGATCATCTAGTTCCAAAACCCATGCCATGGGCAGGGACACCTCCTACTAGATCGGGTTGTTCAAAGCCCCATCCAGCTTGGCCTTGAACACTTTCAGGGAGAGGACATCCACAACCTCCCTGGGCAACTTGTGCCAGCATCTCACCACCCTCACACAAAATAATTTCTTTCTAATGTCTAACCTAAATCTACCTTCTTCCAGTTTAAAACTGTTCCCTCTTCTTCTACTGCTGCATGCCCTTGTAAAAAAACCCTCCCCAGATCTCCTGTAGGCCATCTTCAAATACTGGAAAACCACTGTATGGTCTCTCCAGAGCCTTCTCTTCTCTATGCTAAACAACTCCAACTTTCTCAGACTGTATTCATAACAGAGCTGCTCCAGTCTTCTGATCATCTTTGTGGCCCTCCTCTAGACTCACTTCAAGAGTTCAATGTCCCTCCTGTTTTGGGGGCCCCAGAACTGCACATAGCACTCCAGGTGGGGTCTCATGAGACCAGAGTAAGGGGAGAGAATAATCTCCCTTGACCTACTGGCCATGTTCTTTTGATGCAGCACATGATAAGATTTGCTTTCTGGACTGCAAAGGTTCATTGCTGCCTCATTTTGAGCTTCTCATCAACCAAAATTTCCAAACTTTTTTCCTCAGGGCTCTTCTCAATCCCTTCTCCACCCAACCTGTAATTGTGCTTGGGATTGCTCTGACCCAGGTGCAGGACCTTGCACTTGGCCTTACTGAACTTCATGAGGTTGGCATGGGCCCACCTCTCAAGCTTTTCAGGGTCCCTCTGGATGGCATCCCTTCCCTCCAGTGTGTTGACCATAACACAGCTTGGTGTCATCAGCAAACTTGCTGAGGGTGCACTTAATTCTACTGACCATGTCATTAACAAAGATATTAAACAACACCAGTCCCAGTTTCAACTCTTAAGGAATGCCACTCGTCACTGGTGTCCATTTGGTCATCAAGCAGGATTCAAAATGCATCACTCCTCCTACTATTGTACAAGCTCCTTCCCCTTTCTTGACTAACTTGTCTCCCTTCCCCATCTTTCTGCTATTTTTAATTTTGGATTTGGTCTTTTTGTTGGTGGTGTTGGTTTTTTTGGTTGTTTGGTTTTGGTTCTGTTTGTTGTTTTTTTTAAATAAACATGACTTACTTGATTGTGTCTTCCATATTACTACTAGGAGCTCAAGATCACAGGAAGAACTGAACAAAACTGAAGTTCCAATTGTCCTCAAAAGTCTGTCAGGTGCCAGAGAACTTGACAAAAAGATGTGCCACTCATGAGCACCTCCTAAAGTAAAATTATCAGTGAGATTCAGAAGGAATAACAGAAAGACTGTATTCTCTTTGCTGTACTTTTCCATTACTTTTGTCATCCAGGTATGGGTACGAAAGCAGAAACAATTATACGGTATCTCACCAGATTCTTCAAATGTATGCTTAATTTTCAACAACACTTGGAAGATATTGAGTTTCCCTTGTTAAACTAATCGCAGTTAGAGAAAGGTATGTTTTGTTTTGTTTTGTTTTTCCCCAGTAAAAAGTAATTTGTTGAGAAGTATAGTTCAACAGCCTCTAAAAGGAAGAAAAATCAAGACTGTAAACCTTGACTGAACACCCAGGTGAGCTTTGATGAATTTGTAACTTCCTTCACGTTGTCAAACCAACTAAAAGAATCCTTCTCATAAATAAAGATGGAAGCATATTCCTAAATCTCTCCTTCTGTCCACAGGATTATTACAAGTAAAGGCTATTAAGCCTGACTGAGCATTCCAGATTCAAATCAAGTAAACTGCTTCTCATTCTTCTCTATTTTTAGTTTTTAAAAGTCGGTAAGCAGGCGGACATATCTGTAGGCTTTCTACACAGACAAGCTTTATTCTGTCTTTGCTTGGGGTGAAGCATGACAAATTTCCAGCCAGATAACACTTGTCACATCTTAAAACCATCCAGACAGTAATCATGCCTGCTGCTCGCAGAAGAAACATCTGCTGCTGCTACAAACAAGAGCTCTTGATTCACACAACCTCTTGCTGAGCTCCTAGCTCATTAGGATCTCCTAACTGCTGCCTCTTACACATGACAAACACACCTATCACTGAACAAAGTGCCTCACTCCCTGCTAGACCCTTGAAAAGAGCAGCTCCTGCTGAGCCTGAGCTTAGCAAGAGTCTCCTTCGCTCACAGAAACAATACCTTGTCTGACTGTCTTATCAGCATTACCTGATGAGTGACACGCTCTTCACCTGTGAAGCCAGATCCAGAAGCTTCACAAGCACCCTGCTAAAACCCCGTGTGCAGCCGTGCCTGCGTTAGGCATGAGGCTGGAGCCTGCACCAGAGTGAGCTGGAGGCTCCCTCTGCAAATCCCTCCAGCACAACTCAGCTCCTTCTCCTTCGGGCAACTTGCCTAGGAAGATGTTTTGGAGCTAAAGCATCAGCTTAACATTTACTGTACAGTAAAGGTTCCTCAAAGCCCCCAGGCTTATCTAATTGCTTATAGTTATACACTTGGCAGGATCATATGAGCGCAATTAACTCCCTGTCCCTGATTAGTCATTCAAAGGTATCTGTCCTCTTACTGCGTTAAGGTGAGAAACTTTTCCAGTATGGAAAGGACCTAGACAATCTTGGCAGTTAAAAAGAACAAAGAATTTCACATTTATTCTGCTTGATATTAAATTTGTTCCTTTTAAGAGAAAAGTGTGCTAGGAAGAGGTGATATTTCAGTCAGGGAAAACTTCAAAAGCAGCAGCTCATATATGATTAACATCTGAAGGATTGTAACAGTCTAATTTTCTTTTTAAACAATCCTATTCATACAACATCAGCATAGAAATACAATATAAGAAAGTGGTCTTTCTTTGAAGGAAAAAAATAATTAATGTGTTCCTACATTTTGACAAAAGTCTTTGAAAAAATAGCTGAATCAAGATTTAACAATTTTACCTGGCTCAACCAAATTAACAAGCCCGGTATATTCAGGAATTTGAGCTGGTTAATCTTTAAAGTGTGAGATAAATACTACTGGGATCTTGGGATAAAATCTTCAGTAGATATTACTGGATGCCAGAGGGTAAGTAAGCATCTAACAATGAGGGAAAGATACCCAAGATAACCTCTGCTGAGAAATACTACATCTTGTTTTCTGGAACCAGCATTTTCTTTAACAGACTAATTAAATTTGCTTTTTCTGAAGGCATTATATCCCTTCTGCTACCCTTCATTCTTACACTGAAAGAAAGGGTTACCCCACAGCTCAAGGAGTGTAATTCCAGAGGTCTGCTTTCAGTTTCCTAATGAACCACAAATTCCTATGGGATCTTCAGCAAATCCCTTTTTATCTCTTCCCAGTAAGTCAACACAACACCTGTGAAATGTAACTTAGGATAAGCATACTAAAGATAGGATTACCGAAGTAGTATTATATAAGCAGAAACAATTTATGTTTAAATGAATAAAAAAAGTTTTCTCAGACAGTTGAAATGGAAGTACTTCTTTGCAGATTCACATACACTGTTAAACAAGCCCAGGTCTCTGTAAATTTGACATCTGCTCAATAAATGGGAAGGACTTTATTTGTCCATTTATGGAATAAAGCTGGATGAACTTGCAGCAATTTTCTCTATATGGACAAATCTAAGCAATAAAAAAATGATGTCCACAATTCAAAATGTAAAACTCTGTAAAACTGATGCTATTACTTCAATTATAAGCTATTTGTTTATATTTAACTTCCAAGTTCTTTTTTCCTTTTCTTAGGGCATTAAATATAAATGCTAAAAAACCTTTTATATAAATGGTAGTATCATAGCTCAAGTTACAGCCCATTTTCATATTCTGCTTTTTACTACCCTGCTTCATTATTTTTTTAATACGTAATTGTAAGTTTGGCTTTTAAACAACAAAAACAGTATTTCATAAAGGACTTCTCGACTGCTAAGCTCCACTGAGCTGAATGAACTGTGCAAGTATCAGAAATTAATGAGCACAGCAGACCACAATCCAAGCTCCCAAAGGCAAGATAAAATAACTAAGTACCGAAATTAGTTTCCTGTGGCATATCGTACAGCACTCAGTACAGATGTAAACACAAAAAAAATGACTTTTTTTCAGATATTGTATGCTTAGTATAGATGCATGATCTTCACCTTGAGGGGGTTAACACTTTTTTCTCAGCATGGAGAGGCTCTTTAATAGAAGGAAAAAATGTAATATACACACAAAACCTGCACTCTGATGTGTAACAAAGATCACAGACCTTTGGCAGACATAGAGCAACATTATAATTGCATTTCAGATTGCAGACTCTCGAGAAACTCGTCGTTTCTTAAAAACCTTCTTACTGTATTCTTACAACAAGAAACAAAAAATACTTGAAAATCACCATACTAGAATATTCTAAACACAATTATTTCCCTCTAAAAATGAGTCATTATGTATGAGCATGGGAGCCAGCAAATGTCAAAAGCAAAAAATATACAAAAACCTTCATCAAAGAAGATATTATTTGCAGTCACTTCCTCCTTCCCACAATTATTCAGAATTTGTTTTTCTCCCTTATAAACAAATGAGAATAACATACAGTTATGTTTAAGATTTTGCTTGATAAATCTCAAAATATATTTATATTTTGAGAGTTCTCTTTCTTTGCAGCACACTTCGCTTAAGTAATTGGAAAAGGGGCAGAAACACCTAGGGGAACGAGCTGTTAATAACAATGTCATATTATTGCTGACTTTAGAAGTTACATCATTTCAGCTGGATCTTATTATAACTTCTTGCTGTTCAATACAATTAGCAGAGAAAAGCACTAATTTGAAAAACAGAGGGAAGCCAACACCAGCAGCAGTTCCATGTGCTGTAAGGAGTGTGAGGCTTGCCAGGTTCCTGGGTCTCTGAGGAGGTTTCTGGCTGCCAGGACCCTTAGACTGTGTGTGTGGTCTCACAGGAGGAGCTGTGCAAGGGGAAGAAAAGCCTGAATTCAACCTTGAACTGATTAACACAAAACCCATGTGATGAAGGCTGGTAGGCTTAGACTAGATGTAAGGGTGGACTAAGGGTGGTAGGTTTAGACTGGACATTGGGAAGAAATATTTTGCTGTGAGGGCAGGACAGTGGAACAGGTTGCCCAGAGAGGCTGGGATGCCCCATTACTGGAAATGTTCAAGGCCAGGTTGGATGGGGCTTTGAGCAACCTAGTCTAGTGAAAGCTGTTCCTGTCCATGTCAGGGGTGGTGGAACAGATGATCTTCAAAGGTCCCTTCCAACCTAAACTGTTCTGTGGTTCAATGATTCTATGACAATGAAGAAAAAAAATAATCAAGAGAAAAAATGGTTGCCATCAATAATCCAGTAATCTACTATTAAAAGACCATTGCATATTAATTAACATTACAAGATAGTAATTTGTTCAAAAAGTTACTTAGCCAATACTATATTTTAATTTTACAGTAAATTTGATATCCTGTTAATAGGATCAAGAGGTAAACCCATTACACTGAGACTCTCATTAGTTATCTAGTTATTACTTTAGTGTAACTACTTAACAGTAGCAGCAGGCATTAAATGCTATTGATATTGTAATTGGAAACTGCAGAATTTTTCTGCAAAGAATTGGGTTTAGATTTGTAAAGCAACTATGGAATTCTGTACTACACAGCAATAACTGAAGAGTTCCTCACAACTGGACAGAGGTATAAAAAATACTGTAGTCTTAGAATACACGTAAGAATTTTTTTGAAACCTCATCTGCTTTTGTCTAAATCAGTCCATCAAAGGATTCATTTTCATAGACTCAATCACAGAATCATAGGAGTTCGAAGGGATCTCTGGAGATTATATATTTCAATCCCCCTGCTGCAGCAGGAACACCTGGGGTGCATCCAGACGGGTCTTGAAAGTCTCCAGAGAAGACGACTCCACAACCTCTCTGGGCAGCCTGTTCCTGTGCTCCATCACCCTTACAGTAAAGAAGTTTTTCCACATATTGAGGTGGGACTTCCTGTGCTGTAACTTGGTGCTGTTTCCCCTCGTCCTATCACAGGCACCACTTTGCCAGTATTTCAGCTTCCTGATATTCAGTTAAGAATTTACAAAATCTTTCAAAGGGATAACTCCTCTCTTGTGAAATCTTCCAGTGAACTTAGTAAGTCATAACAAATTCAACACTTCTGTAATTGAGCTCCACTTTTCCATATGCAGGATGTATGAAACCTAATTACCTCAGTTTGAATGCTTTAGTGTTAGTTCTTTGCAAATTAAAACACATTGTGATTATTCTAGCCAGTTAAAATGTATTATTGATGGTAAAGAGAGACCCATTCTGTATCTCTGGAGTTCATTATTTAACTTCATGAAAGAATTCCTAAAAACAAGGAATTAATCTAACTTAGAGCTTCTGTGTTCTTATATAGATAATAAATGAGCACAATGGCTTTTAATAATTTATAGTGCAGGAGATCACAGTGTCTCAATAAGCCTCTAACACATTGAGGATACTGGAGATTAAAGTCAGAAATTAAGCCTCGGTGTAGTGTTAATAATATCGACTAAATAATTTCCAGAATCCAAAATGGATTCTGAAAGAAGACTGCTTTATGTGTTTGTTTTACAAATAGCCACATCACTGTCATGTCCATGGATCCCAATTATGTAGCTAATTAATTGTAAGTAATTAATTCATTGTAATTACCTGTAATTGTAAAAGCAATACAATCCCCTGAAGTTTCTCACTCATTAGTTGCCACATAACATGGTTCTGTAAGATTATTTTCCTTTGGCAGCCTGATAATCAGATTATCATAAAGAATTACAGAAACAGGTTGAAGAGAGATACCTACTTTGTCTATAAAGAACATAATTACATCCTCAAAATTAATTTTTCTTCTCTTGAAACACAGCAGAATGTATAATATATATTTATACCTATGTGCATCTGAAAGTATAGTGGAACCATAAGTTTCAAATAATTAGTCTGTAAAATTACTGTACATGTCTTCATTTTGTATGATGAGAAAAAAGAAACAACTTTATAAAACTGAAGAAGAAAATTACATTCAAAGAGAAAAACTAAGTACATAAAACATTTACCTATACACAGAAAGATAAAGGTTTGTAAATATAAAATTACTCATATTGAATCTGCACTTCTTACATGAAATGTAATTTCAAGATTTTCTTTCTTTTAAACAAAACTGGCAGGAGTTTGCTCATTAAAGTGAAAAATGGGTATAATTGTCCAGGGCATTAGGTACAGCAAAATATGAGAACCTAAAACATACCTTTGTAAACAGAAAACAAAACAGACATGCCCTACAATCTTCCTCTCTAAGGCAGAAAAACATGCCTGAAGAGGCTCATTATTTTACATGTACTCAGCTAAAGTACTGCTGCCACAGTCTTCAGATGGCAGTTCCAATGGCTCCAACATCCACCTTCACATAAACCAGGACTTCACCATAGAATCATAGAATCATTTTCATTGGAAAAGACCCCCAATATCAGGGTCCAGCTGTTAACCAAACACTGCTAAGTCCACTTCTAAGCAATGCCCCTAAGTATAACCATCTTTTGGAGAAAAAACAACAATTATACCCACAACCCACTGAGCATCTTGTCTGGCACCTAGGTGCAAGAGAAAGCAAATATGTAAAATAATTAGCATTTCAGCAAACAAAATGTTGCTGTTTTACAGAATAATAATCTATTATTTTGATCAGTGTTTTAAATAAGCATGATTTTTAAAAGGTCTCTCACTTTTAGGTTCAGGGTTGCACCTCCTGGCACAGACATATTCTCAAGTAAAAACTGCCTGTTCTTTCACAGACTACTTAATGGGTGCCTCTAGACCACCAGTGGTCAGAAGGATGGAGTAGTAACTGCACTCCCAAAGCTTGGCTCTCCTCTGTCACAAAGCCTGCTCTCCAGCCATGACAGAGGCACTGAAATACTAATTAATTACTTCATCAGCTTGGACATTCCAGCATTCATTGTGCAAAACGTGTCATCACACACAGGTTTCCAAAGGTCAGAGGGCTGGAAAGGAGCCACTATAAGATCAAGTCAAGTCCCTTATGATCTTACGCACCACCTCAAAAGCCGAAGTTTTTGTTCCTTCCCTAACTAAAATACTGTTCCAGAACCTCACTCTTCCACTTAATTTTCAGCCCTACTCTTTTTTCATCCTAAGTTTGCATTCTTTGTTTCTTGTGCCAAAACTTGTTTGTTCAAATCCTGCTTCTCTGGAGTTATCTGATCTGCTTTTAAACAGAGATCCCATTCAATTGCAGAACAGCAAACCCAGCAAGCAGCTCCTGACCTGTCAACTAGGCAGACCTGAGCAGGCACCCTCATTAACCTCAGAGCTATATTTGACACTGATACCTCCAAAAAAGTTCAGTGCCTGTCCTACAGAGCCAACTGGAAACAGCACAGCTTCCAGGCACCTCTAGGAGCTTCTGAGTGGGAGCCAGCAGAGCTTCCTGACCCTGAGCAGCTCCAGGTGAGCACCTCCAACTTGCGCCCTTCAGAGCACTCTGACTCAAGGCAGAAACTGCCTCTTGGGTCTCCTGTAATGAAACATCCTTTTCATTATTTCAGAAGTCTTTTCCCTTACCTAGTTTCAATCCATCTGCTTCCAAAATTTAAGTGAAGAAGAGAATTGGTAAAATGGGACCCATGTGCTAGACAAACATGCAGCCATGCTCTGGCAAAAAATCTGACTGCAGAGAATGCAGCAACTCACCAGCTTTGTTTTTTCTGTAATTCCCCTCCTAATTACCTTCACTGGCTGAAACGTGTTCAATTTATTTCTCCCATTCCAGTATTTAGTCCACTATGATTAACAGCTTCTAAAGTTAAAAACATCATTAAAATCTCAGTTGTCTCAAGATAGCTTTTTTTAAAAAAAAAAATCACATCCTCCCTGGTTTCCAGGGACCTCCAAGTTGTTTTATAAATCTCTCTCTTAAGATACCTTTGCATATCTTCATTCCTGTTGTCAGGTAGTTAGAAATCAGGACCTCACTTTGAAATTAAGACGCAAATACCAGAATCTGAAACTAAATACTAAGGTTCCTTTAAATTCAGCTCTATTGTTCATTTTTCATCTTCATAAGGCTCCATTGACCCAGTTTCACAATGACTTTTTTCTGCAATTTTGCCTCCTGCTCAATGAAGCGAGTACAACCCACTGTATTAATTTACTGAATTAATAGTTTTACATTAAGGATATCTCCTGAATATAGCTTTATTATCTCTGTACATATATTCACTATATCTCTGCTGCATCATTGCTTTTCTTGCAATTTGGGGATTCTCCTTCTAAAAATAAGAACTTGAACACATACCTCTTCACCAAGAAGTACATACACAGTAACAAATGGACTCTAGTTCTGGTCGCAAAGTCACTCCCACTAAATATTTTTTCTTATTGATATATTAATATAGGTGTCTTTTTAAGAGGAAAGGGAAAGGCTGAATCAGAAGCTTGCAATTTTTCATTAAGATAAAGCTTTTTTAAGACAGAGAAAACTTGCAGAGAGTTACCTTGTACCATAGAATTAAATGTGGGCAAGGACAGAAGTGGCTTCAATCCAGTCAGGCCTTGTGCTGACTTTTCGTTTTGCCTAAATGCAGCATGCAACTCATTTCCTTCCACCACTGAAATACTAAAAACTTTCCAATCAGCATCTTCTGTATTTTTTTAAATAAACAAGTTATAAGCATTGAATTGATAGTAGCTTGTACTTTTGCATGAATCCATATTAAAAATTTGTATTAAATATATCTGTCTACTACAAAATACTTATAATGCTGCAAGATGGCCTTGTGACACTAGCATTACATGTCAGTTTAAAATAAATTATTCTAAAATATCTAATTCTCATCATAGTTCAGTTGGAAGTAAGAACAGTAATTATGCAAGCACACTGCCCCCAAAAGATGTAATATTTACTCTCATAGTTATGAAGTCAGAAGAAACAGTTCTAGGACAGGACAGCTGAACTTTGATCTACATTCAGAGAAACTAAGAAACACTTCAGACCTCCTAAGCCCTCTCATGATGTGGGAATCTGCTTCAGTCCTTTGCAGCTGGTACCACCACCTAGCCATGGCTTCCAAGATGAAGTATATATTAATAAGTATCAGAAGCAGAGAAAGAAAACTAAAGCATGACACCTGACATTGCCTCAGACCTGAAGCAAGCCTTGGCAGCCTACATACAAACACAACTCCTTGCCCACCTTTCTCCCTACTTACTTTTTGTGTAGCCAAAATGCACAACTAAGTCTGAGCTACATTTATCTTTGCTACTCTTTTTAAAGCCGATCCATCTTGAAAACAACTTTACAGTAGGTAACTAATGATAAGAAGAGATTGTGTTCTTCAGATTATCTGACCTGTTAAAGCTAGATCTGTTTCTCCTCCATGGGAATACCCTGTTTCCCAGGCATTCATTTTTGCAGCTCAGCACATCCTGAAACTATTATTCTGATCTATCATCCAGAACTATTATTCTGCTGCACTGGGAGGAGATGAAACAGTGTTCCCCTCCCATAGCGGGCTGTTTCCACATCCCCTTGCTGATGTAGACATGAAGTCCCACTGCATCACTTGCAATATTGCTAAAAAGGCATAAAGTAACTTCTCCAGAAAACTCTGAGGAAGCCAAAACAAGATGCACAGGTATATGGAAACCTCATTAACTTCACTGGCCAACCTCAAATACCACATTTTAAAACCAGCTGGTGCCTACTGAAAAGAAAAGACCTTTGAAGTTCTGGCAGGTATGTTACTGCAACTACACTGATGGCAATTTTAGAATGAAAGACAGCAACAGTAATTAAAGGACAAATTTTGATCACTAATTCTCTCTTTAAAAGCAAACGTTTTGGTTAACACAGAGATGCTTCACTGGAATGAAATGGCTTATTTTTAGCTTTGATTTGAACCTATATTCATATTCTTACTAATGGGTATTTTATTAACCTTAAATGGTTTCGGTCATGGTTCTATATCTAGCTAAAAATGTACTCTCCCTGGAAGATCGCAGAGCTTTTTTATTCTGATTTAGAATCATAGTTTATTGATATTAATGATATCTCCTAATTACTGCAGATAACTGATAGCTGTGGACACAACAACACCACCACCCAGCACTCCTTGTGCACTTACTTTGTGATTCTAAGACTTTTCTATTAAAATTGCATTATGTGTGCTGTTGAGATTACCAATGACAAATACAATCCCTTAATGGGTATGAGATTTCTGCTCACAATTTCTACTGACAAAGGTCAAGCTGAATGTATTAGCTCTTATTTCCTCTTTCCACTTTATACAGTTATACAAAATAGTGTAAATTAGGGTTAATATACAACAAAAAATGAATTATTTTGTTACCATTTTGCACTAATTAACTGCATAAATTGCAAGTGAGCTTGGAAATGGTGACATTATACATCACTTAATGTCTCTATTCAAGCTAAAGAAAAGCGGGTTTCTGCATCTAGTAACTGTTTTCCACTGTAACAGAATACCTCCAATGTATCTGCTTTTCTCCTGTCATTACAGCAGCTTCCACCAGGTTCAACAAGACCACCATTGCAGATCCAGATTCAAAACAGAACAGGTTGTCCACTCCAATAAACACTCACATGACATTTTCCCACAAGCATTATTTCTTCGCCACTTGTTTCAACGAAGGACTTCTGGCTTTGTTATCTCCCCCTTTTTCTTTTAAACTGTCCCTATTTAGGTACTTTCCTACTCCCCTACAGGTGTTAATAAAACATGTTGTATGTCTCCCACCACCTTTCCACAGCCATCTGAGTCCACATAGAATCATAAAATCATTAAGGGACCTTAAAGATCATCACGTTCCAACCCCCCTGCCATGAGCAGGGTACACTACCGCTAGACCAGGTTGCACAAAACTTCATCCAACCTGGCCTTAAAAACCTCCAGGGATGGGGCATCAACAACCTCCCTGGGCAACCCATTCCAGTTCCTCACTACGTTTACAGTGAAGAATTTCTTCCTTATATCTAACCTAAATCTCCCTTCTCTCAGTTTAAAACCATTACCCCTTGTCCTATCACTATCTTCTCTGATGAAAAGCCCCTCTTCAGCCTTCCTGTAGACTCCCTTGAAGTCTTTCAAAGGAAGGGTTCTTCAGGCACATTAAAAAGCAGAAGCAGAGGAATAACATTGTCTCACTAGTACACAGGAAAGCTGAACTAGTCATCAAAAATGCTTGAAAAGGCAGAGGTCATTGTATTCAATTTCAGTTCCCACTCTAGAGACGCAGATAGGCTGGAGAGGGTCCAGAGGAGAGGCACAAAGATGATCAGAGGACTGGAGGACCTGCCATACGAGGAGAGGCTGAGAAAACTGGGTTCGTTCAGCCAGGAGAAAAGAAGGCTTTTGGGATACCTTATTACAATGTTCCAGTACTTAAAGGGTGGCAACCAAGAAGATGCACATTCCCTATTTAGAAGGAGTTATATGGAAATGGGCAAAAGTTGCTCCTGGGGAGATTCCGATTGGACATAAGAGGTAAATTTTTCACCATAAGGACAGTCAAACACTGGAATAGTCTCCCAAAGGAAGTGGTAGATTCCCCACATTGGAAAGTTTTAAGTCTCAGCTTAACAAAGTGCTGAGCCATCTCATATAAACTATAGTAGCACCTAGAAAGGTTGGGCCAGATGATCCTTGAGGTCCCTTCCAACCTGGCATTCTATGATTCTGTGATTATTTCTTATTAAAAATATCCTGTTACTCATATTACAATGCCATCTTTATGTAGGTAACAGAAGCTCGCTTAAAATTAGGTTCTCTCATATGTTTGCATGTATATATTAATTTCTTTACCTTGTAAGTACAGAATTTATTGGAACCTTTCCATCAGTACCAAAAGAGGCAGCATTATCTGGAGGGCTGAGTTCAATACAAAATGGCAGCTATATTAAAATGTACCTTGCAAATTCAGCTACTTTTGCACTTTGAATCATAGAACTTGACAAATAATCATTTCTGGGTTGTCAAGACAGGGGAATCAATCATTTGTAGCAACATGTGATGTTTTTGGATTCAATATTCACTTGTCTCTAAAGAATGAAATATCATAAAAGAAATAGTGGAGGCATAAAGAGCACATTGCTACTAACATGTTCCAGTAAATTTTGCCAAAGTGACATAAAACCAAAAATACATCACTATCTGACAGCTCTTTCTTGATTTAAGTGAAATGAGTTGTGAATTTTGCTCACTAACACTTTAATAGCCATTTTGTAATCACCACTATACTCTTTGTTCTCTTGGGCCTGTGCTCCAGACAGTAATCTTGATTCATCAGTGCACACACACTCATCTGACTCATGTATTTCTTCAGGGCTGGCCAGAAAAGCAAGCTAAACACAATAAAAAAATGAAGGAAGAATTCTAGGCATGACTGTCATTGTTCAAATCCAACTGGCAACTAAGAACCACATAGCCACTCACTCACTCCTCCCTCCTGCCAGTGGAATGGGGAGGAGAATCAGAAAAATAAGTAAAATTCATTGGTTCAGATATAGACAGTTTAATAAAACAGTATAGGAAGAGAAAATAAAAATAACAATAATAATAAAAGAATAAATGGAATAAGTGATGCATAGTGCAATTTCTCACCACTGCTGACTGATGCCCAGCCCATCCTGGCGCAGTGATCCCCCCAGTTTACATACATAGCATGATGTCATATGGTATGGTATATCCCGTTGGCTAGTTTGAGTCAGCTGTCCTAGCTATGCTCCCTCCCAGCTCCTTGTGCACATCCTCACTGGCAGAGCATAGGAAGCTGAAATTACAATCATGACTTAGCGACAACTAAAATATCAGTGCGCTATATTAACATTATTTCCATCCTAAACCCAAAACATAGTATTATATGAGATACTAGGAAGAAAATTAACTCTATCCCAGCTGAAACCAGGACAATGACAGAAACTCATGACATGAAACTTAAAACAAAATTACATTTTACATTTTCAATATTTTGACAGAATTTAAATATTCTACACATTGACTTTTTATCAGTTCTACCTTTTTCTAACACTGAAAAGAACAGAAGAGTTTGTTTCCTGCTGGACTAAAAAAGAAAATTCCACAAGCCCAGAATTTGCTACCCAAAATTAATATAATGGTAAAGTTATTTCAAGAAGGAATTTGTGAAGAGTAGGAGAAATGCTGAAATTGTACTTAGGATGAACTTGATAAAAATTTACACCATACTACTAGACTTTTGAAAGAAAAGTAAGTCTGAAAAATGGAAAAAAAACTTGTTCAATACTCAAGGAATACTCGAACTCTTTGTTTTGAAATTAATTCAGGATCAGCAAAACAGATAAAACAATTTGATTAAAAAGTATGTATAAAATGTATAAATAAAATATAGGGGCAATGGATTCTGCAGATTAGTTCCTTCTGAAAAAAAGGCTATTGACTCATGTAATTGCAGAATGTTAGCAAAATAACCATTCAACAAAGGAGAAAATAAAATCTTTTTTTTTTTTTTATTCTGGGCATAGAATTTCAACGATGTTTGTATCTACAAATCAGCAAATCCCAAAGCTCAAACAAATCTCCAGGGAAACCTCAGTCTCTCCCTTTTTTAATTCCTAACTTCCTAAGGGAAAAATGAAAATTCTAAATACAACATAACAGCTGTTCTCATCCCATTTTCAGCTTTGGTGCATTCAAGAGAAAACAAAAGGATTGTGAGATAGATTGCTATAGAGAGATGCTCAGCAGAGGTCAGCTAACTCCAAATATTTTAATTCTTCAGATTAATAAAGGAAATTTTACCATTTACTTCAGACTGAACGGAAAACAATTTCCAGGTTTCACCTATACAGTGCCATCTATAGTAAGACAATTTTGCTACTTGTTTTGCTACTGCATTTATTCAGAGCGTGAAGCATGTGAAGTCCAAGGTGAATTTAACCATTCTAACACCTCTATTCCCACTGTTGTCTGCTTTCTATACTACAATATATACAGTCTCCCAGTCATTTCATGCATCTATGTGCACATGCATCTGAGGATAAATGTCAATTCCAGTTTTAAAGATGTGTGATGTAGCTCATGTCCAGCTTATCTATGCAAAATATGGGTAGTTCACAAGAGTCCAATTAGTAATGTTGAAGATTCCCACTTGCATTCACAGCATCAAACATCCTTCCATTAAAGGCAGAGGGGTTTTTCTATTTTTTTTGTTTGATTTATTTTCTTGGGGTTTCTTGTTTGTTTTACCTTTAGCTTTCTTTGCTCTTTGTTTCAAGAGCAAATCTATATAATTTTGTCTTGAGGCACTTATCTGACAGGGAATTCATGTCCCACTTTTTACTAGGCTGTCTTAAAATCTTACCCCCAAAGAATCCAAATATTAACTACAGTTCAATTTACTTTGTTTTTTCTGGTGTGGTCCTGAAGGCTTTCTGCCTTTGACAGATTTGCCAGGTTAAATACAGAGTGTCTTGTGGGTGTTTGTTTTTTTTTTTCTTTTTTTTTTTTTTTGTTGTTGTTTTTTTTTAGTTTTCTAGTTTTTCTGTTTTCCCAAAGGACTGAAGATAGTTCAGTTATGTTCACTAAAGAGCAAAATTTTTTTATCATATGTATATTCCACTTCAAATACACCAGACAGAAGAGTGAAAGGCAATGAAAAAAAGATCATCTGCATCACAAAATCTGACCATCCACAGATGGTCATTAATTTTCTCAATCAAGTTCTTTGAATGCACACTCAGATCATTTCACTAGGCTTGGAAGCTTAAAGTTTTTGTGCCCACCACATTCAACCAGTTTCAAGTGACAAAACTGAAGTAAAATTTTAAAAGGTAAACATTATCCCAAGACATTGATATTTTTCTTTAAATTCATTTTTGCTCCAATATTCTACATCTTCAAAATCTCATCTTACTGTGGTTTCTCTTATTCCATTCTATTCTTGTAGCTGCTCAAGGCCAACATGAAGGGAGATTTAAAAAGCCTATACATAGCTGACAAAGAAAATCATCCACAGAGTGAGTTCAGTAGTTACAACATGATGTCTGAAAACAATCACTCTGTATTTAACCTGACAAATTCGTCAAAGGCAGAAAGCCTTCAGGATCACACCAGAAGAAAATAAAGTAAGTCAAACTGTAGTTAATACTTGGATTCTTTGGGGGTAAGATTTTAAGACATCCTAGTAAAAAGTGGGACATGAATTCCCTGTCAGATAAGTGCCTCAAGACAAAATTATTTAGATTTGCTCTTGAAACAAAGAACAAAGAAAGTTAAAGGTAAAACAAACAAAAACAGAAAAAATAAAACCAAGAAAAATAACCCCATCTCCTGAAACAGAACCACTGAAAAAAGAGGAGAGGCTTAATGAAAGATATTAAAAATACAATCTGTATTTGTGTTTATTTTGAATGGTTATCAGTTTTCATGCAGATGGATATGAGGCTGTGAGAATAACAGAAGCTGAGTCACACCAAATACTGCAGAGTTGAAGTGGTATTTCTTTCTCCTGTTGTAATACACTCTTCCCCTAAACCTCAGCCCTTCATGATAGAAAAACAGCACACATATCACTAGATTTAAAAAACTTTAAAAAGGTGGTGTTTTACTCTTATCCTAGTCAAATAGCCAAGACTTTTCAGAAATATTTTTACACAAAACACCTCACTTGTAATTGAGACACAATGATGAAAGGGCAAGACGGCAGCATGTGCAGGCACCAGTCATTAGTCAGGATATTGTTCTTCCTTTTGTTTGTGAAGATTTCAGAGAACCTTGAAAGCAGTACAAATCAGGCTACTCAAAAGAGAAAATTGAAACATGCTTATAAGATATGAAATATCTATGCCTATAGCTCCCCTGTACAGTAAAATATAAAGGGAGAGGTTGTTCTAAAGGCCAAGTCTAAACAAGAACCCAATTCAGAAATCTAAATTTGGTTGTGAAAAAGTTTTAAAATTTCATCCCCTGAAGTTTCTGTGATAAGTTGCTTATCATCCCTGCTACTAGCAAAATAACTGGTAGGATTTTTAATCTCCCCTGGGTCATGAGTAACAGGCATAAATTCAACATTTTGTTATTCTGATGTTGCCAAAATCCAGGGAGTGCACATCTGGCTATGGGCTGACAGCTGCTCCATGTTCTCTTCTATCAGGACTATAGATCTACATTATTAAATATCCTGGAAATCTCACAGTCCAGTCAGTGAAAAAAAAATATTACAATTCATCCTGATAAAAAAGAATGGTCCAAAACCACAGAATATAGAGTCCTTAATATTTGATTTAATAACAACACAAAGAACTGTGTTGCAGTTGCTCATGGAAAGAGATTTAGAATTTCTATAGTGAATAAAAACATCAAAGCAGCTTAGCGATAGATAAACACCATTCAACATTTACATTCACTATAGCAACTTGCTGCCTCCTGCTTGGACGTATGCTGCTTCTGTATCTACATGGCTTGTGATACAGTTCCAGAGACATGTCTTGAGGAGGCTGAAGATACTTCTCTGAAATTGCTGCCATACATTATGAGTCATACCACAAAACTTGGTGATTTGGTAGTTCTACTAGCTATGGAGTAACTGACCTTCACCAGCATCCTGCTTATCTGCAGTGTGTTTGAAAAGTAGATGTCAACATCTACCATCAAGGATCTGACAGTAAAGTGTATTATGATGATAAGGGAATTTATACTCTGATCATTACTATGGTTACTAAATGCTACAGTAGAAGAGTTTTAATAGGATTTACTTTTGTGTTCATACTGTTAAATTATCAGTAGTGGTTTAGAGACTGCTGAGTGATAATTATTAGAAGTCTGTTTTTTAAAAGATTTTTGGGTTTTTTATTTATTTTTACTTGATCGTATTCTCCCTTAAGTTCTCAAAAGTAAACCTACAACACAGAAATTAAAAGCCAACTTTTTAGCTGTACTATACACGAGTATTTAACTATCTTTTATTCCTTTCCCATGATCCTAAGTGTTATTCCTAAACAAGGATAAGTAATTACATGGCTTGTACTGTGGTTCCAGAGCCATGTCTTGAGAAGGTTTCTCTGAAATCACTGCCATGTACCAGGAGTCATACCACCAAACCTGGTGACTTTATATTACTTATTGTTTGCTTAGTAGCACATCATCAGAAATATTCTGCATAAAGTAATTAAAAATCAGACAGTCTAAACTAAAACTATTCTTGAGCGCCCTCTGTTCTGTGTGTTACAAATCAACCTTTACACTTCAAGAGAAGGGGAATAATTGTGAAGGGGAATAGATGTTCTGCTTAAATATTTAAATAAAAAGGTTAATATTAAATTTGAAAACATTTTGATTGACCTATTTCAGTTTATACAACAGTCAAAAATTGGAAGTTCCACAACAAAATGAAATGGTTTTAATCTGATCTTTTTTCAAATACTTTGTAAATAAATTAATGTCTGACACTCCATCTGAGATGAGAAAATACTTCAAAACCTTCTAAGTCTCTAAGCAAGAAAACCTTTCTAACTCCAGGACCATCTAACAAGAGTTCTGCCATAAAAATTAATCGTATCATGTCTTGTAGTACCAAGTGATTAACATATTAGTTTGAAAGAAGAGTCTCTCATCAAAAGGCATTCACAGCTTTTTTCACTGAGGCTTGACAAAGACAATAGGTCATTTCAGGAAAAGTTCAGAGCAATCCTTCCTCTAAGCTCAACTGACTCCAATATAGTATTTCAGGTTTGCAAGTATGAACTACTTCCTATGTTCTCAGTATTTGCAGAAAAAAAAATAATTCAAGTTTTACATGGTGGAAAAAGGCATCAGTCTAAAAGGTAGGTAAAACATAAAAGCTGCATTTCCAAAGTAATTACTGCAAATGAAAGGGACTATAAACTCAAGGTGAACCCAACAAGAGAGGACATATCCACATCTTCAGATTAACTGCAGTGCTACTCCCTTGTGCTTCAGTTCATGCTTTTTTTTCTTTTGATGAGATTATATGATTGTGCATTGGAGAAGAAGGTAAACTGGAGGAAAAAGAAGTTAGTGTCCCATTATATTTCACTTTAATCTTGTTACAAATGTTATTAACCATTTATACCTAAAGTCACATACTCAGGTGAATACCATACACTTATAAGCTTAAAAAAACATAAGCAAGAAAAAAATCTCAGTGCAACAAATGCAATAATATTGAAGCAATAAACACCTAACTAGTTTATTAGATGGATACCCATTGTCAGTTGAACATCTCATGACAAAGGATATGCAAGTACCCTTCTCGACTAAGACCACTGCTCACTCCACATTTGCTATTCATGCTTCAAGTCCCAGGAAAAAAAAAAAAAAAAAAAAAAAGGACTGAGTATATATAAATACAATTTAATATTCTAGAAGAACAGAAAATGTGTAGTTCGCAGTCCTCCTACAGTCATTCAAGTGTGTTTTGGTGATGACTGCCTTATGTTATGTGGCTTCTTGCAAAAAAGCATTCCAAATATTTTCCAAAGTTTATTTCAATAATTATTAAACATGACTATCCTTGGATAATCACAGAACATACCCACAGTTTTCACTATACTGCCCTAAGCATCTATGTCATGTAGGACTAACTGGAGCAAAGCTGTTCCCTATCTGCAGAAACAGCAAATTAATTTTAAGACCTGCTCTACCACTGCATCCCCTTATGACTTTCTTGTGACTCCAGGAACATGCATTTATACCCCATGTGCTTTCACTCCATCATTAAACACTTCCTCCGCTTTTTGACTGCACTTTGTGAAATTTTGGCTGTTCTATCATTTGACTTGGTGTCACAGCTGTTGTTTTATCTATTTTGTGTACAACATCTTCAGAAGTTTGTTTGCTGTGGGGATGAAACAACAACAAGGTATTGAGACACAAATAGCCAGACTATGCGATACACACCTCCAGTCCACCACCTATGATTCTGTTCTGGGGAAGGTGCGTTTCTCATTTTTCTCTACATATTCATGGCTGTACATGCTACCATCACCATCTTAACAAAAGCAGCTCGGTAATTCCCGTACCTCTAGAGTCCATGTCAAGGAGCCCTCTGAGAAGGGGCTTGGAGCAAGACTTGATTTTTAGCATGGCAAGGGTAAGTAGCTTCACATAGTAAAATACATCTCATTACCTGTCATTTTACTTACATCAGATGAGAAATTAAGAGTTCCACTAGGTGAATATCGATCACATATTCCCACCAGGGCTCAGAGTTAAGAACAAGCACTCTCTAATCTAAACAGGCAAGCTAAAGATCTGCTGAAGTATGTCTGGTTCCATAGCCACAATGAAGACTGACAGTCTACATCTGAAACAAATTGTATGATGATTGTTCGTAATGCCTCTGTAATCTCTTACAGGTAAGATTAAACTTTTTTTGTCATTGCAGCTTTCCTCCCTCCTCCAGACTAGCTAGTAAGATCCCTATACCAGAATCCAAACAAGGGGAATTTGCATCATTTTAGCACTTTTCCTAGCATCGTTTGTGACTGAAGAAGGCCCGCTGCACTGAATCCAGAACCCACCTCTCCTATCAACCTAGAGAAGTTTTCACATCCACAGGTAGCTCCTCTCTTTCATATGGTTCCAGAAAGCACTAAGTATGGCCATCAGACCCAAGGGCCTAGGTAGACTGTTAGAAACATGCTTGAACATGGGCTTGCTTTAGGGCCTGGCCTCAAAGCATGACCCTCACACGCCTTTGACGGCGTAGCAGGAGGCTGGCAACAATAGGCAGAGCACAAGAGCCAGGGCCTGGGCTGGTTCCAGGCCCATCTGGTCTCACTCCTGAGGTCCTGCGGGCAACTTGAAGCTCACTGGCAGGCCATGCTGCTTTGCTCTCCAGGGAAGAATAAAATAATTTATTCATGATCTGGAACCAGAGAAAAAACCACTCTTCCTCCAGCACCTTCTCACTTCGAAAATTCAGACTGTCCTGGGCTGGACCAAAAATAAAGCATGAGGTAGGATGGAAGTGAAGGCTCCTAAAGGAAATGAAAATAACCTGGCCCTGAAAGAGATCAGCACCTAATTATATTAAGAGGTGTATATCTAACATTTTCAGTTAAACTGGAACAGTAAGCAACAAAGCTGTCCCAAAGAATACCAAGGATACAAGATACATGATTTCTTTGGCGTTATTTTGTGGGAATGACTCAGCCCCTCGAAGTGGCACAAAGGACAGTGGCTGAATGATTATATAAGTTTAAAGATAAGTTTCTGCATGATACAGACATCTTAGGGAAAGTGCCTGAGGTCTACCATCAATTAAAATCAATGCGATGGTGAAGATAATGCTAACAATCTCTCGATATAATTCAAATTCTGCACTGCACTCCACTCATTTCAGTGAGCGCAGAGAAGTACAAGCTTCCTCAACCGCAGTTCTCAATGGCTCTACGCAGCACAGACTTTCAAGCTTCCACCCAGGTGGAAACCACATCAGTGGCATGGCAGATAAAACACATTTTAAGTAATGCCCATTATAAAAAGTTAGAGTGGAGTCATATATTTTTGGTTTTGCATTTAAAAAGCAAGTATTTCTGAAAACAGGGTTAATGTGGACAAGGATAATCTCTACATCCCCAGCAGCATTTCTGTAGCCAGAAAAAAACAATAACCATTATTTTAATTGCAGTGTCTTTAAGACTTAATCTCTAATAATGTGATAGCCAGCTGTTTCTGTAATCTATCTCACTTAAAGAAATTGAATTGGTTGCAAACAGCTGTTCCTAAACAGCAGCCACTGAACATGACTGCACATTTTAAGGTCACAACATGCAAAGTACAGAATTGTGATTTGTGGACAGCAATCATCTCCCCTTGTAATATAATACTGAGCCCTCTGAAGGCTGAAAAGGTACATCCAGTAACTACACAATTAAGATCAATTTACTTTCTAGATTTAAAATATTAATTATCTGATAAGCAATACAGTTATAAGATCAATGTCTGGACACTGAAGTCAAACAAATTCAAACAAAAAATAAGACTGTATATGTTGAATTGTGAAAGTAACTATCATCCTATCAAGAGTGCAATGCAGGGGTTTTTTTTAAGTCTTGGAAGCAAGATTCCACATCCTTCTGCAATGAAAGCTCTTTACGGACTGCCATAACTTATTTGATGTGGGAATTATGGGCTAAAAATGCCATCCACTGCCAGGCTGAAGTAAAACAAGTCACAAGTGCTGACCCTTACAGTTCTTAAAATTACTGAAAAGAGCATCACAAACTATGTCATATGGCTACAGTGGTATTAAATAATAATAATAATGGGGAAATTCCTAACACTATTTTTTTTAATTCTTCAAACACAGACTCTTCTTTACACTGGCCTACGGAAACTTAAATACCATTCTTCCTTTAGGTACTAATTGTGTCATCTAAATTAATCCTTCAGAGACTGAATATATATTTGTTTCATGTCTGACTTTTCTACTCCAGTTATGGACTGGGAAGAAAAGCTGTAGGTTGCCCAAAACTTTCACCCAAGCCAACAAGAATGGAGGGTGGTTCAGAGGAATCTACTTTGTTATAGATCTAGGATCAAACTCTGATAATATTGTTATCTTATATCAAGTACTGCAGGTCTTCAGGCTTTCAATCCCAGGTAAACCTCTAATTGATGGAGCCCCAATGATGACATATCATTACCTTTTTGACAAAAAGACCAACTCAAAGAAAAGGGAATCTTACACAAAATTAAAATTCCGTGTAACAAATTACAATCCAGGAATCCTACCACAAATGTAGTTAATAGCTACATTTGCACATGCATTTGGATACTTTATTTTGGCCCTCTCTTCCCTTTTCTCCCCAAAGGACACATTTCATGAGACAGACTTTACATACACTGTCTACATCATGTAAGTCAGTCTATTTCCATGCCAAGCACCTTAAATAAATGAGCTAAGTAGAACTTCCATTTCATCAGATTGATAAAATAAATTTTCTCTTAATCCAAAATTTATCTTGGTGTCACGAAGTACTTGTTTGAGAATATGCACAAATACTTAGCTAAGGGTACTGCACCCTTGAAACTGATTAAAAACCAAACTCCTTGGTCCAAACTGGACCAAGATTTCTCTATACAGAATACCTATTCTAAAAAGATTTTTTTTAAAATAATTCTCTTATATAAACATATTTAAGGAATTAATGAAATTGTTCCACCTAATATAATCTGTAATAATAAAAAGTTTCATATCCTAAGTGTAAAAGCTTTTAAAAGCAGAAGTCTAACCATTTACATTCAGCAACACTCCTTTATTACAAGGGAGCAGAGCACTGAAAGTCTATAAATGTCTTAAGAAAACTGTTTGTGCACAATCCCTATGAAGACGAATGGGAGTCCTTGGATATAAAAATATTCCTGAAGCTGTACTCTGAAACACAGTTCTGAGAAACAATCAAAGGTGCTGAAGTAAAGGTTTAATATCAGAACTTCTCATTGTTTGAATAATCTTAGGACAGCTCACCGATTACTATTTTCAGCTGAGAAATCAGTGTTTTATCCTTGGAATCAAACAGTGTTATGGAATGATCTGTAGCATAAGATACTGTTACCATCAAATAAAAAAAAATATTTATCTGAAATGAAAGGAAACCGAGCTGTGATACGATACAGTTGCACGCCAATATCAAAATCTCTTGCACATTTTAAAGCACATACAGAACCGTTTTTCACTGATACAGTAAAACCTGTACAATTCTGTCACCACCAAAAGGACAGTTTCAGCACACTTCTTTCCCTTCTTACAGAAACAAGGCATGTCAGCACATCTACAAGTGCTGAATAATGAAAGGATAAATTCTACTTTAACATACTGATATAAAATGATATATTTAATAGTTACGGAATTAGCAGCACAAGTGTGTTAAAGAAGGCCTGCAAAAGCTGAAAATTAAGCCCAGAGAAAATTGACCTGAGGTACTAAAAAGTATCCTGTATTTTGACAGACAAAATGAAAGCCTTCAAGATACATCTTCATAGTCCTATATTCTGAGAGGCTCACCAGTACTTAGAAGTAAGGCTGACCTGACAGGCAGTGAGCAGCATGTTTTTTACTAGCTCTGTGTCACCTTTATTTAAGGCCAGCAACGGAGGCAAAACCCCAGAAATAGGATTAATATTTCTAGAGCAAAAATAGATTTTAAGCTGACAATTTGTATACCAATTGATGGTTTGGATCACAAACACAGCTATTACAAACCAGATATACTGCATTGCTTAGAAAAGACAGCCAGAGTACCATATTTTCTTCAGGGTTTGTTTAGTGCTTATCAATAATATCCTTTTGACATAATACAATAAATGCAACAGAGAAAAAGAATGAAAAGAAGATCTGAAAAATGTG
This sequence comes from Chaetura pelagica, assembly GCF_000747805.2. Lineage (NCBI taxonomy): Eukaryota > Metazoa > Chordata > Aves > Apodiformes > Apodidae > Chaetura > Chaetura pelagica. The sequence goes on from NW_009970725.1 coordinate 2,401,699, forward strand.
GAATGCAAGTTGTAGTGTATTTTAAATGGAAAAATAATTTGGACAATGCCTACAGAAGACTTCAGGTACATTTGAAGATGAAATAAAAGTGAGGTATATGAAGCAAGAACTTCGCATGGTTGTACTTAAGCTGCCAACATATAACCCTAAATGAACTCCACAAGTTCTTTGAAAAAAGGAACTCCAACTAAACTAAATGAACTCCACAAGTTCTTTGAAAAAAGCATTATAAAAGCATGATAATTTCATATTGGATGTCTGGTAAGTAGCAAGAGTCCATGCAAGAGTATTGGCTAGTTTTCTATGAATATAGAATTTATTTTTCTTGTATTTAGCTGATTAAGCCAATCCTGTGTTTATTGAGACATGGCAACTACGCTTTATCTCTGCCTTTGAAAAAGAATCTTCTGTGACGTACCTTCTGATCTCAATAGACAACTGAATTTTCAGTTTAATGCCTGTCTGCAAGGTCTCAGGAATGGACAAACCAGCTGATCACTGCATATTTTCTGTCAAAGAGCTCAAGCTCAGAAGGCAGCAGGTCCTCCTGCTCTACTCTGCTTTGCACTACATCCCATTCCATTCCAAGGGCTGTCCTTCCAACTAAGAACAAAGAAAAATGGCATCGTTGGGAGACAGAAAGCACTCAATAACGGAGATGTTTTACATGATGGGAGAATACAAAAAACAGTATGATGAAGTTGTGATCTGCATCATGGTGTGAGGATCTCCCAAGAGGACAACAGTGAGAGAAATCTACTTGTGGAATAGATGAGATAGCTCTCAGGTATCTGATAATGTACCACAAAGCCAAGATTTACGCATTCAGCAAGTGAAAAGAGCTAAACAGACCTTAGCTGTATCACACAAAATTAAGACACATGAGGCCAGAAAAAATTATCAATTGTAAAAATGCTATTTTAAAACAAATAACAGTGAAATAACAAAAATTAGAAATTCTTCCAGAAAACCTGTCTGCCTAACGAAGAATATGATGCAGAAAATACAAGCTGAAAAAGATGCAATAACCTGAAATGTTCAATAGGAGCTAAGAAAAAACTGTGAAATTGTTCCTTTCCTATGTTGATTTATATGACTGTGAGAAAAAGAAAAAGAAAAGAAAGAAGAAAATACTTAGTAAAAAACATGCAGGCTACTGTTGTTATTCATGCAAGACAGCTACCTACTAAGTAATAACTGTGTTTCTTTAAAAGTGTTTCAACATGTGCTCTTAACATACAGCAGCATAATATTTTCCACTGGCTATGTTTATGTGGAATTATTCTGTTGAGGAGAACATCCTCTGAAGTGGCCTATGAACAACAAAACGCAAGACAGTAATGTTCCCTTGTGATCTATCCACAAGATTCATTGACAAATCATAATTTCAAGCCGTATCTTGAATAAAAAAAAGAGGAAACAAAAAAGCAACACAGGATTAGCTCTGGTTTCTCACCAAGGACACCAGGAAGTGGCAAGCAACTCAGAAAGAAGTCCTTGTGGTGCCTCAAATTCATCTTTTCTCTGCAATCTGTCCTCTGTATGGGATTCCTCTGAAGGTGTGTGTGTGCATTGTAATAAATTTAATACAAAAGGTAGGAGGCCAAAGGTTTCCAAAGTTGACTCATTAATGTAAAGACCCTTAGGTCTAAGGATAAATGTGAAGTCTCACAGTAAATGAAAAATCATGCCCATTTTAGTATGAAACACCTTTTCTTCAGAATCAGCAAATCTTTCGTAAACCTCAAGACAATGTCACCTAAGGAGATGTTTTAGCCTTTATCAGCTCCTCTGTGGAAAGAGACCTGAGGTCTTGAGGCAACTCAGTCCAAAGTTAATTTGTAAAGTCTGCCACCTTGTTCACTGCAAGTTAACATATTGGTTTAGTAATTGTGCACTTCATTTATAGACCATGTAAGGGATAGATCCTTTTGACATTAATTTTCGGGCATCTTTATTTTTGGCATGAATTTTGCAGCCTATTTTTACCTTGTATTACCATCACTGATGGTAGAGAATGTGACAGAGGATGTGTATCAGACAGTAACACAAACCTGTTGGAGTAGGGTGTAAGTAATGCTTGGCACATTGCAAAATAGTTGAGATCAAAACTAGAGTGCCCAATAAATACTTTCCTGGATTAAATATCTACCAACTAAGAATAAGATAAGGCTTTTAGGGTGTCTAAGAAACATATGGCAGTTACAACACCTCAGAGACTACAACAGCTTTTTTTGAGTTGCTCTCCAAACTTTTTTAACTTCTCGAATTACCTCAAGTAGGAACAGCTATTAAAAAAAAAGCCTGTTTGTTCAGAAAAATTGAAACTAAGAGGTATATTTGGCTCCTCCTAGACAGCTAGATCTTAGTTATCAATAAATGTACATGCCCCTTTGACAATCATCCTATAGCACTGAGTGATGTGATCTGCGGGCCCACTCTAAAGAGGGCCTAAAATGTTTTACAATTTCAAGATGTTTTCAAAGGCAGACAAGAAACATGACAAGGTAGAACAATAAAAGCAGGAAGCCAGGTCTGTTAAGGTTTTAGCCAATAACCAGGTGACAAGATGCTGTTATTCACCACTACACTCCAGGGGGAAATAAAAAGGGGAATAAGGGAGAGATACTTCAGGGTTGGAAATAAAATAGAACAGACTTAATGAAATAGTAATAATAATGGTAATAGTGAACTACAATATATACAAATATGCAAATACAGAACTCACAGTCCTCAGTTGATAACTACTTCCCCATCAGAGTACTGACAAACTGGACTTGCCAACAGATGAAGGTGTCCAAGTCCCAGTAACAGTCCACAAAAGCCTTGGAGCAGCCACACCAGTCCTACTCAGAGAGGCAGGAGAAGGTGACCCATCTCAGTGAACCATGTTATTCTCTAGCAAGGAAACAAGACACCCAAACACCAGCAGGAGGAGAGAAACTAAAACAAACCCCAACCCAGCCAGCACACCAGCCAAGAAGACCAGTAGAAGGTTCTCTCAGGAGCCATTTTACACTGAGCCCCATAGTCAAGAGCCCTGTGCTTGGTCCGTGTGGGTCACTTCACCCCCCGCTCCTCCCCACAGGCACAGCTGCTCCCCCCACTGTCACTGACATAGACACAACCCAGCAGCGTCTGGGGAGTCCCAGAAGGTCTCAGCTCAATATGGCCATAGGGAATGTTTATCCTGGTCCTCTCAAACCAGGACAAGGTTATAGCAAATAAATGTAAATACGTTAATAAATAAGTTTTAAAAATGTAATTAAAAGCCTGTATCCTTTTAAGACTTTTCTAAAAACCTCTGGTTTAAAACGGCAAGCTGGTTCTCTTTCATTTCACAGAATGGGAAATGGATCTGCAGATAATATAAGTCTAGGTGAACCGCATTCTGCACATTTCAGATTACAAGTATTCCTTTCTAGACCAAACTGACAGCTTCTCCTACCTGCAATGTACAATCCTCACAAAAGCAAATCAGGATATTTAATTACTTACATCAAGTCCAAGGATAATAGGGGTTTAGTACAATTCTGTTCCATTAAATTTAATTAGTTACTGGGTTCATATTGATCTGTAATTAGATAATGTTTCACCACATCTTACGGAGATTCTGCAGCCTCATTCAAGCCCTGCCAATAAAGTGAAGAATCTTCATTTTCTACGGACAGATATACTTAAGAAAATACAAAGGATTCTGGATAAAAGTAACAAACAAACAAAAAAAAACCCAACACCAAACCAACAAAAAAAACCAAACCCTCACAAACAAATACCCTCTCAATTAACTCTCTCAAGTTACTGATAGAAAAGAAACTGCTAAAGTTTGATAATACGCCTCTTCTTCCTATCACAGAGCCCCTTAATGGTCTGACAGGGTGACTAGTCTGCCTCTTCAACATCAGTGAAAAGGTTAAGACTATTGTTATGCCTAAAAAACAATGGTCATCCTGAATACAGAAGTACCATCCCTTCTGTGAGGGACCAGCCCTCTGGACCTACTTTGGGAAATGGTATTGAAACCCCATAGTAGCCCCTACTCATATACATCCCAAAAGGCCTGCCTGGAAGGATGGAAACTGCAGTAATGGCCTGCATAGATGAGATAACGATCGAGGGGTGGAGGTCCACTCCAGCCGCTCACACATGTATGTCTCAATCACACTCGTTGTGAAATAAAGATTCTAGGCCTATAAAATAATGGGGCTGCAATGGTGGGCTTTGGGAATTTCATCAACACTGACCATCGACCCTCCCCCGTTGGCTGGACCAATGACGCTGGAACCAGGACTGGTGATTTTCCTGTCCTCCTCATCTCTCTCTTTATCTCTCTCACCCCCCACGTCCTCACCTTTTTCTTCTCATCCCCTTTTCTTTACTTAATATGTATATGCGGGTGGTTTTGTTTAGGTTGTTCAGTATTAACTCCTACTAGTGTAAATAAATGTTTTATTTGTTATAAGCAGACCTTGTGTGTTGCTGCACCTGAAGCTGATCAAGGGGTATTGGACGGTTGAGCTGAGACTCGGGCCGTCATACATTAACTCTCTCTGGGAAAAAGACCAGGTCTGAGAGAAGGATTTTGAGCCCAGCCACACCTAGGCTCCTCTCTGAAGGCAGCTTAGAAAGCAAGGGGGTTCAGTCCTAATCTTCCTGGGTTGCCCAGTCTGAGTTGTGACACGTGCAGGACTGGATCCAGACCCACCTGGCCTCCTCTATTGCAGCAGGAGCTTAGAAAGCAAGGGGGTCCAGTTCTAACCTTCCTGGGTTATTAAATCTGGGCCGTGTCACCTTCCTAAACCCTTGTTTCCTGCCTAGAATAACCTGACTCCGGTTCCAGCAAGTACCCTCTAGTACAAACTCTTCTTAAGAAGAAGAAATTATGCTTGAGTGAATTACAAGCAGATTATGACAGGAGAGGGCAGATGGCAAATAGAGGGAGCAGCTGCCAGTACCAGCAAAATTGGTAAGGCAAGGTCACTTTAGGAGTTCTGGTGATAGCAAGAAATGGTCTGAAGTCTTTGGGTTTTTTTGTTACGTCTCTGAAATGAATGATGGACAGAACTAAGCAACACAGATTTTAGCCTATATTTTCCCAGAAGATAACAGAAATCAAATACACAAAAAAGAGTTATTTGTTAAGTAGATCGTGGTAGAAAAATCCTTGTCACAACAGAAAACTGTACTTAATTACTAAGAAATTCTAACAAAGGTACAAAGGATCAATTCCATTTACCCCTGAAATGCCTAGCTGTGATCTACAACAGCACAACTGTAGAGCAGATACCCCAGATGAAACTCCAGAAAAACAGATACCTGTCTCACATTCCAGCAGAACAATCTGATTTGCTTAAGGAAAAGTTATTCAAAGGCCACTGACAACAATAACGTTCAGTCACTTGCAACTCGTCTGTTCATATGACTTGTTGGTTACCAAAGTAATTGGGTTATAAAACTTACGGGCAGCTAGATTTAGTAACAAAGAAGGGAACAACAATGTAGCCAAAGAAGAAATCTAACTGTCCTGTACTCCTTACATATTTGCTTCTGCTGTGCAATTTCTATGTCACATGTTTAACTCACTTTTGAGTACATCATGATAATAGCAAATAACTGAGTTTGTCCCACACTTTCCCATGAGGTGACCAATGGGCTGAACAACTGATATGCCTTACAGTTAAAAACAACACACTACAAAAACAAAGCAACTACTGAAATATTAAAGCACCAAAGCAAGCATGACCATAAGCAGAGACAATGAGACACAAGGGTGTTTTTATCTGTTCTTTCTCAGAGAAGGTAATGGACCAGTGTTGACCAATATTGTTCCAATGCTTATCCTATGCAATGAGATTGTATACACACACTAGTTATTTTTTCTCAGTTCTGTAGATTGCCTTTCTGCTAGGATAAATCCAACATATCTTTAACACTGATCACTTGTAAACTAAAACATTCTTAAAAATTGAAAGGAAAGGAAAGTAAGGAAGATTACACAGGTTCATGCTTGAAAAAATGCACTACTATATGGAAAAGAATGCAGTTTATTAAATTAGTCAGGCCTTTTAAGCACAATATGGTATCAATTAGGGATCCATGGCTATAGCTACTGAATAATAGAACCAGGGCTGATAAAAATAAATTATATCAGTAAATAACAGGCACACGAGCACCAAAGGAATATTGCTATATTGGAAGGAATGGAAAGAAAAGTAACAAAATGGAATTGAAGATACATTCTTGTTAATTCCCAAGATTTCATAAATTACAGCCACATTAGATAAAATGAGGACATAAAGCACAGATCTCTAAATCCTCATAACCCCTTAAAACCTTAGTGCTTAAGTCAATAACTTACAAAGTTAAGGTTTTTATTTGGTATTTTTGCCTTTGGAATGTTATGCCATAGAAGTCTAGTAGAGATTTTGCTGCATTTTCCATTTCAATATTTATGATTAGCTGCAGTCAGGAAGAGAACATTGTTCTAAATGGAGTCTTGGCACTAACATTCTTGCAACAGAAGATGATCAAATAAGTGATTATATTCAGTCAGCAACTAACTAGGAATGCAATCACATAAAGGCATGTACCACAAAGATCTTTGGTCTATGTGTAAATCGCATTTCAATATCTATTTTAGTAAGTCCTGCAACCATGAGTAAAGTTTTCCTGGCTTTGTGGATAGAGTTGTTTTTTTTAAAAAAAGTTCTATAATTGTGAAAGTGTCGATTCAGTGGGATGAAGATCTTTATAGAATCATAGAACGATTAAGGTCGGAAAGGACCTTAAAGATCATCATGTTCCAACCTCCGTGCTATGAGCAGGGACATCTGACACTAGACCAGGCTGCACAAATCCTCATCCAACCTGATGGACCACCAGATGGAACTACCAGAGTTACTATGCATCCCTTTAACATATTAACAAAATGGGGGGGTTGTGTGTCTTCGTTTGGGATATGTGGCAGTACTTCCCAATTCAGCTATATGGAAGCACATACATTCAGCTGTTTGTCACATGTATACTGACATCTTCACTCCTGTGTTTCCTGCATATAGACTGAAGAGATGTCATCCTTAACGTAAAATACAGACTCATAACTATTCCCAAGTCATCCTTATTCAGCAGTTCTCCCTTGTCTGTTATGAATCTAATCCCAACCCCTTCAGCAGTTGCACTGAAATGAGTTATCTTCATATTTATATTCCATCTTGCTTTGTTTGAGTTCAGATAAAGAAGATGGTCTAAGAAAAAGAGAGTTGTGGAGCTTCATTAGTTTACTCAATGATTTTGAGATGGAGTCCGTGACTTTGAATTATTTTACTCAGTACATGCATTTCAGTACCTGACTGTGCCTGTCTAAGACTGAATTATTACATATTCCTTCCAGAAATTTTGACTTGCAAATCATATTTCTGGAAAAGTAGCACTGTTGTGTTTTTTTTTTCCTAAATATACAGGAAAAAGGTAAATGCAGCTGTATCCAAGGACAGTGAAATAGCAGGTAGCTGAATAATTGTATATCTTTATTCAAGATACCACGTGTAGATCATCTTAAAATACAGTGGCATTGTAAAGCAACCTCTGTTTGGTTTTTATGTTTTTAATACATAGAATTAATCTCCATCCCCCTTTCATTTATTTTATATACTTACAAGGCTCAAGTAAAATAAAGAAGTCCCTGGGTATTATACTCAGCAAGACCATGCTACACACCATAGATGGCAATCATAGCTATCTGCAAGATTACTGGTGACTGTCAAAAGAATGGAACAGATACATTCTGAAAACATTGTGGGCTGATTTCCCAAACTTCATAAAATAAGTATGAACACTGTGAAACCCAAGTATCATAGAAAAATAATTGGAAAAGCAACATGGGGTGAAGCTATTATCCCTGAGAATGAAAGCTATGTAATAATGGCCCACCTCATGTGTAAACCAGAAATTTAAATAAATACATGGTAAATACATCCATACCTAACGTCCACACAGCTCTTACAGACTTAAACAGCTACAGATACAGAGCTCAGAAGTAATCAAAGTCCCAGGTACAACAGATGTACTTATTTTGATTGTAAATGCATCATCTTCTCAAGAATTAACAAATTAATAGAAAAGGATTAAAATAATCATACTCATTATTTACACTATGTAAACTTATAAATACCAGTCAGTTTCAAGCACATTTGTTTGTTACATAGCAAGTGATGATCCTGCTCTAATTTTCTGCACAACAATGACCTCATGGACTGCAGTTTTGGCAGTTGTAGTAAGAATAAATAGTAGATGCCACACAGACCAAATTATCAAACTGATATAATCAAACAGAAGTAACTTTATTTGCAACCATCCACCTCTTGCAAAGATGGAGCTTTTGTAAAAGGTATGTCTCTGGAGAATTGGAATGCCAGCCTTTGTCTTGGAGACCTAGGACATCTGCACTGTGGGACATAGCCTTCAGTGAAATGGTTTGACTAGGTGACCTTAGAGGTCTTTTCCAACCCTGAGGATTCCATCATTTTGTGATTCTGTGAAAACAGAAATCAAAGGCGACCACAGACTGGTCAGAAGGTACAGAGAAAAGTTATCACTGCAACCTATTCAGACTGCAGAAAATCTATGTACATATGTGTTCAGAGTAGTAGGACCCACAGGAAAGTTCAAAGGGAGCTCCTGACAAAAGCACAGTGATCACTGCACAAAAACCTCATTCATCTTATCTTCACTGACTTGCCCAATAACAGTAGATGAAAACGCTCCAGAAGTTTATCCTCATTTTAGTCTATTTTTTTCAGTGGGACTGCTTCTAGCCCTAAATGTCTTCCCTGACCATCATAAACTGCCTCCTTCCTTTCTGAATCCATATCCTTCATCTATGATGTGACCTTGCCAAGAACACAAATTAATTTCAAAGATCTCTAGTTCCTTGGGATCCCACATTATCACTGTGTATTCTACAACAACCTTATTATACAGCTGGACTACAAAAACTATGTATCCATAAACTGGGGTACAGAAGCTCTCTAACAGAGTACCCTGGTACATGCATTACACCTGGTAGCTTCCTCCCTGTTTCATGCCAGTCAGTCTTCAAAGGGAATCACAACATGTGAGAAAAACTGGCACATGTCCCAACACACAGTTAGAAGATGACAAACAGTGGTGTATTCCAGGGTATGAAATATGGGTATCATGTCTAGGTACAACAGTTAAGACACAGGAACAATGAAATGTTGCTGGGTTTATATGCATGTCTAATTTTACAATTAATTTTCTAGGACTAAGTGTTTTCTTAGACAAGGAAGCACAGCACAAATAAGTTAATCAACTGCTACTTCCCTAGCCTGAAGGACCAGGGATTATTCCTACCCTTTACTGTCATGTCTGATCCCTTCCAAGAACTAAGCTGCTGTTCAGCATATCCCTTAGTGATTTGGGAATTTCCAATTATATAAAGGTGACACAAGGCTTGTTCGATTTTTTTTTTCCACAAGGTATTACATTCTGATGGCAGGCAGACTTACCTAAACAAACAAGCAACCATATTGGATAGGTGAGATATTTAATGATTGGATGTTCTGCTGCATTATGACAGATTCAAAGGTAGCCCTGAAAATTTTCTCCGCATTTTTCTTACTCATATGAAAATGTTTACTGCCGAATTAGCTCACTGTAAAGATATGTATTTCTGGAAGGCAAGCTTTGTGAAGTTCTCACACTGAAGAGACAACACAGGCATCCTGTTCCAGAAAGGCTGATTACCTGGACCTGAAGTCTTTTTCACCTATTGCTATAAACAGAAAAAAGCACACCCAAAGTAGTCAAGAAACCAAGTACTGTGTACACATTTTGTTGGGGTGAACAAACAAACAAACAAAACAAACAAAAAAAAACACAAAAAAAATTAATAAAAGCTGGTATATTATTTTCTTTTTTTTTTCATTATTTTTATTTAGAACAAAATGCTACACTAGAGTAGACTAAAAAATTAGAACTTTAACGGCTCATTTATTATTTCAGTTCTTCTTTTCTCTTGGTTTCCCTGCTTGTATAAGGGAAGTGTGCTTTTTGTTTTGTTTTTAACCACAAGTTCACCTATTACCTGTCATGTCCCATGGTCAATAAGTAATAAGTACATACAACAAGGATTTAGAAACAGCTTTTGACAGAGAAAGTGTTGTTCTTAGTGGGTTTTTTTCTCTTAAGGACTAACTACAAACAATAAGGGGGTGGTAGAGTTGACAAAGACATTGAAAGCATTTCAAGCAAAAGAAGATTAGATGATGGCACACATAGAGATTCCTGATGGGAACAAATACCACCATTACTTTTATAAGCAGGATATTTAGACTATTTTGTTCTAATTCTTTCCCTCTGAAAAGTATTAAAGACTATGAGTGGTTGCATTTTAAGTATCCCATGTAATATGGGTCATAAAGCAATTGAAAAATCATTGGCATCCAAATGCTCAAAAGAGCACACACTACACTGCAGCCCCAATGCACCATTGCATGTTTCACCCCAGAAGAAAGGAAAAGTTCAGAAAGACATACTTGACTGTCAGTAGATCATCAAAGCACAGATATCTAGAGCAATAGCAGCTGATGAACTTAGAATGAGAGGCACATGTTCTGGTTTCACTGGGACAAGATCACAGGCCAGTTACGGAGGACAGGCCATTAGTAGCCCTGAGTCAGGTGGGAGCTTAAGTCAGGGCAGCTCTACCAGGCTGACCAACAGGGGTATCCCACACCACTTACCCCAGGCTCATTACAAAGGGGCAGGTGTGCTAGGGGTGGGGAGTTCTGGTTCCTGGGGCTTCTCCTTTTTGGTCTGCTGCTCCCTCTGCTACTTGCAAGGACTACGGTGGAATGTAATCTTATGTACTTTATGTTGATGTTTGTATTAGTTTTGTTATTTTACTAAATCAGTTTGTATTTCAACCCATGGGGCTTCTCTGCTCTACCTGGTTCCCCTTCTTTGCTAGGGAGGGGTCATCAGATAACAGAGTAAACTGCTCCAGTTTAACCAGAATACAGGCTAAAGGAAGACAGCATGGCACTTTCTAGTAGTTTTTCAGGTCTTAATAACATCCAAATTTTGCAAAGAGGCTACTATAAAGCAAGCTGGTATACTGTAAGAACATAGATTGTCATGTAGGGAAATGCATGCATTGGAATAAAAAGCAATAGAACCCTGTGAGTAACCCATGATTTATTAATGCCCACCCCACCTGGACCAATTACTGTCTTCACTTTTTTTAAATCACATTTCTATGTCTTCTTCACATCTTGCTGTCACTTGCTTAGTCATATTTGCACCTTGTTACACAAAAGCAAACTTACTTCTAGATACTGCCTTCTGCCCTGTTCAAAAGACATTTCATTTAGTTTGTCTGACGAGTATGGATTTGTATGTATCAAGTCCAAGGGCAGAGTCCTCCAAGAGCATTGGAAAGGCCTGGACGTCTAATGCACTGTCCTTCAAGACTGTTCAGGCAGTATGAGCATGATGAATTGCATGTTCTGGTGACATGGGGTCACACTTCTTTGAATTATGCATGATTGAGAGTTTAATAAAACACCATGACTCATATAGTTTTAAGGACTGAAAGATCCCCATCCTCTGTAGGACAGGATCTGCTAATACTGGTTGCATCAAAGGCTGAGAAAACTGGAGTCCTTAAAAAGCATAGAAAAAAACCCAGTAGCTTATACATCCACTGAAAGGTGACAAGGGGCACTGTGTCCAAAACACAAAGACACAACATAGAAGTATTCTGTAGTATTGTTAATACCACATTGTAAATTAATTCTCTTTTTCGTCATCCTATCCCATTTGATTCCCCAGCTTTACTTCAGCATTTAGTAGTTTACATTTCCAATATGTTCCCTTGGCTTTACTTTGATAACCCCAATTCAAGAGAGACAAGGAAAAACTCTGAGGCGCCACCAAGTGTCCTCTACAAATTGGAAAGTGTATGAGTAAAGCATTGACAAACATTACATAATAAAGACAGCTGAAGTAGTTTGGTTTGTTCCGCCTACAGAAAAGGTAGATGGAGGTGCACTGTATAAAAGGATGCACACTTACACATCCCAGAATCAACAGGTAGAAACTGAATCAATGGAAAATACTAACTTGATATAAGGAAATAAATATCCCCACTGTGAGGACCACTGAACACTGGAAAGAGGTTGCCCGGAAAGTGGTGCAATCTCCCCCACTGCAAATATTTAAGACTCAGCTTGACAGGGCTGTTGATAAACTAATCTAAAGCCCTGCTTTCAACAGAAAGTTATATGACATGAGCTTCAGAAATGTCTTCCAACCTTGATTTTTTCATTATTCCATGCAACTACAACACTGAATTTTATGATGCATAATTCTCCCTTAAAAAATAGACTCCTAAAAATATGTCATGCTCCCCAGCCCATTTTAAGTCTACCTACATTCCACAAAAGTCTACTGGCCATTCTTTTGAATAGTTAGGAGCCATAAATGTTAGACAATATGAAACAGAAATCCATGCATGTTATACACATGCAGACTTACAGACACACTAAATTTGCTGCTAAAGGAAACACATTTTCTCCAAGGGACTTAGCACTGTGTTCAAGTTTCCTGAACAACTCATCATGCCTCTCTTACTTGGCACCAGCATCTTTCACCACATTGCTCTGATCAGTTGCAGCAGCTGTCTCCTGCATGCTCTGTTTCATTTGTGGTGCTGAGGACAGACCTGCAAGGAGAAGCCCCACCAAGCACAGGACCAGCAACGGAAGTTATATATCCTCTTGGACCTTGAATAGAGAATGTCTTCTGGTATGTACACAAAAGGACAGTGGAGGATGAGCAACAGAGGAGAAATGAAGGGGGAGACATAGCCGAAGGCCTATAATGGAGTTCAGAGCCAGCCGTCCCCATCTGCCAGTGCTCATCAAGGGCAATATGAAGATTCCAGGCAAAGCTCAGGAACCATAACTAGATCTTTCCTCAGCTCCTGCCCTGTACACATCAGAGAACTTGTGGTCATTCCCAACATAACAGCCATCAAATCACATATTGAGTGAACAACCTAGTAGGGTCATTTTATATTTATCCTTTCAACTCTGCAGTCTATAATAAATAATTCTCAACAGAAAGTGAAATTTGTCCATTTAGAAAGAAGCAAGAAGCACTAAGAAGCAATTATTATCAGAAATGCTCTATTGATATTACAAAGTAGCCACAAAACCAACCTCTTGTGAGGCATTCACCATTTTAAAACTCACGTATAATAATTTCTGTACATTTTATTTTTCTTTCTAAGTGCAAATATAGTGACCTATTTCTACAATTCTAAATAAAAGTTTATTAGCTAACTATTTTAAAAGGTTACAAAAAAAACCCAAACAACCTACTGGAAGATTTCGAAGAATGACACTTGGACTGGGGATGCTGAACCATGTTTATGTACTTTAATGTTTTGCAAATGTACTTCAAGCTTGCAGCACTGATGACTTTTATGAACACAATACTGGATCTGGCAAAGCAATTACTTGCTGTAATATAGCAATTTTTTAGATTAAAAAAAACCAAACCAATCCTTCTTGTTTGATCTAGAAACACCTGTGACTTTGTACAAGTGAAAAGGGAAAAGCAAGTCCTTCTTTTTCCCACACATACACACAAATATAACACACACGTTTTTAGCTGCAAGCAGTATTGCTGTTACAACAGCTCAGAATAACCAGTTGTTCTTACTGTACTATGGTACAGTTTGGTAAACATGTTTACAGAAACTGAAACTGTGCAAAGTAATTGGAAATGCTCTTACGTGCTATTTACATTTGCAACTCAGGATGTTATCTGTTGTTTGTTTTGGTTTTTTTTTTAAACTCAAGCATTAGTGAGATCTGCAATGCAGGTCTGGTTGGAAACGAATCATGAAAGAAATTTACTATTGAGCAAATGAATTAGCTAATAACTACCACAGGGGAAAATACAAAGAAAAATAACTATTTTTAATTTTTTTTTAAAATTTAGTATAAAGTATTTAACAAAAAATTAATGCCATTTATATTTTTTAATGTAAGACAAAATTATTAAATATTATCAAGCTTTGCTAGGAGAAACTATAAACACTTTCAAAACATGCAAGTGTTATCAGATGTGTCTGGTCAAAACAATGTGGACTTCCTAGCCTCTCAGAGTTCGATGGGTATTGTATTGAGTTCACTTCTCAACAGTGATTTTCTATAGCAGATGCTAATATAAATGTATAAATATATAGAGTTACATAATATTTTTTTATTACTGTTGCTGCAATACCTTGGCAGATGTATAGTAGATATTTTCATACATGTTTGTAAATTCAATGCCAGTAACAACATTCCAAAATATATTTGTGAATATATATTTTTAATGACTTCTCAGTAGTGGATAAGAACAAATCTCCATCAATGTCTTTATTCCTTGTTTCCTGTACAACAGTCCTTTTAAATTGTTCTTTGATATGTCTTAATAAACTTCAATTTATGTTTTGTCCTCTTACATGTCAGTAAAATACATAGTAAAAGAAATCATAGCACAATAGAGGCAATATTTTCGTATTTGAGGTAGGAGCTGTTTGCCTGAGTTCCTGCAGAGTGGAATGATCTCACATTATTACATCTCACATGACAGAATCAACATTTAGCTCTGAGAAATCCAGTTGGCAGACAAAAGTATCTGGTGAAAAGCTACCTTGCATATTTTTTTTTATGCACAGTATATCACTCACTCCTACAGATATTAACTAAGATATTAATCAAAGCCCATCTATCTGGCTTTCTCAAGGTTACATCTACATTGGCTGTACACAGTCCAAAAATTAATCACTTATTAGCAATTATGTTTGAGTAACCATTACCTTATTTATCACAAGTAATCTCTAGAAGTTCATTGTGTTGTCAAGCTCTTTGTGCTTTTGCTCTTTAAGACTGCTACTCTCTGAGACATGCGTATTACTATTTGTTTTCACTTAATTCTAGAACTTAACTATCTTGAGTATTTTCCCCCATAAAATATATTCCTAAAGTCCGCAGTCATAAAAGCCTATATATAAAGACTTTCTATGTGATGTCTGAAAAAAGCAAAGCCTTGCTAATAGGCTAGCTTCAACCAGATGACTGCAGACAACAAAACACATAGAGAGCATCTGAATTCAGAATACTGATTACACAAGGTATTTCACACATATATATTGGTATTTCACTCATACACGTACAATGCAGGCAGTATATTTATTTTCATACAGAACATTGTATTACCAGTTTACTAAAAGTGCTATGTGCACACCTAACCAATGAATTTGCAAATTATGTACATTATGTACAATACTGTACATTTCATTCACTGAAGTTTTACCAATCTTTGGAATTATTTCTTAACATAATTTTGGTATTACAGTAATTACTTAAAATGTCAAGGTTTTCTTCAGTTTTCTTTTCAAATGTAGTTGTTTCTCATAGCTCCTGATCAAAATTCTCACATAGATTTGCACCTTGTTTTCAGATCAACTAACCTGCATGAGAAACAGTATGATCTCCTCTGCTTATTTTAAACCAAAAGGTTATTACAGCTACATATTATTTTCCACTCTTGAAAAAACTTCTGAAAAGATTACTGCTGTGTTGGAAGGAATACAACTTCCTCCTGAAATGCTGTGGAAAGCAGCAGGATTTAAACCTGTGCAAAGTGAGAACTTGTTTGTGTTTTGCAAACAAAACATAGGCTTAATTATGAGGTTAAAGAGAAGCACTTAAAAATTTAGTTCAAACCACTGCCCAAAAGAATAGGTCACATTTCAACCCACTGCGGCTAATGAAGACTGGTTTTGCTACAGACTATTTTAGTACATGTGTAAATGGCTAACTGATAAATAACTAAAAGTATTCATGCTGCGAAGATGCTGTTCTATCCCATTAGCTGGCTCATTACTCATTAAACCAACCCACCCTAAGTCAATACAATGCTGCAGCTATAAACTACTCCTGAATTTTTGTCCTCAATGGATGCCTGTAATTGACTGATGATGTGCTGATGCTACCCAAGGAACATACTTCTGTATGCTAACTTCTGTATTGTGGAGATGTGGCTTCAATAGAAACTCAAATATTAGCATCCAAGGTCTGTTACACTAGATAGATCACTTTTTCCACAACATTTTAAAACTCCTGCAGTTTCTAAATTCCTGATATATCCTAACACGAAGGGGGATTCTGAAGACCCTTCTTTATTCTTAGTACCAAGCCCATTATTTGCTTAATTTATCTTTTTTTAAAAAAACACGTTTTTTAATTACTTGTAAATTCTGATTTTTTTTTATTACTTACAGAAAACACATCTCTGAACTCAGAAAAGGACTGACCATCTGTCTGTTTATCTATTTTGAGTAATAATTAAAAAAAAAAAAAAAAAACAGAGTGAAAACGAAATCAGAATTTCATCCATTTTTATTTACATTGCAGTAGTGTATATGAACATGTGCAGTGCACTAGAGCCATGTTACTGGGACTTTAAAGAATGTATCCAAGATACAATCTGGCTTCAAACTATTTAACAATGTGTGTATATCACTCCTGTTGATGTCACTGAATGCTATCTGAATACAGATAGCAGTGGGGCTAGATCAAGGGCTAAAACAAGTTGTTAAATAGAGCTAGTATTAAAAATTAAAATCTGAAAGACAAACAAAACAGAAAAGTAATTTTGAAGCAGTTTCCACTTGCAGACCATGTCATTTCTGTAAAACACAGTATCTACAATTTCATATGACGTACATTACTTACATCATTATATTCAACATCATATTTAAAACTCAGCAATAATGTCTCCCCTCAGCCTCCTCTTCTCTAGGTTAAACATGTCTGGTTCTCTCAGATCCTTCTTATAAGGTTTGTACTCCAGACCCTTCACCTTCTCTGGACTCTGTCCAGCAACTTGATGTCCTTCTTGTAGTGAGGGACCCAAAACAGAACACAGTACTCAAGGTGCAACCTCGCCAGTGCTGAGCACAGGGTACAATCACTTCCCTACTCCTGCTGGCCATGGCATTTGTGATACATTATTCCATAGCTACAAGTATTATCTATTAAAAATTAGTAATTGTTTTTATTAATTTATTCTTCGCTTATGTGTTATTTATTTATCAATGTATTGATTGTTAATAATAAATTAAGTAAATATGTACATTTTTTATTGCATACATTTAATAGATAACTCTAAAAATTAAGTCTTTGGCCTGTCTATCCGATAGGTTATCACTACACACAGCATGGTGTTTCTCCAAGTCTTAATACCACATAGAAAACAGGAACATATATATTTAGAAACACTGTCAACACTTGAAATTACTGGATGTCATAGCACAATGTTAATATATTTCAGCAGAATAAAAATGGGAATCGTAAGAGAATGATGAATAGCTGCTGTAACACTGCCAAAAGACCAGAAGGGACCTCTTACAAGAAGCTTACCAACGTAGGAGTGATTTTGAAAATATTTATTTAATATTAGTATGGAAGAGAACATACACTGATGTCTCTGTTATAGCTCTGAGCATGCCTAGTGAAAACGAACTGAGCAGACTTAAACATGAAACAGAAGGTAACAAAACAAGTGTAGATCTACCAATTTAACTCTAGAAGCCCCATCACATTTATGACACCCACTATGGTTATGACTGAGAACCCTGCCAGTGTTCTGAACAGGAAATGATAATGCTTCCATCAGTGACTGCAAATAGGTACTCAATGCAATTTAAGAGTGTATGCCAATAAACAAACCAGGCACATGAGCAACTTTAATGTTAACCCATGCTTCATCTGGCAGTAACACTATTATTTTGAACTGGATATAAGTACTTGTGCTCCCAAACTGAGCTATTGTTTTAAAAGACACCTTCTCTTTTACTGAGAACATTTACTGTACCACCCATTTCATTTAAGAACCATAAAACATACAAGGTGGATGAGACTAGTCTGGAGTTACGAAACTGCAAACAAGTTAAACCAAGTAACAGACAAGCAAGACATCCTGATGTACCATTTTTGACTTAAGAGTCACCAACACTTGCTGCACTAGAGGCTTCCTCTACGCTTAACAACAAACATGGAATAAAACCCCCTACCTGAACAAGCCACTTGATATCAGCCCAGAAACACCAATTCCCACCGTAACGTGATCTCTATATTCAAAATGCAGAAGAGAATTCCAGGGAATAAGAAAACTTCCCTCCAGTAAATGGCAAACCAAGGAAGTTTTCCCAAGCTTCAGTCACTCTCTAGGGTCAAGGAACATCAAACCTGTGGTAACAAGGCTACTATAATTTAGTCATAAAGGACTTTGGGGAAAAGTCTCCTATCCAACATGCTACTGGCTGCAGCTGTGCACTGAAGAAAAAAGGTGCCACAGATAAAAAAGGAAACGAAACAAAACCTCTAAAAACACAAAATCATGTAAAAATCATTCAGTGAAGAGTCAGTTAAATCAGAAATCTGGAAGGTGCTTATAGCCTATTCTGCTGAATCTAATCTTGAATTACAATAAACTGCAATACAATAAAATAAAATACAATACTGTGTACCTCAAATATCTTCAGTCCTTCAGGTAGAGAAAAGTAGTGTACAACAGCAGTAAAAAAAGAGAGTCTAAAACTGTATTTCAAACTTTGATGGGAAAGGAAGCTGTTCCTCAGAAATGGTAATATTTAATAAAGAGTAAGCCTCAGTGAACCTGAGTTGACAGACTTGCTTTCCTAACATAAAAGTTAGCACCAAGAACAAAAGATGCTAAATATAACATAGCTATAAGCACTGATCTACAATTCAAGACATGAAAGAACCTAAGAAGAAATTTGAAAAATCTTTCTAAAAATGCAAAGAGCATAGTAATTTGAAAATTAAAATTAATACTACTTGGTATGTGCTGTACAATTTAGTATATTTTCACTGACTGAAATACAGGTTAAATATGTTTAAAAACTTTTTTTGCTACAGCGGTATATTTTTAAATACATCTGTTGATACATATTTAAAATCATATTTATAGATGCATCTATGTATACAGAAGTGCATACACAAAATAAGACATGTTTATTAAACAAATACAGGGTAGAACAAAAATACCTGATACTGTCAGCACTGAAGAAATATTTCTATGGCCTCTGCTGCAAATTCTTTTTTTCCTGAGACAGGCAAGCAAAACTATTAAGTAAAGATGTCTAATATGTAAAACTAAGTGTTACATCAATTCCCAGTACTCTGACTTTAAATGCATTATTTTTCAATTCAGAAATAGAGGAAATAACAAAATATTCTCACATTTCCATGCACAGCATAGCAATAACAAGTTATGTGCATGATCACTATAACCACAAGATTTGCATCTTCCACAATCTCTAAAGTATTTAACTCTAAATAGCTTGTAAAACAAGGTATATAACACTATTCTAACTGGAAATTAATCAAAACAATGGGGAACAGGGAAATCAAATCAGTTGTAGAAAATTATGCTGAAAACTTTTTTTTTTTCCCTTTAGATAACTCTTTTTTAACTAGCAACAAGTTTTCCAGCTTTAATAAGATCCCCTCTCAGTCTCCTCTTCTCTAAGCTAAACAGCCTCCTGTCTCTCAGCCTTTCCTTATAAGACAGGTATTTCAGTCCCTTAATCATCCTCATAGTCCCTCCATTGGACTCTCTTAAGTAAGTCCCTGTCCATCTTGAACTGGGGAGCCCAGAACTGTACACAATACTCCAGATGTGGTCTCACTAGGGGAGAGTAGAGAAGGAGGATAATCTCCCTCAACCTGCTGGACACACTCTTCTTAGCGCACCCCAGGATACCATTGGCCTTCTTGGCCACAGGGCACATTGTTGCGCCATAGATAACTTGTTGTCCACCAGGATTCCAAGGTTCTTCTCCCTGGAGTTGCTTTCCAGGAAGTCAGCTTCTAATCTGTTGCATGGTGTTATTCAGGTGCAGAACTCTACACTTATTCCTGTTGTACCTCATTAGGTTACTCTTTGCGCAGCTCTCCAATCTGTCCAAATCTTTCTGAATGGTTGCACAGCCTTCAGGTGAATTGGCCAATCCTTCCAGTTTCACATCATCAGCAAACTTTCTGAGGATACGCTCTGTCCCCTCATTCAGGTCGTTGAGGAAGACGTTGAACAAGACTGGACCCAGCACTGACCCCTGGGGAACTCCATTAGTTACAGGTCTCCAGCTGGACCCTCTGGGCTGTATTATGTAGCTGGTTCTCAATTAACTTCTACCTGAGACTTCCCCAGCTTGCTCACAAGGATGTTATGGGAGACAATGACAAAAGCCTTGCTAAGGTCAAGGTAGACTACATCTACTGCTTTCCCTGTATCTAGCCTTCCATGATGTTGTGACTGAATGGGTATCAGGTTAGTCAAACATGACTTCACCTTGGTGAATCCATGCAGGCTACCTCTGATAATCATCTCTTCCATGTGCTTAGAGATGACCTCCAGAATGAGCTGCTCCATCTTTTTTTCAGGGATGGAGGTAAGGCTGACTGGTCTGTAGTTTCCTGGATGATCTTTCTAGTCCTTGTTGAAGACTGGAGTGACACTGGCTTTCCTCCAGTCCTCAGGTACCTCTCCTGTTTTTCATGATCTTTCAAAAGTGATGGAGCATGGTAGGGAAACAACACCCACCAGCTCTCTCAGTACTCATAAGTGCATTCCATTGGGGCCCATGGATTTGTGTATGTTCAGTTTACCTAACTGATCCCTAACCTAATCCTCACTGACCAGTGGGGAGTCACTCCCTGCAGCCTATGGCCTGCACAGCTGCACGTTTCCACGGGTTCTCTGTCTTGGTTCCCACATCCACCCTTACTGGTGCCGAGCACGCGGCCTTCTGCCTGGTGGAGACCATAGTAGATGTCTTTCCAAGAGGGTGCCAACCACCACAGGCCCTGGCAACACCCCCAGGCACGTCAGCCCCTCGGCTCTCAGCAGGAGCTGCCAATCCCTGACTCCTTCAGGGCTTCCCCTCTCCCTTTGGCTTCCCTATCTCTGGGAACCCCCTCATCCTTCTTAATCTAGCATGACTTTTAAAGGCACAGCTCTCACTGCTGCCACTGCCTCACTCCCCCCGGGAGTCAGGAGGTACGAGAGGGTACACTCTATCTCTTATTCTTAAATATTGGAAGCACATCAATCTCATTAGTTATCCACTGCTAATGCATAAAGGGACTTCGCATACATGGTTGCTGCCAGAGTAACAATATCCAGTGGGAAGGAGACTGAATTTTCATAGGTAGCCTAGTCTGATTCTTCCAAGCCAATCATATGTTCAAAGAACTAAGAAATACAGCAATATCCTTT
This sequence comes from Chaetura pelagica, assembly GCF_000747805.2. Classification (NCBI taxonomy): domain Eukaryota; kingdom Metazoa; phylum Chordata; class Aves; order Apodiformes; family Apodidae; genus Chaetura; species Chaetura pelagica. The sequence goes on from NW_009970725.1 coordinate 2,423,086, forward strand.
ATGCTATCAACATAAACACTAACAGTTTAGCACTGTTGTCTTGAAAAAAACCATGTTCAAATTTCAGGGCTTAGCATCTTCCAAAGTTAGAGTGATCTATTTAAGGAGACATGGATTTAAACATGATCTTACCCAAATTTTATTATTCTGTATGATTCCTGCAGAGATCCCATTCATAAACTGATGTATTGGAACACTACCCAATGTATTTCTCCACTACCCCATCAGTATGTCCTCTGCTGTCATCAGTTCCCATTCCTCCTTTCATTTCAGCTCAAATGTCCCATTGCTCCTACTGCCATTCTTCTTTGGCTGTATTAAATCCAAACTTGTTCCAAATACTTCTAATCTTATGCTGAGTAGCAGTACACTGCTTTTCAAACAGAAAAAAAAAAAAAAAAAAAAAAAAAAAAAAAAAAAAAAAAATAAATATATGACCGGGGTTTTTCCCCCTCT